>NW_026251416.1:0-328027 GCF_025118155.1 Cokeromyces recurvatus | reverse complement strand
GAAAGGGAAAAAAATAAAGTAGTTTTATTGGCCAATTTCCAGTTTTAGCTCTTTGTTAGCTTGTTTCACATATAACTAGTTTTTTTTTCACTTTTCTCTTTAGCCTAATTCATTATGGTTCTTATTTAAAATAACTCTCAATCTCATTCATTATTATGTATAGAAGACTCTTCATTTGAGAAGGTAGCAGATTCCATCTTGTTTTTAGTTCTTTTTTATGCTATTTATAATCTTGCACTCAATTCTAACATTCGTTTATATTGTTCATTAGTCATTGTTTTCTTAGAAAAAAAAAAGCTCTATACGCTACTTGACTCGTACAAAAGAAAAGGCAAATACACGAATTGCCGGAAGTTCTTTGTTACTTCATCTTGCTAACATGAAGAAATTACTTTTTCTTTTTAGTCCAAGTTTTAAAAAGGTAAGTTAGTTTAAACATTTAGAATCTTCTTCAGTGTTTATATGAAAAAACACATATATGATAAGCAGATAAGCATTATCCCACTATTATTTTGTACTGTTTTAAAAAATAAAGCGTTATTTTATATTTATAAAAATATGGTAAATAAGCAACCCATATCGTATATAAGCTACCAAAAAAATATGGTAGAAAAGCTACCTTTTGGGTGCTTATAGAATATCATTCCTACCATATTTTAACTGTCAAAATTGGTAACTTTTCTACCATATTTTCCGCCATAGTGGTAGTGCCTAAAATATGCTGATAATCAACTGAATTCATATTACCATCATACACTTGACATGCATATCCTGGTCTCCAATAGGTCATACAGCCCCAAGTCATGATATGACCACCATCATGCTTGACTGTAACATCAATATGATGTGGTCTCAGTGGGTCGCCAGGTCTTGTCCGGTAGTATTTGTAGCCGTCTGACTCCCAGATGTTGATTTTACTCTCGTCTGTGTTGTGTATATAATGATGTATTACATAATATCTTATAATATAGAAATTAGAGTCATGAAGAACCGAATGATATTATAGTTACTATCTATACACTTTATGCATACAATATTATTTGATTTCAGTTTATAAGACATTCTTGTGATGAGAAAAAATAATGTTATAATAAATACTAACTCTACAAAATAATGATAAGAAAAACATAGTGTGAGGAGTTATTAATGATAAAGATATATGAATTATAGATTATACCTATTAATTATATATATGTATTATTATTTAATATTGTCTAAAATACTAACTTATAAATATAATCATATACTATCTATGAGAACTCTATTCTAATTGAATACACTATATAATATAATGAAATTCATTTAAGTAGTACATTGAGGAATGAATATAACATAAAGAAGCTGGTTAGAATATAAATCTATATATCAAAAGTGTCTTTCCTATATCATTCACAAGTATGAACAAACGAGATTTTATTATTTTGTTTCAAGAAAAACAACCGGCTAGATCAAGCACCAATAATTTAATGTTCATTAGAGTTAACTGAGATTAATTCTCAGTCAGGGCAAAGACTAGAGCTCTAATACAATAATTTTAATTATTCTATGGGAAAATATTCTTCTTTCAAGATATCTTCACTCTGTTCCTGTCGCGAACTAACCCGTTCTCTACAAGATATAAATATGGATTCATTTTACACTCATCTTGGAGAAATTCAGTTTATTTTTTATTTTTATTGATAGTAAAAGTTTTATACAAAATTCTCACAGATTTATTCTGTCTTATTCTTTTGTTATCTTTGTCTTATCAACAGTTCTGAATCTTAAAACACATGAACGATTTTTTCACCCACTGTATGTCTATAGACAAAATTATTATACAAGTGCACTATATGTTCTATTATGATTATTTATCTTATTGAACTAAGTTATAAATCTTACAACCATGACAATTTCTTCTCATTGACGATAGGTCAATGGGTAAGAAACGACGTTTAGAAATATAAGTCTCTAAAAGTGCGGAAACGTTAGAAACTCTGTTTCTGAAGCTAGTTGATGTGGTTCTGTCGCGTAATGGGTTCGAAGCATTGTCGACACTCAAAATGACGTTTAAGCTTTTTGAATTACACTGTTGTTGTTGTTCTGTTATTGCTGCTTAACGATGTTTTCGGGGATTGAAATTTCCTAAAAACAGGAAAGGGAGAAGAAAGGCGGCAATTCAATTTTGAACGGTGTTCCAAATTAAGTTCAAATTTTATTGGTTAAATGCTCCATTTTATTTTCGAAAAATGTACCACTAAATTCAAAAAATGGTCGATTTGAGAGTAGACGCACTGTAGTTCGCTTCTATGAAAATTCTGTCTATAGATATATTAAGTATATTTACCTTTGTATAGAAAAATAATTGATAAAAGTCCTACATCTAAAGATATATCTTCTTCTATTATTGTTCTGCTGCATATAAATTTGTAAGATAAACTGGGGTAAACTAAGAATAATAAAAATATGCTTAACAATCGATTTCACTCAGAATGCACACATTAGCGATAAAAATAAATATATACAAAAGACATGGATATATCTATAATGATTGTTGATATTATAATAATTAGATAATCAATCTCTTTCTATAGTTATATTGTCAGATATAATTTGTCATATTTTTATCTTTTTATTACTCATTATCCTTATTCATAAAAGATATAAATGTTCTTACATTATTCACTCTTATTTTGTATAATTAAAGATAATTGAATTAATTTCTTTTTAACTTACCTTTACCTTAATAAAACTTATTAGTAAGTCACAACGTACTTCTTCTGTTCGTTTTATTTAGTTCTTCTTTTTATTTTATCTCTTATTTCTATTTGATTATATTTTACCTGTTAAACCACAACTACATTGCATTTTAAAGTTAGATATGGTTCTTTACCTACTGCCAGAGCTGCCCGCCAATGGTTGGAGCGAAATCATGTAAATATCAGTTATCGTCGGATGATTCAAATTTTATATCAGCTGTCCTTTATGCGACATTTAAAAAAAAAATCAAAACCTTTCCTCAGATACGAGCATAGCATATGAAGAAACAACTTTATTGGGCTAAAAAATACCAAGGATTGGCAATTAAAGACTGGAAAAAAGTTTACCTTCTTCTTACGAAACAAAAATAATTCTGTGAGAAACCTAATGGTACAGTGTATATACCTGGAGATAAAGGGGTTATCTAGCACAATCACATAACTATAAGTAAGTTTTAAGGTATGGTGGTGGCTCTTTAATGATGTGGCGCTGTACATCATCATTTGGACCAAGTTACGCGTCTAGAATACTCCAAGATACTATGAATTTAGAATACAATATTGAGATACTAGAGACTTCTTATATGAATACTTCAGAATACTATGATCTAAGTAAGATGAAGATGCAACGCATATGTCTCTGCATGACTAAAAAAATGGCTTAAACGAAATTACGTGAAGTCTCTATGTATATGGCCACCAAATAGCCTAGATTTAAATCCAATTGAGCATCTCCGGCACAAGTTGAAGTCGGGATTAGGTGAATATCAAACACATGCAGAAAAATACAAATGAATTATGGGAACGAGTTGATGTTGAATGGTACAAATTGACCGATGAGGATATGGAATCTTACTACAATAGTATGCCATCAAGAATAGAAACAGTCATTAAAGCTAAACGGGGCTATACAAAATATTAAATTTTACTACATTAATAAAAAAAATTATTGCCAATGTAACATTTTTTAGCTCCAGTCAAAGCTCAAACATAATAAGCAATTTCCATTTTTTTTAGGCTGCTAGCTTATAGCGGGCATATTGTGCTTTCTCTGTTCTAACTTTCGTTTAAACTCGAGAAGTTTCAAAGAAGTATAATATGAATACCCCAACTTACTGATTTTTTAGGACACTTTGTTCATTTAGTTTAAATATAAATGATTTTTTAAGTTTTAATACAAGTACTGTTACTGTAAAACAGACACGAAATACATTTATAACAGAATAAATAAATACATAGATAAATATTAATAGCTCTTCATTTATTTTATTTTGCGTAATATCTTGCCACCAAATTTCATTACACCCAATTAACTGTTTTCCTTAAGCTTCATACAATAATATTACCGGTTATACTCTTTTTAGTTCAGGCCTATGCTCTTCATTATTGCTTTTCAAACTACTACTCTATTTTTTTTTTTTTTTTTTTTTTTTTTTTTTTTGTATATACATCTATCTGTATGCTTTTAAATTATTTATTCCAATCATCTTGCAATTATTCTATATCTAGTCTTCTTTCTGATTTCCCTTCCACCTCTTTAACTAAACTAATAATTATTCAACCTAATGAGCATGAATGCTCCTATTAGGATAAGTTGAAGTTAAACTCGTACTAAGTAGGCGTTGTGACCTGAGCGGAAAAAAAAAGTACTTAATATTATTAGAGCCAAACATGGGAATGACTTTAATAATCAATCAAGCCGAAATTCCTCAAGTGTTGCTTATACATTAGTTACATTTTTCTAGACAAGTTTCTTCTATATATCTAATCTAAAAAAAAAAAATAAGTGTTCACAATAATCAATTTATATGTAATAATAGAGAATGATAATAAAAAAAAAATAAAATACATATGAGAATGGTATAGAAACTCAAGGACACTTGAGCCTGTAAGGGCCACAAAATATATTTTGTAAATGTCTCAAAAAAATATAAATATGTATGTGCACGTGTGTGTGTTTGTTTGTTTGTTAATTGCAGAAATCTTAACAAAAGAGTCATAGTATAATTAATAACTTATTTTTTGATTAGATATATTATTTTTACTCATGTTGTAAACGGGCTTTATATTGACATAAACTAGTTTTTTTTAGAAAAGTAACTTATTTTATTATTTTTTTAATACCTTCACGCGCATAAATAATCATTCTTCACAATTCCTCTTTCTCCTCCCCCCCATGCCCTGGGTTTAAATTTATTATCTACTAGGCAAAAAAAAAAGAAAGAGGAAGGGATGTATTTTTTTTTTTTGACATAAAAATATATATTCATGACTATTTCTAACCAACGTCTTATCTATGGTGCAGCTCTTATCCTCTTAGGTACTTCAGGGCTTGTTTATTACCTAATGGAAGATGACAAGCGTGCCAAAAAAAGAAAGGCAGCTCGTAAATCCGAACGTGCTACACTTCATGTCCTTGCACAAATTCAACAAGAAGCTCAATCGATTGAAACCAAGTTAAATACCGTTGACCAACAAACATCGCTCAAACAAAAGCAGTTTTTGTTAGCCCATGCTAATGAGCTTTTGCTTCAATTGATGGAGAAATTAGATACTATTCGTCCTGTGGCGGTTATTATGGCTGATGATGACAAGGAAATGAACGAATTTGAACAAAAATTGGTCTCTAACATTAAATCCAAAAAGAAGGCGGTTATCAAGATGATTGAAGAATTATTTCGCCAATTAGATAAGATGAATGTGCAAGTGACAAAAGCGTTAGAAGAAGAAGAAAGAGAAGAAGCAGAGCGTTTGGAAAAGGCTAAAAAGGAAGCTGAAGATGAAAGGAAATTGAAAGAGGAGCAAGAAAGAGTTATTCAAGAAGAGGCGCTTCGTAGGTTAAATGAAGAACAAAATAATACGTTAAATGATGAACAAGATATGGACATCAGTAGACAAAAAGTGGAAGAAGCCGTAGAAGAATCTGCAGAAGAAGCTGCAGAAGAAGTTGCAGAAGAAGTTGCAGAAGAAGCTGCAGAAAAGGCTACAGAAGAAGCTGTAGAAGAAGCTGTAGAAGAGATTATGGAAGAAGCTGTAGAAGAGATTGTAGAAGAAGCTGTAGAAGAAGCTGTAGAAGAAGTTGTAGAAGAGATGATAGAGGAAGCTGTAGAAGAGATGATAGAAGAAGCTGTAGAAGAAGCTGTAGAAAAGGCTACAGAAGAAGCTATTGAAGAGGAGGCTGTAGCAGAAAATAAGGAAGAAAAAGAGTTACTAGACATGTTGGCAAAGGAGCTAGAAAGAGAGGTAGCTAATAAAAGATTAGCTACGCCCAACCAAGATGAAGTCATTTTAACTTCATCATCTGAAGAACACGAGGATGAGGCCATTACTACAACAAAAAATGATGAAAATATTGTTCATGAAGAACTTCAAAATTAAGTAAAATTTTATTTTATAATTTTTTATATAAAGAAGGTATCATTCAATGACTAAGGGTTAATGGAGCTTGCAATTATGACAGAGCGTATATGCGTGTATTTGTCTTAGAGAATATTATCTTTATGGGAGTAGGGAAATGCAAAACCTTTTATCATTTTTTTTTTTCGAAACTTTCTAACATGTTAGATATAAGCATATATGTGTGTCTGTGTGTATTTTTTTTTTCGAAAGTTTTCCTTTAATCTTGTCGACAGAAAGACTTGTATAAATAACTTTATATTCCGTATCCAAAATTGAATTCATCATTGGAACGATATACAATGTTTAGGTGCCATTAAGGAAACAGTCTGTAGATGAAAAGAAAAAAAAAAAAGGGAGGGGGAGGAGTTGACAATCGTATTGAGTAGCTAATTTCTTGACATGTTTATAAGCGGCTACACTCCGTTAACGTGGCTTCAAGATACGAGACTAATTGTTTATCTATTGAGAAAATGCTTTGAATAAAGATATGTGAGCGTGGTCATATAAGGGAAATAGAAATAATCTCCTGCTGCTACTGTTGTTGCTGTTGCTATTGTTGTATATGCATATTATTTAATCTTGGAGAAACTTCTAAAACGAAGGTATTTCAAAATTATCTAATGCCTAGAAGTTTAATACAAACCAAAAAAAAAAAAGAAAAAAAGAAGGAGGAGGGGTATTCTTTTTTTTTTATTTTAATGATCAATTTGCCAAATCCTAGTAGTAAAGTCTTCAGAACAACTAGCAAACTATAGAAAAATTGTTAAAACATATACCTTTTTTTTTTTTTTTTTTTTTTTTTTTTTTTTTACCTGACTATTATTTTTTTTGTGCCAGGATACACCTATCACTTTCTTTTGGTGTCCTTGAAAATGATAAGATGCCTCCCTCTCTGATATTGGGTCTTCTAAATCCCATGCAAATACATCTTTATCGAAGGATCCAGACAACAAAAACCGATCATCTGAAGAAATAGAAATGCGAATATCAAACCCTCCTACCTTATAGTGTGGGTCTCTAAACTTTTTCGCTGGTCGAGTTAAATCCGTTAAATAATGCATATAGACTGTATTGTCCATACAACAACTAAAGAGACGTTTTCCATCGTTCGCTAATTTCATATCAGCAATACCATTTCGTTTACCAGTCTCAGGCGAACTAAAGATGGTAGAAGCAAGGACAGAGGGCTTTCGGCCTATTCGAATATCCCAGAGTTTAATTGCTCCATCTGTACTGCCACTGGTAATGACCTGTTCTTCGTGCTGTCCGTTAAACACTGCGCAGGTTACAGATCGAATAAGAAGGGGTTGTGGTCCAGACGTGGGTTTCTTTCTTGTATTCGTAATAGACGAGAGATAGGTCCTTTTTTTTGTTGTTTTTGATGATGAAGTAATTGCAGGTGAGGTGATATTACTATGTGCAAAAGGTTCATGTTTAATGGAATCATAGATAGGTATACTCTTGTCATCACCTAACAAAAAAAAAAAAAAAAAAAGTTAGAAATTAAGCATGTGTATATATTATATGTATATGCATGTATTTAAAGTTGCTTACCTGGATTTTCTGGGCGTCTTTGTTTATATCGTGTATCCCAAATACGATATGAACCATCTTTAGAAGCTGACACAAGTAAATCTATTAAATACCTTTTAATAAGAAAAAAAAAACACAGAATATATATAAATAAAGAAAAAAAAAAAAAGGAATGTACAAAATACCTACTTTGATTTGTTGGATGCCAGTTGACTGATTTCACAATGTCCCCATGTCCACGAAATTCAGCTAGTGAAGTTTGAATATTCATATCCCAAAGTCTTATTAATTTATCAGTGGATGCTGTAATTAGCATAGTGTCATCTGGACTCCATTTAACATCTGTCAAAGCATGTCGATGACAATAAAATGAATGGTGAAACTGGAGATTATTTTGTTCATTATTTTTATCTGTCCTGAGTAATGAAATACGTCCATCTTCATCACCAACAGCAAGAAGATTACCATCATGTGTTCTATGAGCAAATTCACAAATAAAAGGGGTACAAAATTCATTATCAGGGAAAATGAATTGATACACTTTATCACTGCGACTTTTATAAAATGGAAGAATTGATCTTGCTGGCACTATATCAACATAATATTAATAAAAACTAAGCAGCTGATATGTATTGATCTATAACTTACCTATACATCGTCTTCCAAATATTTTTGGATGATGTTGTAGTGAACGCTGTTTAAGTGCTTTATAAAGACTAATTTTCTGTTGTTCCTGAAATAAAGGTGTCTTTTGATTATTAGAACAGGTTAGTGTTTTTTCACCTGCTAATTCACTATTATTTAACGTCATGATTATATAAATATAAGCTATCAACAAAATACATAAAAAAAAACACGTATAATAATAAATTTATTTTTTTTTTTAAGACGCGACTGTTTAATCCCTTTTTTTTTTCTTTTTCTATACAATTAGGATTAAATAAATTTTTATTACATAATTAATTTTTTTGATCGTTGTGAGCACATAGTATCTAAATGATATTACTGAATTGCCCAAATCGGCTCAATAAAACAATAGCAGAAAGAAACTAAAAAAGTCCCTGTAAGAGACATATGGTAAAAAGGAAAGAGAGGGGGAAAGCTTATACAAGTAAAATATTTTCGAATGAAACTGAGACTGGTAAAAATAAAAAAAAAAAAATAAATAAATAAATAAAAAATAAAGTTTAGATCAAATAATACAAAGTAAAACTAGTTTCTAGACGTGTTTACCTATAAAAATCTAAAATTTCCGTTAAGAAAAGGTCATGTTTGGAGGTGTGTGTGTGTGTGTGTATGTGTGGAGGACGCTGATATTATTGTTTCTGACAAGAGAATGTGGGGAAGCTGGTCGCAAGCAGTTAGTATTTCATCGAGGATTTGATGACCATACATATATATATTTTCCAGGTATTGCAATCACGTTGCCTCAACATCCCATATTTTTAGCAAGTTAAGAAGACATTATATGACAGGCTTGCTGTTTCATATAATATGTTAAATTAGAGTTAACAGAGCAGTAAATCATTTATTACCTTGGGAAATTATAGCTGTGGCAGTTACAATCAAATCATTACATCTTTTGTCTATTTAATTATTCTTTCCACACTGTATTGATGGTTCTTATTTAGATATCTTCAAACTTGACAGTATTTTTTTTATTAACACCATTTCATTCCCAAGGGCTATAGCTGGAATCTTCATATAAAGCTTTGATAAATTTTTTTTGTAGCATCTAATATATACCTCTTTATCTATTATACAATAAATATATTGTCATTTACAACACACTTGCATTTATGTTATATTTCTTCTTTTTTATAGGATTTTTTTTATTCTTTCTTTTTCTTCATAATAACCAGGTGAAATAATAATAATAATAATAATAATAAATACTGGTCCTGAAGTTTGTATATACATACATATATATAAATAAAAGCAACAGTTAAGCTATTGTCGTAACAAACTAGAAATTAACTATTTGTTCTAGATCATTTTATAAGAAACATATCGGGATCATCTCTTTGTAATAATTGAGGAGAAACCAGATTAGGCTTCAGGATAGGTTCATGATGTCTTACATTTGGTATGGGCTAACCTCCCATCATAAAAATGACATTTTGTACTTAAATTCCAAGTACGGTATGCATATATGTATATGTATATTAGTTTTGGATAAAGGCACATAGATAAAGCCTTTTGATGAACAGTATGAGTAGTTGTTTGACTAGTAGTAGTGATAATACAATTATAAACAAAGCAAAATGTAATTGATCTATTGAGGTGGGATTTTTTTTTTTTTTTTTTTTTTTTTTTTTTTTTTTTTTTTTTTTTTTTTTTTACATAGTTCTGTATTGCTATGAATCTAAAGAATATATACGAGTTCTTTCAATGTGAACCCTATTTTAGGGGTTAATACAGTTTTGAATTTGTCATCTTAATATCTATGTATTTATATCCACAGGTCGCACTTTGAGCTAAACTTTTTCATAAACACGTTATACTAAACCATTCCAACTTAAATTAACGGCTATATACTAAAAACAAGCAATAGTTTTATTTACTTTACAAGTTAATTCATGTCTAATATGCTTAGAGATTTGTATTCTGGATAATGAACATTATATCAATCAATCTCTTCCACTTTTTTTAAAATAATAATAATAATAGAGAAACGACAATGATAGCAAAAAAAAAGTACATCATTATTACCTTCTTCTTCCCGAGGGAATGATTCACTTCTTAAATCGGTTGACCAAAGTGTCAATCTCACAAGTACTTATAATCTATATAACTACCACCAGGATGTTCTGAATAGATGAATTTGTTAATATATAACAAGGTGATAATCATCATCAAGTGTAGCCAAAAGTAAAAGAAAGAAAAAAAAAAGTCAATAAACTATGTTAAATCGTCAAAAGCAGTCGGGCAATAAATGTTACTTTAGAAAAAGTTTATTAGCCTTCAAAAAAACTAAAATAAAAGAATAATAGACATATACAAAAGTCATGTAGTCGTTAAATTCACCTATTATTCAGCCTCCTGTATCATAGTACTTTATAGAAAGGAAGCTTTTGTTAATCTTATTGAAACGATGAATCATTCGTAGCAGCGGACTTGGATGATGTATACATATATATATATATAAAAGCATAGTACAGATGAAACAAGTATAATTGTCTAGATTTTTGTCGATAATAGGCTATTATCCCGGACACCAATGGGAACTCATAGCTAATTAACTGTCATATCCCATAATAGTTAGAAAACTAGATGCGAATCTAGAGGAAGTAGAAAGCAGTAATGATCATAAAAAAAGTGAGACATCAGTCGTTATGTAATACGAATATCATTCTTTTTATTTATTTATTATTTTTAATAAAGAATAATGGTTTTTACTCTATGTAAAACTGAATTATTCGATATTCTATGAAAAGAAAACAGACGGTTTACAAAGAATAAGAAACTTTCTCTCTCTTTTTTTTTTTTTTTTTTTTTTTTAATAAAATGAAATAAAATAAAATAAAATGAAAATGAAATCATGCTATTTTTTTTTTTTTTTTTACTGAATTTGGTAAAAATATAATACAGATAGGCGTGTATTTTTTTTTTAATGGTAGTATAGCACATAGTATGCAGGTGATATTGACAGGTTTATCAAATTTTGATTCAGCCAAGAGCAATTAATTTATTTTATTTTTACTTTGATTGAGATTGTCTTATTCTTCTTTATTATTTCTTTACACAGGTATCAAATGATAATGATAATAGGATATGTAAAATGGAAACTAAAAAAGCAAATTACTAAAACAGTTTATAACTTTAAAAAAAAAAGACGTGTTTCACTTTTATTCAGATAGACATCAAGTCTACAACATGTAAAATGATATTATATTCTACTATTTAAATCAGGATGATTATTATGAATACATATACATATATTTTCAATAATTTATAAATACATACATATTCAATATAAACTATATCATTTACAATCTAGTTTATTCAATATTAGAATATATTGGTTAAAATTGTTTCTATGATCGACATAATTATATACATATAAAAAAAAGACTCCCAATGTTATGCTTCCAACTTAATTTTTTTTTTCAGTCAAGAGTATTACAAGGAATGGGGACAAAGAATATTCTATACTACAAAATACCTTATTACACATCAATATGAACAAAAATCCCGAAATCCCATTATATCTAATTGGTTTACTATAGTTGAACCATTAAAATGATTAATTTATCCTTCTTATAGGATTCCAGGGAAAAAAAAAAAAAAAAAAAAAAGAAAGTTAAAAAATATAAAAAGAAGAGAGTAGTGTAAAGGAGGGGAGAGAGAAAGAAAGAAAGAGAGGAAGTATAAGAAGAAGAAAAAAAAAGAAGCAATATATATCATTTCGTCAATAACAACATACGTACATACATCAATAAATGGTTCGTGATATTTCCACTGAATTTCATCGAAATATACATCTGGAGCAAATGGTAGAAGACTCTAGTCTATTGAGTAATAACGATTCTTCTCTTCTAAATCGCCCTTGTCCATCAAAGCAAACTCAACAAGCATCTACCTGCCATTATCTATCCATGTCTTTTTCACCTTATTATTCTTTCTGCTCTATTTGCGGTGTAGATGTCTCTATTTTTGCTCATGAAAGTCATTGTTCATACTCTTCTAGTTCTTCCTGAAAAGAAAAAAAAAATCATAGAATACAAGTTATTCTTTTTTTTTTTTATATTATATATACATCTTATTATACCATCATACAATCTATTTATTATATTGAATTTATTTATTTATTTATTTTCATTTAACATCATTAAATAAAATAGAATAAAATAAAAAAAAAACACTATTTTATAATTCAATTAAAAAAGATCCATATAGAAGGCTTCTTTTTACTATTACTATTATATCCAATTGAAGAATAATTACTTGCACATTAAGAATAATGGTATATGTATAAAGGACATATTTATGTTTGCTATATTATTAAATATAATACAAAATTCGCTACAACATATCGTGTATCGATGCAATAATATACTATTATTAATTTCTGTTTCTTTTCTTTTCTTTCTTTCTACCTTTCTTTTTTTTAAAAAAAAACTATTAAGATAAACTTTATTACTAAAAGTATAAAGTATTATTGGATCATTTCTCCATGTCCTTTTAAAATAAAAAAAAAAACAACAAGCTTATTTATAAAAACTCTTATCTTGATAGGTTTCTTGACATTATTACATATCTATTATATACTGATTCAACCAGATCAGGTTATATATTTTATTCACCTTTATCCCTTTTATACACACACACATATATATATGTATATGTATAAAGTAGAATTATCAAAATACAAAGAATGAGAGAAATAGAATAGATCAACTAGTTTATCGTATTGTAATAAAAAAGAGGAAAAAAAAAGTGGGGGGGGGGCTGAAAGCTATGATTTATTAATAAAATAAAACTGGTATATAAGTAAGATATAAATTGTTTCCAAAAAAAATAAAATAAAATAAAATAAACAAAGCAGTCATATCTATATATGCTGTGTGTGTATACATGTTATATGAGGGAATATATATATATATATATATGAATGTATATCTATCTATTTACAAAAATTTTTTTTTCTTCTTCTTTTAAACTTCCTGTTGTATTCTATTATTATCTTCTTGATGTGTTCTATTTATCTTATTGTAAAAGGCATATTGAATAAAAATGGTACAATCAAATAAGAGGGTGCCAGCACTGCCAAGGAGATAAGGTACAGCTTCCAACATGGTAGAGCGTGTTGCATGTGGATTTATAAGGATACTGAGTACATAAGTCATGTTCCCCATAGCTGCAAAAAGGAAAAGATAAATGGAAAGGCCCTGAACGGAAC
The DNA here is from genome assembly GCF_025118155.1 of Cokeromyces recurvatus. Lineage (NCBI taxonomy): Eukaryota > Fungi > Mucoromycota > Mucoromycetes > Mucorales > Mucoraceae > Cokeromyces > Cokeromyces recurvatus. Next base: position 314,455 of record NW_026251416.1, on the reverse strand, counting down.
GACGATGAAAGTTGCGATAGATTTGTGGAAGTCGAGAGGATAAATAGAGAAAAGTACAGATCCAAGCAAAGAGGCGACCGACCCAGATGATAGTTTTATTATTATCTTCATTCATCATTGATAGAGTAGTAGTAGTAGTAGTTGTTATCATAGAGGAGGAGAAGGTTGTGGGTTGGCCCAAGGTAGTGTAGAAACCAAAGGCAAACATCATCATCGTAAGATATTTCTTTTGATTGTTGTTGTTATTAGATGATGAAGATAGTAATGAAGCTTGCTCATTCATTTCTTTTTTATCCTCAACGATCATCGTTATATTGACAGCTGCTACTGTACTTGACTTATTCTTTATAACAGTCGTATTCATTATTTTAATTTCATCGTCTCCATCAAACCAACGTCGGATACAATTATTAGCATACTTTACGTAATAAAGCCATTGAATGCATAATATGGTATCAATACATGTAAAATACATGGATAAAATAATTTGAAATGTAAGTTGCCCAGTAATGATACAGCCAATAAAATTAGCGACATCACCTAATATATACACATGGATCAATATCAAGTATATTACATATAGAGTTCTTTTTACCTATTAACCAAATTGTTAAGAAAGTAAAGCTGAGTCCCTTAGCATCACGCAGTTTATAATTCTTAATCACTTGACTATAAAATGATTAGTTTGTTAAATTCTAGATGATACATAATGTATATCTATATTCATACTTTACGGCATTTGAGCATTCAACCAACATAAAATAGATAAATATCCAAATAATAAACTCATTGTTTCTTGCCAACCGTAAACACAATCACCAAATATATTCTATATGTACATATATATATATATATATATATATATATATGTGTGTGTGTGTGTGTATATATGTTAGTGTATGATGTGGGGTAACTATTTCTGTAATTGAAAAAAAAAAACTTGATAATTACATAAATCCAGTTTATAGCCGTTGTACCATCGCTTAAAATAGGACAAGTCTCCATCATGTAAATTAGTATAGGAAAGGAAAGCAGTAGAAAAATAAAAATAAAAAAAGTAAATTGTTTAAAAGAAAGACAAGGGGAAGGGAAGGAAAGGGATGGAAAGTATTTATTATATATCGGTTATTTAAATAGTAATAATGATGACTTGCTTACTGGTTTACTTTAATCTTCCGTGTGTATGTGTATAATAAGATAATTTCTTATACATCTGATCTTTATTACTAAATAAAGAAAGCGACTATTGATGTTAAAAAAAAAAAGGACATTTTTTTTCCCTTGTGATATAAAAATAAAATAGCTACTCCTGGAAAAAAAAGAAAAAAAGAAAAAAGGATTCCTATCTTTTATTAGACTTATTATAATACAGGACTCCTTCTTTTATTGCAGTTTCTCCGTTTACAATTCAAACTATTCATTTTTCAAGGTAAATAAAATAAATAGGGGACTATGAAAATAAATATATTTAATTACGACGCAGACTACTATTTAATAAAATAAATAGTTTTTTTTTTTTTTTTTTTTTAAAAAAAAAGGGATTATTTATGCCTATTGGACTCTACTCATGCCTTTTATTATTCGAATAATAAAATGATAACAGTAGAAAAATCATCATTTGTTACTTATTAAGCATTATTCTATTGGTTATTTTGACTCAGTTACTTAATTAAGAAACTACAACTGCATATTATATCACTCCTCCTCTACAATGATTGTTACTACTAAGATATATATTTTATCTAAGCCTATTTTTGCTTGCTGATCATTTGTTATTATACAACACTTTTTTTAAAAAGATCTACTCTCCTATCTACTAATTGTATATTATGTTGGCAAAAAAAAAAGTTAATTACTGTCTTATCTTGTTCATTGATAAATCCAGCACTTTATCTAATCAAATGACTTTTATTATTAGTTGCTATTCATTCTTCACGTTAATAGAGGTAATGCTACAGTTAAACTGAAGCATATTGTTTCCCCACTACAACTGTAGTTGGTGTGTTCAAGTTCCTTACTAGTATTTAACCTCTTTTATACTCGCATTGACATCATGATAAAGAGCTTCGAATTATTGGTCATGAATAAAGGAAGAATCATGTAGCTATAAGAATACATCATAATTATGTAAAAAAAAAAAAAAAAAAAAAAAAAAATGAATATTGTTATTGTGAAACTGATTGTTTTTATTATTATATATTTCTTTTCTTTTTCTTCTTAACAATAAAATAAAATGAGTGCATTTAATCAAGCTGCTGGAAATATGATAAATACGGTAGATAACACTAGCATAGGTGGTAGTCATAAACAAACACAGACAGATGAAAATATTGACCGCAATACGCATGATGAAGAAACTTGCTATAAATGTAAACATACAGCAAATAATAATTCCTCACCAAATCATCATCATCACCATCATCAGCAGCAGCAACAACAAGCTGATCACAGTAGTGCTGTCTTTAAGAAAAAAGAGTTATAGACTAGACTAAAATTTGAATGAAATATGTAGACATGAATAAAGTTTGCTTCAAGCTCTTTTTCTTTTTTGGAAATCACACCTCTTTTATAGTAGTTTAATGTAAGTTGTATTTAAAGAATAATATATCTTTGTGTAAAAGGAAACCAATTCATATATTAGGATATTGTATCTGTACATAATCCAAAATAGAATTTTTTCTTTCTTTCTTTCTTTTAGCTTTGGTTTATATTATTCAATTATCCATAATTTAGTCGAATAGAGAACCCTTTAGAAATAAAAATGAATGGATATTCTTATATATAAATAAACTACTGTTGCTGTATTCTTAAACATATTTTGAGACTCCTAATTATAGCTTTATACAGACTTGATATACAGAAAAATACAAGCAATTATCATTCATAAAGGATAAAGATCAAGGGTTATTTATAATAAATATATAGGTGTAGAGTAGAGTAGTACTTGTATATATAATATATAAAAAATATGCATGTAGAATGACATTTTATTATTATTATTATTATTATTATTATTACAAATTTTCACCATTTTGATGCAATATTTCGTCAAATGTGTGTGTGTGTGTTTTCATGCTTATGATAATGATGTGTAACTTTCGTTGGACTAAATTTGATTTTAAACGGAGATTCGATGATAAATAGATACACATGTATATATATTTGTATTCTATTTTATTATTTTAGCGTCGAACAATGGAGCTTGTACTACTACTAGTACTGTTATTACTTCCAGTTTGATAATACAAAGCCTCTAATTCAGCTTCAAGTGCCTTTATTTGAGCATGTCTCATTTCTAAATCTCTATTCAGTTGATCTCTTTCTGCCATCAATTGAGCCTCCCATTGTCTGAATCTTGCTTCTTCCTTCTTTACCTGTTCTGTAAATTCCTTTCTCAACATCTCTTCTCTTTCACGATAACGTTGACTGTTTTCATACTTTCTTGAGATCTGTTGGTTTCGACGTTGCTTTTCAGCTGGCTTCACCATTTCCCTCATTCGATAATTTTCATAATAGACATGCTCTGTGCTCTCCAAGAGGTCAAGTAGATGGGTACGAATCAAGAGTTGACGTAGTTTAGTAAAATCATTATGATCTTCGTTCTCCACTTCAGCTACACCCCATTCATAACTTCTACCCTTCACGATACGTCCGTCTGGTGTCTCGACATCCTCTGTGGAGGCAATGATAGCAAATGGCATGGCTGCCATCAATGACTTGTTTAACTTTACTAAATCTTCATCCTTTTCTTCTTCTTCTTCTCCTTCCTCCTCAGGACATTTATAGATCGTAATATGATTCGCTTCAATATCACGAAGGATCTGTTTTTTAAAGTTCGACACATCCTTAGATGTCATTGTATCTGCTTTAGCAATCACAGGGATTAAATTAACGCGTGTCCCAAGTCTTTTCATGGCTTCAATATCTAAGGGTTTTAAACTATATACTTGCGCAAAAAGAAGAAGAAGAAGAAAAAGATTAGGAATGAATTAACAAAATAAAAAAAAAAATCCCTTTTATCTCTCTCTCTCTCTCTCTCTCTTTCGCCTTCTTTAAATATGTATGTATGTATGTATATATTGGCTTGTTTGTCATTTACCCATGTCCTGTAGGTCGAAGAAAATAAAGACAAGCATGTACTCGCATATCGATAATTTCTTTTCTATCAGGTTGTTGTTCTTGTCTCATGTAATTCTCATATTGATCATCAATAAATTCGACCACAGGTGTCCAACAATTATGATTATTTACATAATCACCAAATCCAGGTGTATCCACGATTGTTAATTTCACTTGAAAGTTCTTTTCTTCAAGTTCTATTCTTATCATCATCAACAGAATAAGAAAGAAAGTAAGTAAGTAAGAAAAAAGAGATTCATATGTGTGTGTGTGTGCATGCGTGCGTGTATCTTATTTACCTGCTTTTGTAATTTCAATATCTACTGTTCTAGTTAATTGACTCAAATGTCGTAATGAAGGGTTTTTCGGATTCTTTAAAGTGGTTGTAAAGAGAGTATTAATAAAGGTTGTTTTACCAAGACCTGATTCACCGCATACAATCAATGTAAACTGGGTTCCCTTTTTAGTAGCAATCTTGTGTTGTTGATTAGGTAAATGTGCAATACCAACAGGTGACATTTTGTATAACCTCAAAAAAAAAAAAAAAAAAGTAAAAGAAATAATAATATTAATATAAATATTTTTATACACATATATAAAAAAAAAAGGAACTCGTATAATTTAAATTCTAAATTATAATTGGATAAAAAATATATTTTTTAATGTTTTATATAATTAATAGGCGGGAAGAAAAGACGAAATAATAGAGAATTTTAAAAGGTAGAAATAGAAATAAGATCTTTTTGAATAAAATCATCTGCATTATTTGTCGATAAACCAAAATTGATATTATTATATTTAGTTATTGTCGACACTAGTGGAGGTGAAGGAGGCTTTATGGATGAAATTTCATAATCTTCAATAGAAGAGCTTATCCTTGAACTGGTAGTTGTTGCTGTCTTGATAAACTAGTACGAATTCCTGTTAAAATCCTTGTAAGCATCTTTTATAGTAATAAATTAAAAAAAAAAGAAAGATAATAAAATAAAATAAAAATGGAAGAATTTATCAATACACATACGGAGAAATCACACCACACTTAGTCAGTGAATAGTGGAGTCGTATTTTTATAACTACAGATTTCAATTGTTCAAAGTTTCATCTAATTACGGTTCCTTGATAACATATGAAAAAAGTATTTTTTATCCGACACGTTATTTGATTGGTTTATATTCTGGGGGAGGGTTAAAAAATAATAAATAAATTAAAGTTAATATGTCTATTTTTTTTTTTTTTCTTTTAAAATTAAAATATCAAAAAAAAAAAAAAAAAAAATGCCGTCAAGAAAGGAATCTTCTGTTTCACCACAGATTGAAGAACAACAACACATAAATGAAGAAACAATAAATGAAGAAGAATTAGTAAACAATTTCCTTAACTTTCTTCTTTTTTAAATAATAATAATAAAAAAGCCTACTAAATATTAAAATCCCTTTTGTGCTTTTATAAAAAAGTTGTTCTATACAGAAATTGATGATCTTCAAGCACATGGTATCGGAGTTGCCGACATACATAAACTTAAAGCTGCAGGTGTTTGTACAGTAAAGGTAAACAAAAAAAAAAAAAAAAAAAAACTTTGTATTATATTGCATAAAGATAAGAATCCATGATGTGATCTTTAGGGAGTACAAATGATGACAAAGAAATCTCTTTTAAAAATTAAAGGATTATCAGAAACAAAAGTAGATAAAATTAAAGAAGCTGCGATTAAGATTCAAGTAAAATAACAATACTAATAGTACATAATACATCATATTCATTCATTCATATAAAAAAAAGGGACCTGGATTTGTTACAGCAAAGGAAATTGCTATACAAAGAGAAAAAGTAGTCAAGATTTCAACTGGCAGTAAACAACTGAATACACTTCTTGGAGGTAATAATAATAATAATAACATATACACACATATACACATTCTATTGTTTATTATTAGGTGGCATTCAAACAATGTCAATCACAGAGGTCTTTGGTGAATATAGAACAGGTAAAACTCAATTGGCTCATACCCTGTGTGTTCAAGTTCAATTACCATCTGAAGAAGGAGGCGCCTGTGGTAAAGCAGCTTATATTGATACAGAGGGTACCTTTAGACCAGACCGTATCATTTCTATTGCAGATCGATTTGGTGTAGATCCTAATATTGTATTAGATAATATTGTTGTCGCTAGAGCTTGGAACAGTGACCAACAAATGGATTTAATCTATGAATTAGCAGCTCATTTCGCTGAACAACGTGGTACTTACCGTTTATTAGTCATTGATTCTATCATCAGTTTATTTCGTTGTGATTATTCGGGTCGTGGTGAATTAGCTGATAGACAACAAAAATTAAATCAAATGTTGAGTCGATTAACAAAGATATCAGAAGAATATAACATTGCTGTCTTTTTAACCAATCAAGTATCCTCTGACCCAGGAGGTATAAATGTATAATATGTATATGTATATGTATAATATGTATAATATGTATATGTATAATACGTATAATACATGCATACATACATACATACACACACACCTATACATGTATTCATATATTTATTCATATTTATAAATATATAAAGCTGGAATGACATTCGTGGCTGATCCAAAGAAGCCAGTAGGTGGTCATGTATTAGCTCACGCGTAAAGTATATACACATATACATATACATATCAATGAGTAACACGACTATTTATTCATTAGATCTTCTACACGCATCTATTTAAGAAAAGGACGTGGTGAAGAACGTGTTGCAAAATTATATGATTCACCTGATATGCCAGAAAGTGAAGCCTCTTACTCAATTAACAGTGGTGGTATTGTCGACATTTCTATTTAAATATATGTATATATATATCTATTTATTATTCTGCTACTTTTATATACAAATATACATATTACGAATAATAATAAAACTTCAATTTATTTTGCTTCTTTTATGTATTTATAACCTTTGTTTTTCCATGCATTTTGTTCTCCAAAAACATTTCTTTCCAAGGGACCTTCACAATCTAAATCACAACATACATTAGGTGTCTTGCAAGTCTCTGGAAATGGGACATCTTTTGATGATGATGATGATTGATGATGATCACGTAATATGATCTCCTTTAAATAGGGTATAAATCGTTCTACATCAATACGTCTTGCTACATCTTTATGATATTGCAAGTATCTTTGCCATCTTTCTTCATAGCTACTACTACTACTACTATTCAACTTTGTTTGTAATAAATAGGATGTATCTACCTCATCTGGTCTCATCATGAAAAACGTTTGTAATTCAGTTTCATTTAAAGGAACGCCTAATAACTTTTGTGCCAGCGCTTCATCATATTCTTCACAACTTGCTTGATGACAACTAAAATCAAATATACGTCTTCCAATCGCTGTCATTGGATATTTAAACCATTGCTCACTATAATAACGTGCTGAGATGGAAATCAAGATGGCATCTGATTTCATAAATAAACCTGCTCCTAATCCATTACCAAAGGGGGCTATCAAGACATCTAAATCATTCACGACATGAGCTGTATTGATCAAATCACATCCCTCCACATCAAAATCAATGGAGAGAACTCTGTAATTTTCTTTTGTTAATGCCTGAATGAGTTCAGGCACATTGGTGATATGTCGTGTATATCGACGATTCAAGATACCAATCGTCTTTTCACCCATTGCATGATGAACAACAACTGAGGCAGCACATTTATTCTTATTCTTATCATAAGGTTCCTTCATCACAAAGGAACGATAGGCATCATAATGCTCGGTTGGAATCTGACCTTCACAATACCATAATGAACATCGATTCCCTGTTCCTATAATAGCTCTTTCAAAACACATGGGAGGTGATAACCAACTAGCTGCTAACCCTTGATGAGGTGCTTGTAAATCGACCTTGTTTAAAACAATCTCTCGACCTTCTTTATTGGGTAATAACATATTCAAATTCTCTTTTGGCTTCCCATTATCATAGGTAGCTGCTCTTAATGTCCAGCTGTCCACTGTCGCTCCATATTCTAACATGGTACTGTAGAGGGGCATAAGTCCATTATAAAGTGCATGGGAGAAATGATAAGGTGAATAAAGACCATACACAAATAAGCTGGTATTGATAAAATTGGTATAAAGAGGTGGGCTTGATAGTTGTTTGGGTTGAAACCAAATATCTTCACTAGACCCTGTATTAATGAGATTAATAGATGGGAATGTCTCTTGAGAATTAATAATAAAAGGACCATGACGTTGATCCACGCAAAAATATTTAACTTCACATATTCGATGACGTCCCTTTCCTTTACAAGTCCATGTTGAAATTGGTGTAGGCTGAATAGCAGTACGATAAATGTAAAAAAGGGTCCAAATTGTAAAAAATAAAATAAAGGTATAAATAAAATATTTTTTATTTTTAAACAAAAGTAGTCTTTGCATTTAAGGAGATTAGGAAAAAGAATCAGAAAATGTTTGTCACTTTTTTTTTTTTTTTTTTTTTTTTTTTTTTTTTTTTTTTTTCATTAAATGATAATAATGTGAAACCCAAAAAAAGAAAAAAAAATAATATTCATTCCATCATTTATAAAGTCGATGAAGTTGTTGTAAAAGTTGAATTATTATTAAATTGTAAATTATTATCAGTTGAAAGAAAGAAAGGACTTGCAGGTGAATTTATTGCTGTATGATATGCACTTAATGAAGGTGAATAGAATTGATCATATACATTTTGTGTTTGAATTGTAAGTTGCTGTCTTTTATAAGTAGTGTCATGATGAGAAGTCACAAAAATAGAAGGTGTAGCAGTAGCAGTAGTAGTAGTAGTAGTAGTAGCAGATGTCCCTTTTTTTTTTAGCAAATATAAATGTTAATAACTAGTATATATGAATTTATCCTTATTTTATTACTACTATTCGTGTTAGAGTTTTGTTGCATCAAGAATTGCATCATATTATTTAATAACTGTTGTTGTTCTTCTTGTTTCTTTCTTGTTTCAGTCAATTCAGTCATTACATGAGTAATTCCTTCCTTTAATTTTATTAATTCATGAACTATCTCTGATTGTTTAGAAGTCATATTTAATAATAATTGTTGTTGATTATTATTATTTACTCCTTTAATAACATTATAATATGATTCTATTGATTGCTGTTGTTCAGTTATATGATATGTTTTACGTTTAATTTCATCTAATAAGTCTATTCTATCTCTTATAAATTTTGAATGAGAAAATTCCCAAATTTGATTCTCTGCTAAGATCCTTGGTGACTTGTTAATCTTATGAAACCCGTACCTGATTTTTTAAAAAAAAAATATGTGTATATTAAAAATCATTCCATTCTTATATACAAGGACAGCTTTTTTTTTTTTTTTTTCATTTTTACATGTTTAGCTGGCGTACAAAACTACTAAAATTACTATGCTTAAAATGTTTTGGTAATACATCTTTAGAAAATTCCAAGACATTACAGACGATAAAAGAAGCTCCTATATAATTCCAAGCAATTAAATGTTGATATTGATGATCAACTACCATACTTTTATATATACATATATTAGCTATAATGGAAATGATGTTGACAATTATTATTATTATTATTATGATTACTTGTATAGTTTATGTACAAATGTAGCATTTATTGTAGTTATAGGTAATGACTGTAATGAAAGACTTTTTGCAAATTGTATTGATAAAGAAGTTTCTCTTGGTGATTCAATACAAGATGAACTATTGTCAGTCAATGTTGATGAGGAATCTCTGCTAGGTAACATTTTAAAGAGAAAAGCAAAGAAAAAGAAAAAAAAAAGAGAGAGGGGTAGAAAGGGCCATTTTATGTTATTATTTATTTTTTATTGTTGTATTACACAGTATTAATCTTTTCTCTTCTTTTCAATTAATCTCAAATAACAAAGTGGGCCCATCCAGCAAAGTTTGAATTTTTTGTTTTCCTTTGCCAACGTAGGTTGAATCCATTCACAAAAGACAATAAAATAATAAACACCTAAAGCTATTTATTTATCAATAAAGTAAAGTTAATTTTTACTATTTTTTTTTTCCAAGTCATTTATTTAATATATAATTTTACCTGTACCAATATGCCACCATCCATGAAGCTTTTTTTTTTTAAATAAAAGGAAAAAGGGTAAAGGTGAATATCATTGTTTACCTTACCTTATATCAACCATTTTATTTATACTTACTTCACTAACAGAACCTATTAAAATAGGTACAGTATTTCTCCACGCCCTTAAATACATACAGAATTGATTATCAATATTCCATAAAATAAATGCAATAATAAATCCAAATGCTGAAAGCCATAACAAAAGTCTCATTCTAGGTCGACTGTAACTTGTACTTTTATCTTGAGGAATCTGATAAAAAAGATAAGTGGCTCTAATGACAATACCAACAACAAGAATTCCATATGAGACTTGATGAAAGATTGGATTGTTAATAATCAGGTACGAATAAGTAATAATGACTGAATAAATGAATAAGACAAGAGGTGGAATAATATTATTTTTAGTGTTTGGGTCAGCTAAATATCTAAGATAGGAATTTAATAATGAATAGGAAACATATTCTATTCTATTCTTACGTAAGCCACATGACTAGACTAGCAACATAAATCACTAATTATTCAATATTCAATAAATGACGTGTTGTTAGTAAACGAATGGATTGAGGTACTATAATAGTTTCACATACTAGGTAATTCATCTAATAATTGCATTTTATATTGAAGTGTCATATGAAAACACCATCTAAACAAAAGATAATTTAATAGTCATAAATAATAAAAAGAGGGAAGTTTATACATACGAGCCAAAACCAACAAAAATAACACCTAAATAAGCAAGAATAATAGTCTTATTTGAGCCATTTTTAAGAATATTGTAGATACCGAAAAGAGAGAAAATGACTATTAAGAAAGAAAAAAAGAAAAGGTTATATATAAAAAGAATGGTAATATGAGTTTTATATTATTACCAAATCCTAAGTTTGTAATAGTATTAAAGAATTCTGCAAGATAAGGTGAAATAGTATAATTTTCCTAGTTATTATTTATTTGTTATTTAAAAAACAAAACAAAAAAAAAAAAAAAAAAAAGATACAATCTTAACAGAATAGACACACTATCATACCTCACACCAATCAATAGTTGAGGTACTAAAATAATAAAATAAATAAATAAATAGTTTAAAAAGTCAACTTATTTAATTCTTTAATAGCCTTACACTTCACCCCAAAAGTTTCCTATTTGGCTTGAAGAAGAAAAAGACGACATAAGAATGTATTTTTTTTTAAAAAAAAAAAAAAAAAAAAAAATGAAAAATGAAAAAAATAAAAATAAAAAATAAAATAAAAAAATAAAGAAGAGGAGTTCATATTTAATCTTACTCCTCTTGTACAGTATTCCTCACTTTAAATTTAAACAATGTTAAAATCCAGACAACGGAAAGAAACATTTACAGACAGTGGAAAGAAATTATTCAGAAAAGTTAAAAAATAATATTCAGACAAGCACTTGAAAATGATAGTTGACGTTTTTCATTATGTATAGCTTTTAAGGGCGACAGTTTTACCATACAGCCTTGTTTCTACAAGTTATATTTGCCTTGCCTTGGAGAACCTCATGTAATAGTTACTCCTTGTATGTCAATTTAGTCTGGCATAAAGATAATTAATTTAACAACAGCATATATTACTGATGCTGATAGAGAAGATCTTGGAAACTACATATCTTTCTCAAAGCTTTCACACATCTTTATATTCAATCAAAACTAATAAAACAAATTACTACATTATTAAAATGTGACCACAAATACCCAAAATACTCTAGTCTGTTTAATACGAACTTGGGGTGTAGGCTGTGCTGCCTTTCCCAAACATCGTGTATAAGCAAAAGTTAGAGGCAGGAGTGAGTCAGTCTTTAACAGAGGCTTGTAAAGAGCTGTCAACAGCTTATAGCAACCATATTGTTGAAAATTTCGAAGCATGGCTCATGAGATACTTCAGGTATCAGCTTCAAAAATACGTTTGTTGTAAGTGATTCATCAACAATAAAGTTAGTGATTATACTCATATGCTGTTAATTAGATGATTGAACCCAAAGACATTCACAAAATCTCTGTAAGATACTGTTACCAATTTGTTTGTGGAGGTGACCCTCAATGACCAGAATCTATAGATTTAGAAGAACATCAAAAGCAGCGTGTTACCTTATTTTGTCAACCTCTGAAGGAAATTACCCCAATAAAAGTAACATTGAAATCACTTTCTGGGTACGTCCCCGAGAAATGTATACCTATTATTTTCCATATCCTACTAGAATATGAAGAGGAATATGCAAATCACAGTCCTTATCATGTACGAAGATTACCGTTACCTCGTTTGTTTGGCTTGTTCCCAAAACACTCTTTACACTTCAGGTCTATAACAATATCCGCAAACAACTTGTCGGCTTTTCTGTCCACTTCTGTACCAAGGGGGGGTGGGGGTATAATAAGCAACTTGAAATGTTTAAAAAGATTGTGAACTTTAAAACGTGGCGAATTAAAAGGCATAGCATAATCTGAAAAAAAAATTATTAATTGAGCAAACAAGTAGCTGACATAATACTAGCGATCTTACACCTAACGGGAACAATAAAGTCTTATTCGGAAACCTTTTACGCTCAGACAGATTTTCGGTTGATTGTCTTTTTTTTTTTACAAAAAGAAAAAAGGATCTTATCAGACCGTTAATAATCTAGATCTCAAGTTAACAGATTTTGACTACGAAGAGGTGGCGTCAACATTTTTAGTGAATCAACAAAAACTTAAAAAAACAAAATGGAATTGAGAAAGTAGAATCAAAAACTCCAACACACAAGACAGCAAAAGCAGAAAAATAGTGCGAATACTTACAATCTATGCTTGAGCATATTGACGTACTATTTGATTTCTACAAAGATACCAGTGACGAAAGTCGTTTCGCATTATATCAAGGTCGCCAACGGGCTCCAGAAATCATGACCAACATCTTGCTTAATGGCGGGCTGAAGTACAACCGTGAAAGAAGAAAAAGAAATAGGAAGAAGAAGAAGAAAAGTAAGAAAAAAGATAAAAGAAGACAGGAAAAAAAAGAAAAGGGAAAGCAGGAATAAGAAAGTAAAAGAAAGAGAGGAGAAGAAGGTTGTAAATAAGCAAGCAATTTCTATTTCAACGTGTTAAATAGTCCTTATCGAAAAACATTTTAAAAGGTCAAGTAAGTGGAAGCCCCAGGAGTACCGTGAAGATAAGAAAAGAATTCCCTTCATTGTTTTCGGCAACGGTATGTTTGGAAAGGACTCAATTATGCTAAGAGGAAACCGATGTCGAGTTACAAAGATTTTATGGCAGACTCTGAAGAAGAGAGAAAGAGAGGGAAGATTAATTGCTGTTATAATTGACGAATTTAATACATCAAGAGTTTGTAGTAGCTGTCACAACAAGACTCTGAAGCCAGTTGAGCATACTTGTGGTAATAGTATCCTGGAATGCAAATCCTGTGGAATATTATGGCAGCGAGACATCAACGCAAGCAAAAACATGACGGAAATAACATTGTCAATTTGGAGACAAACTGGTCGCCCAACTGCATTTCAAAGACCGAAGAAATCACAACAATAACTATGAGAATCCTATCGCTGTATTATAAATAGCTTGTCTCTCAAGACATTTAGATTATTACAGGTATCACTCATCTAAAAACTAATTTCTGATTTTTCTAGAAACTAATTTTCTTTTGTCCAAATTTCATTTTGGTTTCGTCCAAAAAAAAAAAAAAAAAAAAAAAAAAACATCGTCTAGGAATACTGCAATATATTATTTCGGATAAACATAAAGAAATATCAGGTCCCTAAAATAAGCCACCTTTTTTATTTCATTTTTTTTTTATTTTAAAAAATTTATGGTATCAAATACAGCATTTCTAAAAGAGGAAAGTTCAAAAAATGAGTCATTTTTCTTATCTTATCCAATCATTTTATTTGATAGATGTAATAAATAACTAACTTTAGTTTCCTTTTTTTCTTCTTTTTTTTTTCTCTTCTTTTTCTTTTTCCTTTTCTTTTCCTTTATTCTCTTACTTTTTATAAAGTTTACTTTTTATTTATATTTATTATTGTTTTTATTAGGCTTGGTACCCCTGATAAAAATAGACACATTTTATAAAAGCAAATCTTAATTAAATTTATTATATTTATCTTATTTTTTTTTGCCCCCTTATCTCTATTTCCCATTTGTAGTCCATATTTTAAAATGGCTTTCACCGCTTAAATTATTCGATTATATTCGACAATTTACACGTACCGATTAAAACAACGCAATTTTTATATTTTAGCTTCCCCCCCCCGCCAACTTACATACTTCGATTAAACTATAAACAATCAGTTTATTTTTTTTTTACAACTAACCATTATGGTTTTAATTTCGCAACAATGCTTACACTCTACTCTTTTCTTACTATCAAAAAAGACGTGCAAGTCTCGAAAACCAGTATCTCTATTACCTTGTTGAAAATCTAAATTAATCAATTATCAAGAATTATATTAGAATCCTAAAAAGAAAAAATACCTCTTTTTTTTTTTAAAAAAAAAACAAAATGTCTGTATTCACTACTACTCTTACTACTCCTACTACTACCTCTACTACCTCTACTACTTCTACTCCTATTATCAATACTGTTAAAAATACACACATGACTCAAGACGACGTATTTGCTCAACTTTATCAAGCCTTGACCCCTCCGACAACATCAGACTCTTCTATGTTTGATGAGTGGCTCAAACATGACTTTTTATCAGATTATAGTAATTCTTCTCCTGAAATTGCTACACCTCTTGATACCTATTTGTCTCCTATTTCCCTTAAGGTTGAACAACAACAACAACAACAACAACAACAGCAGCAGCAGCAACAACAACCTCCTGTTTGTATCTTTGATCCAGCTGTTGATTTGGATGTTTCAGCCATTTTGAATTCTCCTCCCACAGAATTGTTTACTAATGCTGCTTCTACTACTACTGCTACATCAACTCCTGTAGTCACTAGTCCTCCTGTTATGTCAACAACGACTCCGGTCGATATGACACAACAAATGAGACATCTTATTGCTGATTTGCCTGCTGCTTTAGCTGCTTTAGCTGCAATTGCTGCTCCTGCTTTATCCACACCATCATCTACTGCAACTACCCCAGTGATGCCTACTACACCCGCTGTCTCTCCTGCTGTCAAGAGTGCTACTACTCCTGCTTTTTCTACTCGTCGCTCTACTACCAAGAAACGTACATTAGACGATATTGATCCTACGGATGATATAGCTATCAAGCGACAAAAGAACACAGATGCTGCACGACGATCACGTCTTCGTAAAGTACAAAAGATGGAAGCACTTGAGAACCGTGTATCAGAACTTGAAAAGTTGAATGCTGGATTACTTATGCATGTAGCTGTGCTTGATTCTGAAAAGACGAATCTTAAAGCAAAAGAATCATCGTATGAAAATCGTATCAAATGTTTAGAAGAACAATTAGCCGAAGCTCATAAAGCACTTTCATCACGATCTTGATTTACTTTTATTATATTATATTATATATTTTTTTTACATTTTTACTGGTTTTCATTTTATTTTATTTTTTTTTTTATTTCATTAATCAAGTAAACTAATAAATGTATATGTACCCATCATTATTACGTTATAGAAATCGTTTTTTTTTTAAATGTCCGTTGTTACCGAATAGCAACACTAAAAAAAAAATAATAAGGTAAAAAATAGGCATATTTATATTTTTAAACAAAAAGAAAAAGACAGTATGTCTTTAATAAAGTAGACATAAAATTGTTTATTATCCTGTATGACCTTTTTTTCTTTTTTTTTTTTCTATCTAATTGATAAATATGATGTTGTTACACTTTCACTATTTTTTTTTTTTTTTTTTAAAGATAATCAATCAGCGAAATAGGAGTAGGAGTTGAATGTTAGATGCGTGACTGGTTTTCCTCTCTATAATTTTTTTTTTTAAATGACTTGTTGCTACAAAAAAAAAACTTAAAAAGGGCCTTCAAATCAAAAATTTCTTTTTTTTTTTTTTAATCCTTTCTTCTTTCGATAGACAAGTTACTAAAAGGCAAGTATGATTAACATATTATATAACAAAGAAGAAAAAGAAGACAAGATATTTTTTTTATCGTTTAAAAAGATGAAAAACATAACAGACCTGTTCTGCATTTTTAAGCTGAAGATAAACCTTTATTGCCTATTTACCACTGAAAACAACGATAAAAAAAAAATTCTTGTCTTTCTTGAAAAAAATAATAGTTGCTAATACGAATATTTTAAACGAATAGGTTTCTTTCTTATTATTCAAGAATTAGAAAATATACCTTTTGGGGCTTGCTTTATCTCTTTTTTTTTTAAAAAAAAATATAAATATAAATATATTTATTTTTATTTACATCAATAAACTCGTTTCCTTTTTTCTTTAATTATAATTAAATCTTTGTACATGTTTGTTCGTTATAAGCCTATTTTATTAAAAAGATGTTACTATTCTACATTTAAGGTTTTTTTTTTCTCACTGAACTAAAAACTCCCTTACTCATCATCTATGTCCTTCACTATTTAGGAACTTGGTATTTCGGCTTCCATCTGTCAAAGACTTGAAAAAAACTTTAATATTCTTCAACCTACCCTTGCTCAAACTCAATTTATTCCTTTACTCCTCTCTGGTCAAAAGGATGTCCTTTTACGAGATCGTCCAGGCACAGGCAAGACATTGGGCATCGTTGCCACCTTAGCCTCCCTCGTCAACCGACGTTCATTATTCATCGTCCCTAATCAAGAACTTGCCTTTCAAATCGGTCGTTGGCTCCAGATGCTCACGACCGCAGATCGTTTTCAAATCTTGGCAAGTCATTATCATCACGACGACGACGACGACAACAACAACACTCGTCTTCATATGCCACCATCCCTTGTGATTGCCACACCAGGTTGTCTCTTGGATCTCTGTAATAACAGGGGGCTTCGTCTGGGCCCCCTTGATCATCTCATCATCGATGAGGCTGATCAAGCACTAGGACTTCCTAAACGTTATGCTCCTAAACGTGACTTTGAGAGACGGGCGAGACATCCTAAAGCTACTGAGGTCCTCTTGGATCTTCTCGTAAGGGATCCTAACGGTCAGCAGCAACAACAACAACAGCGACCACGACATCAAACAGTCATGAGTTCCGCTACCTTGAACCGTCCATTTCGTCATTTCGTAAGCCGGCAAAGATCTTGGCTTTTGAAAGATGAACACGTCTTTATTGATGGTTGTTGTTGTACGAATGAGGAGACATCACCCTCTCGTGTCGTTCAACATCATTGTCTTGTCCTATCTCAGCACTCCATTCGTAACATGCGATCTAAAAGGGAAGAGGGAAAAGAAGAAGAAGACGTAATGATGGAGAAGGTGGAGAAGGAGGAGGAGGAGGATGTGATACTGGATAGCATGGCAGTCCTGCAGAGTCTTGAGCATGTACAGAATGGTATCTTCTTTATCCCAACTACTCAATCTATCTCACATGTGAAAACAAAGTTGGCTGAAAGAGAGGTGGTCGTGAAGGATTTAAAGGATTATACCCCCGGTGCTAAAGGTTTATGGCTCGCTACTGAATTTACAGCAAGAGGAATCGATATCCCTAACCTCTCTCATGTCTTCCTCTGGGGTCCTCCTTCCTCTCCTGCCTCCTTTTTACATATTGCAGGTCGTACTGGAAGATTAGGCAGTAGTAGTGATCAGAGTAGGAAAGTGATTAGCCTAGTCAATTCATCAACTGAAGCTAAAATTGCAAACATGTATCGTCTTTTAAATATTCCTGTGCAAACTTATGAACATGTAGTAGAGTAGAAATAATCAAAGTTTTCTTTTTTATTATTGGGGTAATGTTAAAAGAATTTTGTTTATGAAATAAATTAAACCAGTATCATCATCTGTAGCCGTTTCTAATAACTTGAAAATACGCTTGATAATCTAAATAATGAACATGTATAAATTTATTAGAATCATGATTTTTTTTTTTTTGAGAATAAATAACATACTTGTTCTTGTTCTGCCTTAGTGTTACTGGTATGATAGACATAATAGTGAAGTAGATAAATTGTATCTGCAAATCGAATATCTTGATCTACTAGAATGGTATTGGACAAGATGGTATGCAATCCTATCTCAAGACTTTCCTTGATTGATTTTCTTTTAGAGGATGAAGTCAGATAGACTACAAAGGCATCTAAACAGCGTAGAATCCAATTCAAAATGCCTGTTGGTGGCTCTTCATGAATCAACTCGGCAATCACTTTCCAACCTGTGAAATCGGCATGGATAGATGACGATGATATTAAATCAATCATGGCTGATACAATATGTTTCATCACTGTCGTACTTGATTGTTGTTGCAACAAACGATAACATTCACAAAGCCCCACTATTCTATTTAATAAACTGATATCCTTGTCGTCTATAGATGCCATCGTTTGATTTACAGTGCACTGAATCGCTTTACACAAAATCACTTGTTTATTTTCGCTTGCAAAAAGTGATTTTGTTATTGTTTCATAAACGACTTGTTGAAGCGATTCAATGAATGCTTTTTTGCTTTCATCTTTACAAACTAAATGATTTCTTAACGTATCCAACAGAATAGACTTTAGGAAGAGAGAAAAAAAAAGAAGAAGGAAAAGGGGAGGGAATATTAAAAAAAAAGGGATTAATTTTTAATATACATTTTTTTTTTTTTTTACCTGTTTCTCTTGATCAAATTCATTAAACTTTTCTCCTAAAGCCGTCATCAGCTCTAGCATTCGACTTTCAGAAAATTGAACCCTTTTAACAACTGCATTCATACCACGTCGTTGCTGCTGCTGCTGTTGCTGTTGCTGTTTTTCAAGTCTTGGTAATCCTCCTAATTCTAACACTGTGCCCAGTACTTGTTCACTCACATCCCATTCTGTTTCAACTTTCATTATCAAGTATTCTGATAATGAAATCGAAGTCGCTGCATGAACCGATGCAAACATCAAGCCGTCATTAGAAGTGGATGATAACAAGGGGAGCCAATGAACGGGTGGCAAAGGACCTGGTGTTGCAATCAGTGCCCTCCACAAGGTAGTATGATCTGTCGACTTTACCAGCTGATCAAAGACAGCCCTCAAATAACTTGTATTTTGATTTAATCTATTATAATTAGCAGGTTCGTTTGTATGATGATGTTGTTGTTGTTGTTGTTGTTGATTCATGGTAGTAAGTATCGATTGTTCAAGGACTTTACCATAGATGGCAGCTGCCACACGTCCACTTTTTAAATTACCCATCGTTTTCTTAAAGACCAAGTCTGATAGAGTCAATAATACCCTTTGACGACAGGAAGGTATAGTCGTTTGTTCTCTATTGACATCATGACCCACGACGTATCGAATACCCGCTAAGGAAGCTAATCCGAATAAACTAGCAATACGATAATGGCTTGCTGCATCATCTGTGTTGATACTTGACAATAAGGGTTTCATTGCCTCTTCACATATTCTTTCATCCTTTTTCAAGACAAAGGTATGATATTGAATTTGCGTATAAGGAATAATAAAATGATAAAAATGCTGTGCCAAGTTGGGGTCTTGAGAGGCTGCTGTCATGGCTGATTCAACTAAATGAGATAACTCTTCATTGAGATGATGATCATGAATAGTTGTTGTTGTTGTTATTGTTGCTGCTATTACTGCTGCTGCACAAACCCAGGTAGAACCAAATATAAATCCCTTTTGAACGACTTGGCCTTCAAGATACTTTCCAAGTTGATCAGCGGCAAATTGAATACTCTCCTTATTTAATGGATCTGCTGCAGCAAGACCCATCAAGAGACCTATCGCACGACTATCATCAGATAAGGTCTTTAATTCATCTGTGATCTTAAAACGTCCTGCTGTATATCCATTTGCAAATTGAATTAAATCAAGGGCTGTATCAATATTGCGTGGCATCTTTTGATTTGTTTTATCGAACAAGATGGGTTGTATCATATCTTGATCTTTCGCTAAATAGGCTAATGAAAATCGAGCTGCAAACTGGACTTCCTCACTCATCAAATGAGCTGAATGAGATAAAGCTGAACTAGATAAATTAATATAATTTTTTAAAAGAGTTTGTATCATATCATTTGCATAAGATGTAGCAAATGAGGGTGACCAAGTACGTAACACGTTGATAAGACCTATCCATATCATCTTCCTATGTGAGTTTTTTTTTTTTCATAACTATATACATATATTACCTGTTATCGCGAGCATAATATTACATGTCACACCTGGAATCGTACTCTTTTCTAACCTTACCATTAAATCCTTTACTAAATTCGCTACTTGTTCTTCATCCTTCTTGAACTCCTCTAACGCATTTCGTCTAAAAAAGGACTCCCACATATCAATACTCGATAGACGTAATAATAAATGATCCGTCAAGGTAACATCTGTAAAGGCCGTCACCATAAAACGATACCATTTGGGTTCTTGATGAACGGCCTGTAAGACTGCCATTGTATAGCCTGATCTTAAACCAGGGGGGACTCGTCCGGTTTCCCAAACCTCTAATAATTGTCTTCCAATATCTTCTGTAGTATGAGTCTTCACAGTGTCTTGTTGTTTAAACAAGCCACGTCGCATATGATCAAGTTCATTTGACATGAGTTTAGCTAATACGAGGTCACCACCCTTCGTAAATTCGCTCAGAATTTGAACACATTCGGGTGCCTTTTCAGGTAGAACACTCATGATATCCTGAGCAGGGAATTCAGCTAGGGACTTGATGGCATACTCAGCTGCTTCCTCATCTGACAAAAGAGGCAACAGATAATCCTTCAATACAGTCGATTTAAATTGTAAAAAGGCTTCTGATATATCTTCTTTACGTCCTACAATGGAGTAAAAGTCGCATAATTGACGTGTCATCCATTGTTTCCCTGTTGATTGAGCTAAATACATGACAGCAATGGTCCAGATGGATCTAGGCTCTGCAAAGCCAGCCTTGATACAATGATTGATCGTCGTCATGAGAAGAGTGAGTGAAGCTGAGCTCAAGTCTCTACAGGTCTGTAAGAGGGAGATAACGAGAGGGAGAATATCAGGACAGCAAAGACGTGGTTGGTCTCGACACACATCACGCATCGTTGTTAGAATAGCTAATTCTAATTTGATCGATAATTGAGTTTTAGAAGAGGTAAGGTTCATGAAACGGTCTACAGAGGCTGCTTTACGTTGAGATACCCAATCAGTCAAGATACGTTTCAACTCCTGCCAAACACGAGGATGAATTTGGAAAAGATGAGCTAAGGCTTTAATACCCAATACAGACATCATATTGGATTGCTGTTGTGTAGACAAGATCAGTTGTAAAATTTTAGATGTAATCGTAGTATCTTTAGGATCTGCTAAAGAAGGAATAAGATCTCGGAAGAGAAGCACTGTAAGTTCAGCATTGGATGAACGTAACTTGTAAAGAAGGAAGAGTAAGAAAGGAAACTTATAATTGTATCGAGGTGATAACCTATTGACAAACTGAGTAAGATCTGAATAATATTTTAATGAGCCATCTATTAAAGGAGTAGTGAATAATACGGAGAGTATAAGATCAGTATCGTTATTAGGTTTAATAGGCGCTTGATGGGTATATAAGCCATTTAAATAAACAAAGAAATGACCTAATAACCCAACTATTTTGTACTTTTTTGCTATATTCCTTAACTAAAAAAAAAAAAAAAAAAAAAAAAAAAAAAAAAAAAAAAAAGATTAGAAAAGACAAAAAAAGTTTTTTTTTTTTGTTATATGGTAGATAATGTGTGCACTCACTTGTTCTAATTTATATTGACTATCATCAGTAGTTAGATTAGTAATAGTAGAATGATCGAGGTAAGTAATCATATCTAACAGGTCTTGCTTTAGTTTGCATAATTCTTCATTTGTCTTTATATGTCTATCATTTAGCTCTGACAAAACTTGGTATAATGGTAAATAAGCAATACGAAGTACAATTGCATCCTGCTTGTTAAATAAGGATTTCATCAAGTCAATAATCATGCATTGTGCCTTTACAGTGTCAACTCTAACAAGAAGATAAGAAAGAGCTGCCCAGACAAGATCATACGTGACTTCATCTTGTTCAACACTATTTATCAATTGTTGAAGACGCGTTAAATATGCATATAAAGGACAATAGGTGATATCAAATGTCGTCAAAAGACGATCCAGGACATGATACAACAAGACATCAGGTGAATTAAAAGTCATAAAGAAGTCCACAAGCTCAAGATAACGTTGGTGATCATTATAAAGCGGGTACATAAAAAGAATCTCGGACAAGGCTTGATCAATCTCAGCGTTACGGATTGTCATTAAACGGTTCAAAAGAGCACTACTTGATAAATTTATATCCACTAAAAATATGGATTTAAATACTGGCTTCAAGCTAACTATTGTTTCACTATGTTCTAAAAAGTATTCGATTTCTTCTAAAACTGTAAAATATAAATCGGGTTTTTCACGCAAGATGACGATGAATGGATGGATAGGTTTATTAACATGGTGAAATTGAAATTCTTTTTTAGTTGATGAGGAATTGGCAAGTAGTAGACGAGTTAAAGTATGTAAGAGAACATCGAGTTTGGTTGAATGATCAGTGCACGTCAAGATAAGATTTTGGATACCTTGAATGAATTGTGATGGATGATCTTGGTTAAGCACTATTTTTTCACATATATGGGATGCAGCAATCGTAGAACAGTTCTTGAGAAATGACCAAAATTGATTATCCAAATTAGACGATGCTATATTTTCATAGGCGTTATAGACTTGTACAAATCGATGATCGACGATACTATCTGTCATATCATACAACGAAACAAAAAAAAAATAAAAAAAGAAAGAAATAAAAAGCAAAAGAAAACAAAAAAAAAAATAAAAAATAAAAAAAAAATAAAATATTATATAATAAGTTTAGAGATAGCATAAAATAGATTTGTCTTAATACAAGACTTTGATATACCATGATTTAATAAGGATAGCGTCTATAAGCAATGCCTTCCTCTTTTGATGTATTTTCCTGTATAATTTCCATTGAATAAATACGATACTTTCAACATTAGTGCAGAAGAAAGATTTAATAATAATTCCTATTAAGCAAATAGTTTTCTACTCATGTCTTTACTTTTTTTTTTTTTTTTTTTTTGTATACAGGGCAATTGAATTGGCCTGTAGTTTTGCATTAGTAACGACACTCATAGTCACAAAACTATAACACAAGTAATAAGCATGTAAATAATAATAATAATAATAATAATGCCTTTTTCTCTCTCTCTCTCTCTCCTCATGAATAACATATCCAACTGTGTTTTAATTAAAATCTTACTTTATATACCTGAAAAGGAAAGGAGAGAAACTAAAGCATCTCTCAAGTTAACATGCAAACATTTGTATAAAGCAATTCGCTCTATCTTTCCGAACAGAATGGTTAAACTTTCCTCTATTGACGCTATCAATGACTTTTGTAGTTCTCTTCAAAGGGACTCTTCTTGGTGTTTTGAGATTAACGGTTTACAAGTCAACGAAGAATCATCATCACAACTCAGCAAAGCGCAACCTGATCTTAATCTTCGTACTGAATATTCTCATCTTTATAAAAATTTGCCAGCTATTTTTAAGCTTTGCTCAAATCTAAATCACCTGTCAGTGAGTGCTCGAAAAGATGATTGCTTTATTACGTATTTCACAATAGTCAGAGATAACACTTGTTATTTAAAAAACTTGCAAAGACTGGACGCACCTGGATTAGGAAGATGTTCAAAAAGGACAGCTAAATTCTATTTGGATACCATTTTAAATATAAAAGACAATATAACACAACTTGAAATTAATAAAAATACATTATGCAAGGTGATAGTCACTGATTTTGGAAGACTGGATGCATTTACCAAGTTATTCCCGCATTTACACCACTTAAAAATAAGAGCCAATAAAGTATGGAAGAAGGAATCTGTTCATTTTGTAGAGCTGATTGAAAGTAATAAAGAATTGAAGACATTCAGTTTTATCAGTAAAAAAACATTTGAGATTTGCATGGTATCAGATACTGATTTAAAAGAAAAGAGGATAACAAATAGTAATTCACTTGAACGAGTTGTATTAAGTACAGTTTCATTACATATAAATACATTACGGTATATCATAGCTAAATGTAAAAGACTACATCATTTTGAGCTCTATGTTTCTAAAGGCATCGCACCTTTCCAACTACAGCAAACACCTACCACTATGTATCAATTTATTCAACATCATCTTGTGCCTTTTATAGAAGATATTGCTATTGTCAACTTGAACATTCACTTTGGAGGAAGCAATCAAAGAGTAAGTTTATGGTCTTTTTGTATATACATATGTATTTGAATTTAACTCACTTTTTTTTTTAATAAGCTTCAAATGCAAAAAGGTCAAGAGACTAAATTTATTTTAAAAAGTTTACCTTAAATGAATTATTTCTAATACCGTTGACTTCTACACTATATGTATTTAATTATGGAAACCATTTGCTCAGTATTACTCCAACTATAAATATATAACAGTATTAAAAGATAAAACATGTCATATTATATATATTTTTTCAATGATGTATATCTTTATGAGATAAAAAATATAGATATACAGTTATTAATGGGGGGTTTCTTTTATATATTTATATATTTGTATATGTATATATAAAACAGAGAGGGGAGGGGAAAGAGAGAGAGAAGCCCTTTAAGAAAAGGAAAAGAAATAAAGAATAATATAATAACAATACAATAAGCTTATTCAGTCAAGGCATTTTCAGAATGAGGTAATTCCTCAAGTTTTTCTGTTTTTAGTTCTTCATTTTTCTTTGCCAAAGTCATCTCTGCTAATTCTGTACGAAGTTTATCAAGTTCAATTTGAAGAACACGAATCTTTGTATCCTTTAGTGCCAACTGATTCTTTAAGTCTTCATTCTCTTTTGTAAGTTCCTCTGTTGATTTTTCAGCAGACTATATTTATAAAAAATAAATAAATATAAAACGATTCAATATATATATATATATATATATATAACATAAAACAAATAAACTTACATTCTTTTCAATAGTAGAAGAGGATGCTTTTACTTCTTCAACAGGTGCTGAAGGTACAAACTCCTTTTTACTCTTTGCAACAAATCCTGCTTCAAGATCTTTTAGTTTGGGATTAGCGTCTTTACCCTCAAACCATTCATCAGCTGTAAGTGCAGGTTCGTCACTAATACAAGGAGGATAAATATCTGACTGGAATGCATCTGACTATCAAACATAACATATATATAAAAATGAGAAGAATTCCTTGACAAAAATTAGATTTATGATCTTTACCTTTCTAGGAACAGTGAATGAGATAGGTTCAATTAATGATATGCCAACCTTATAAGCTCTAGCAATTTCACATTCATTTGCATGGACAGCACGTTTAGGTAAGAAACCCATACCTCGTTGAGGTTCAATTGTTTTGAACTCAGAAAGGAAATGCAAAGCATCATTATCATATTCATAATAACGAATATTACCATCACTAAGAGAGATTTACAAGTTAATAAATGGATTTAACGCTATTTTTTTTTTCTTCCAAAAAAAAAAAAAGGATCACTTTACCCTTTACCAGCAAGGAACAAAATCTTTGTATCAGGATCATAAAATGGCATAATAACACCAGAGGAAGTATCTAAAAATTCAGATTTGATAGGTTTGGACAAGTCGGTAGCGTTCCAAAGATTCAATTGACGATCACTCATACGAGAAAAGCCAGTGGTAGCAAGACGGTCTGTATCACCAAGCCAAACAACACGGGAACCCTTAATACCTTGATGTCCTGCACCTTCTTGTACGATCTGGTTTGAACGAACATCAAAGACACGTAACTTTTTATCTCGACATGTAGTAGCCATCAAGGAACCATTATAATTCCATGCCATGGATTGAATCAATTCAGTATGACCTGTAATTTCCTGCTTTTCAACTCCCTTTTCAATATCCCATAACTTGATGGTTAAATCTGTACTAGCTGAGGCCAAGACATTTTCTGCTACAGGATGGAAAAGCACGTGCCCCACCTTACTAATAATAATAATAATAATAGTATGAGTATACATGATCTATATCTATATCTATTTCTATCTATTACCGACTATGACCAGATAGTTTTAAAACAGGATTGATTTCTTCTTGGTCTTCAGCATATTGTTCAGGAATATCCCAAATCATAATTTTACTATCTTCAGATCCAGAAGCAATCACATAATCGTTAAAAGGATTAAAATCAGTATCGAGGACAGGACCTGTATGTCCACGGAAAAGAGGATAATTATCTGGTAATTTGCCTATTTTAAGAAATATAATTAGTACGTGCCGGCGCGTTTATTTTATTTTTTTTCCTCTCCTCTTCCCGCCTTTTTTTTTTTTTTTTGCCTCCTTATTACTTATATTAAATCCCCTTTCTCCCTTCCTTCCTCCCTCTCTCTTTTATATATATATAATCAGTATAGCTTACCAACTTGTTCATGAGGAATAACAGCAAAAGTACCACCACCAGCGGATTGCCAGTTGATAGAAATGAAACGCTAAACACACACACACAAAAGACATGTTCGTTATTCATTTATTTTTATTTAAAAACAATATATATTTATATACACATCTGAAACTTACAGGATTAGCTTTCAACATGTTAGTATCCCAAGCATTTGTGCTTACACGAAGGTTATCATAACAAAAATCTCTTTTAGCACAAGTACCATAAACATGGCGATACTTGGAAGGTCGAACAAAGAAAGCCATACTAAAACTATTTATTTATTTATTTTTTAAAAAAATAATAATAATGATAATAATGTAAGGAACAAGAAGACATATTTTGTTTTCGTTATAAGTTTTTTACCTTAATTTTTTAAGGGAAAAATAAATAAATTATACAAAAAAAAAAAAAAAAAAAAAAAAAAAAAAAAAAAAAAAAAAAAAGAAAGAAAAAATCATTTTTTTGAAAGAGAGGAGAAGAGTTTAAAAATAAAGGACTGTGGGTTTTAATTTTATAGTCATAAACGAATGAAAATTAGCCCTTTGTTGTTTCTTATTCTTACAATAATCCATTTTTGGCATTGTTTTTTATTTCAACTCAGTGCAGCAACAACAACAACAACAACAACAACAATAAAAGACGAAGAAAGCATACGATAATATTAGATATCAAGTTTTTTTATATATTTATATAAATAATCAAGGTGTAAATAATCTAATTAAAGTAACCCTTTTTTTTTATTAAATAATATATTACTTCAAATTCAGTGAACGTTAGTTTTTCTTTTGGACGAATCAAAATTTAAATCCAGACGATCTGATTACCTTTTTTTGTATAAAATCAGTTTTAGGCAAGTTAAAAAAAAAATGGATTCTGAGCATCCTAGAGAGAATATGGCTATACATACATACATACATAATAAAAGGATTTTTGAGGGTAATCTGTTACTTGCAATAATGAATCAATCTCGCATATTGAAGATTATCTTACAACTGTATCTAATAATTTTGTAGATATAGATATGCTATTTATGTCAAGAGATGGCTCTCATTAAAGCTATTATCGGTCTTGACAGTATTCTTAACTTTCAACGTTGCAGAATAGTATGGCAGCACGATGTAAATGTTTGTAAAAATATATATATATATCTTCAAAATCCACTAACTTATCATTAGTGGACGCAGTCGTCCTTCAATTTTCATGAGAAAACAATAATACTATCACCATTCACTTTACATGTATATATAAGTGTGTATGATTTCTCTCTTCAAGAAAATTCTGAATTTAAAGTAGAAATACTGTAGTAAACTTCCTTTCTTCTTAACCTGCTACCTCTGAAGAAACCAAAGTCCCCGCAATTAACTTCTCCTTGGTTAGTTTGTTGACCAACGATTTGTATCATTCTACATAAAATGGATTATCTGCTTTATCAAGCACTTCTTGTTAATCCTAGTATCAAGCTGATTGTATTGGTTATCCTCGTAATAGACTAGTATTATATTTATACTGTTTCTGATTTCTTCTTTTCTTCTGCCCTTTTTTTTTTGGAACTAATTAGGGCAAATACAGCATAATAAAATTACTACGTGCTCATTGGACTTTTTTTTTTTTTTTTTTTCATTGTTGTTGCTAAAATAAAAATTGTGACGATGACCATCATCTATACGCACACCCTACAAATTTTCTAATTCTTTTTTCTTTCTTTTTTTTTTTCATTTATTTTACTGTTACTATATGAAGCGATCACACGAAGAAATTAAAGAAGAACAACGTATCAAGTCTCAACAAAGTTACGAAAGTTCTCCTCAAAATGTTGCTTCACCTCATTGGAAAGCATCTTCAGTTTCACCTGCTTATCGTCCTCCTAAACGAAGTCGTCATTTTAAAGGCTGTTCAAAGATTACTGATTATGAATTTCTTGATAAGCTTGGTGAAGGCACTTTTGGGTATTTATGATTGAATTGAATAAAATGAAGAGTGTTTCTTTTCTTTTTTTTTGATGATGATGATGAATAGCTAACAATGGTTAATAGTGAAGTACATAAAGCAAGAGATAAACATACAAATCAATTAGTAGCACTCAAGAGAATTTTGATGCACAATGAAAAAGAAGGAGTAAGTTGATTCCATTTGTAAGGAAACCTTCCATAAAGATGATTATTAATCAATGATCTTGTTTAGATTCCTATTACAGCTATACGAGAAATCAAGATATTAAAACAATTATCACATAAAAATATCGTACCTTTAACAGATATTGCTGTTGAAAGAGGTAACTGTTAAAAGCAACCAAATAGGTCACCACTTTTTCTTGTGTTTTCCTAATTTATAAGTTCTTAGGTGATGCGAGTAGAAAAGAAAAGGGTAGTATTTATATGGTGTTCCCTTACATGGATCATGATTTAGCAGGCTTATTAGATAATCCTAAAGTTAGACTTACTCAACCACAAATTAAAACTTATTTAAAACAATTATTAGAAGGAACAGCTTATCTCCATCATGTAACATACATATTTAACTATTTTTCATATCCTTTTAGCCCTTGACTTATTCTCCCATTTTACCTACATATACAAATGTTAGAATAAGATTCTTCATAGAGATATGAAAGGTAAATGAAAAAGGAAAAAGAAGAGAGAGAGAGAGAATTGTTAGTTTAATTATGACTAATTGTATATTTATATCCATATCCATGTATATGTATATTTTTTGTGATTAGCTGCTAATTTATTAATTAATAATGAAGGCGTATTACAAATTGCAGACTTTGGTTTAGCTCGTGGCATTGAAGATGAAAATAAAGAATATACTAACTGTGTAGTGACAAGATGGTATAGACCACCTGAATTATTTCTTGGTGAAAGAAAATACACAACGGCCATTGATATGTGGGGAGTAGGGTATGTATTCTCTTTCTTTCTCTCTCTCTTTTTTTTTTCTTTACTCTTTATTTTATATAGTGAGGAATTAAATATTTATATCGAGTAGTTGTGTATTTGGAGAATTACTTAAATCAAGACCCATCTTGCAAGGTCAAGATGATTTAGATCAATTAAAAAAAATATTTTATTTGTGTGGATCTCCTACACAAGACAATATGCCAAACTGGGATAAACTACCTGATGCAAACAAAGTGAAATTTGAAACCACACCAAGGCATGTAAGGGATGAATATGGTCATTATGATGCTCTTGCTGGTGATTTGATGGACAAATTGCTCGTCTTAGATCCTGCGAGACGTTTAACGGCATTAGAAGCTTTAGATCATGAATATTTTTATTCTGCACCTTTACCTGCTGAACCATCAGAGTAAAAATACACCAAGTTTATTGATAAAGAAAGGAACCTCTCTAAAATTAACCTTTTTTTGTTATTTGTTTACTTTATAGGCTACCTAAATATGAAGCATCACATGAATTTGATAGAAGAAAGGTGAAGCAATCCCGACATAAATAAATATACACCATATACATCTTCTATATATGTATATGTATATGTATATATCACCATCATCATCGTTATAACATTTATGTAATAATAATAATAGTAGTAGTAGTAATAAACTGGTATATATATATATATATGTATGTGTGTGTGTGTATATGTATGTATGTATCTATCTAGGGTGTTTCTATTTTAAAGACCCATAAAGGATTTCCTTGATCCAAGACATGAGCAGGAGCATGGAAAATCAACATATAACCCCTTTTATAAGTCCATTTTTTTTTTGAAATATTCCTGCGTAGGTAATAAAGAAATTTTTGATAGAGGATGTAAAAGGTAAGTTAGCCCTTATGGATAAGTTGTCTGCTCGTAGGTCGATTGAGACTAAAGATAAAAAAAAAAAAAGGGCAACAGCCATTCCTAGATTGAGTGAAATAGAGTGGTTGAAGAGGCAGAGTAAAGTCATTGGAGAGAGAGAGAGAGAGGTGTCACTCAATAAGGAATAGAGTCAAAGATATCTTTTTTTTTTAAACACGTTCTATCCAATTAGCCTCATTTTTAAATAACTTTCTTTGCATGACAGTAGGTATGTAACCAGCTCCATCAGGGCTGATATTTAAAAAGAAAGTTACCCACCTCTTGAAATAACCCGAAAACGAGTTCTTGAATTTGAAAGAAAGAGTAGATGCGTATTGATTTGGCTGTGTTTGATGGTTAAGTCTGTTTTATATATATATATATATATATAACACATATGATCAACAAAGTAAAATAAAATAAAATAAAATGAAATGAAATGGGGTCTAAACGATGATGTTCTCTACTCTTCTTGCTAATCTGAGTAAGCTAACTGTTGTAGTTATTTATGTACCATCTTTGATAGACAAGGATAATAGATGTCATGAATGGACCATGGTTAGGAGCCCCTAATAAATAGAGAGCCCCTCTCCTCCCAAAAAAAAAAAATGGCTTGTCGACGGGTAAAGGTATAATTTGACCTCGACATATTATATTATCGTGATCGGGTGTGAATGATAAACTAAACTGAATAGCCCCCCCCTCCTTTCTCTCCTAAAGTAAGATGATGATTTATCGAGATTTCTGGGCATTGAAAGTAGTTGCCTATACCGTCAATATCTGAACCTAGTCCTGATGCTCCTTTATTATTTACAAACTGATGGATATGAATATGAATAAAATTGTCTATTGATAATACTAAATGAATTACTGTGAATATAAGTGATAGTATGATACTAATAAAAATCATACAAAAGAAAGAAATTAAAGGGGAGAAAGTAGTAGTAGTAGTAGTATATAATATATCATATTACTATATGCATCTCATAAAGTCACAAGAAATAAACTTCATATTTTATATCAATCTATCTTTTTTTTAATTAATATATATAATAAACCCTAAACTAGTATTTATATTTAATTAAAGCATAAAGATAAAGAAAGGATCTCTCTGCAAAAGAAAACAAAAATGCACTGTTAAGAATATATTAAACTTTATATATTATTCTAGTTCTTTTATTTTTATTTTTCCAGACCGATCTTGTTAATGCACAAGTAACAAATTATGTTATTTAAGAATAGATTATCTCACTACGGCTTAGTTTCGTTTACCTCCTTCTCCTTAAGAAAGGAATACCATTTTATTAATACATGTCGTATATAGATAAAGAGAAATTGTATAAAAGGCTTCAAGGTTTATTTTTTAACTTGAAGTTTCGCCCTTCAAACAATAGATTCAATTGAATTCTGTGTACATATTGATGCATATTTCAGTATATGTAAAATAACGTGTTGTTGGAATTATGTACATATATTTTTTTTTTTTATTATTTTTTCAACACGAAACTTTATCCAATCAGTACGCGTTGTTTATACATCCCGAAGACAAATGAAAAAATTTGCTGTACTGTTTACGCACACAACAAATTTTTTTTTTTTTTTTTCTTATTTCAACATTAGATTAAATCTCTTCATTTCATCATCTTGTGAATCTTTAAATCCATTCCCTTCTATTTTTATAAATAAACTATACAAGTAAATACCAAGGAATCATAAAATGGCTTCAACTCGTTCAACTCGCAGCCAAACAATTGAGAAATCTGCTTTAACTACTGAACGTGGTGAGGGTAGCAGCAGCAGCAGCAGCAGTGCTTCCAATACTCCCTCTCCTGCTTCCACTACTACTACTACTACTACAACAACAACAAAAAAGGTTGTTAAAAAAAAGAGTTCTAATAAAATGATGAGTAGCAGTGCAAAGAGGTAAATAAAAGAGAATATATAATAGATTTATAACTAAATTGATTCAAAAAAATAAATAAATAATTTTATATCTTAGAATCTCAAAAGAATTAGCAGAAATTTCACTTGATCCACCTTCCAATTGCAGGTAGAATCAATCTATTTTTTTTTTTATATATGATTTATAAATTACTGATTTTTTATTATTATTATTATTATTTTTTAGTGCTGGTCCAAAAGGAGATAATTTATATGAATGGGTATCTACTATTGCTGGTCCAAGTGATTCACCTTATGCAGGTGGTATCTTTTTCTTGGATGTCCATTTCCCACAAGATTATCCTTTTAAGCCACCCAAGGTAAATGAGTATATATTATTATTTTACGGTTATTCTAATCATTCATATTATTCTAGGTTGTATTTAGAACTCGTATTTATCATTGTAATATCAATAGTCAAGGTGCCATTTGTCTCGATATTCTTAAAGATAATTGGTCACCTGCCTTGACTATTTCCAAAGTATTATTATCGATCTGTTCCTTATTAACTGATGCTAATCCACGTAAGATAAAATAGATAAAGATTAAAATAGAAATACTAAATAATTAAAATTATAGATGACCCATTGGTTGGATCTATTGCTCATGAATATTTAACAAATAGAGAAGAACATGACAGTATAGCACGAGAATGGACAAAGAGGTAAAAAAAAAAAATAAATAACATGAGCAAATGTATAAATAAGCTAAGAATCTAAATGATGATTATAGATATGCATGTTAAGAAGAAAGTAAAAGAAAAAAAAAAGAAAAAGAAAGAAAAAAAAAGAAAATAAATAAATAAATAATATAAAAAAATAAGCAAAATAAAATAAATAATTACAAAAAAAAAAAATGTAATGATTTCTTTTCTTCTTCTCCAGGGAGAAAGAAATAATTCTATTTAATGTTTAGTGGCTGATTAACTTGACTGATAACGGCAACAACAGCAGTTAGTTGCAATAACAAAAATGGCGGAATTAGAATCTTTTTTCTTTTTTTTTGTTAATCAAAATAGCCCATCTTTTTATCTTTCACAATCAATCGATCAGTCATAATAGTAAAGTGTAGTTAAAAAAAAAAGGAAAAAAAAAAGAGCTTGAGAGAAAGAGAAAAAAAGAGATAAAGAAATTTTCTTTCTTTTTCATATATTTTTCTCTTTTTCTATTTCTTTAAATTGTTTCAATTATTGTTGCTATTATCTACCGAATTTTTTTTTTATATATGTATTAGTGATTATAAAACAACGTGTGTATTATGAAACTGAGTTAATATAGATAACACAGGGGATTCAGATTTTTTTTTTTTTATCATACGAGTTGATCTATAACGGATCACTTGTCAAAAAAAAAAAAAAAGTAAAACCATTTTTAACTAGATTTGGAATAGATGCTAAAATAAATAAATAAAAAAAAAAAAAAGTTATATAAACATGAATTTTAATCTTTATTCTTCTTCTTCTTTTTCTTGTATTAAAACATTTTAATTTAAATAAAAAGTAAAAATGGGTCTTTTGGATATTGTTCCTGCTGGTGTCATTACTGGTGACAACGTTAAGAAGCTCTTCGACTACGGTAAGTCATTTAACATCTATTTCATTTCATTATTTGTGTATTTATTTTACTTATTCAATTAAAATAGCTCACAAGCACAACTTCGCTATCCCTGCTATTAACTGTACTTCTACCAGGTAAATTATCTTTTGAATCAGTTTCTTTTTTTTTCGTGTTTTTTTTTCTATGTAATACACACATATTATATATTCGCATTGTAATTCTCCCCTTTTTGGCTAAAAGGGTAATCTGGGTTAAAGTTTTTTATTTTTTATGTAAAAAAAAAAAAAAAAATTTTTTATCCTGTGTCAAGTAAATTCGGACTTTTCTTATTACATTGCCGTGTGTCATTATTAGAACACAGTGCTTAGGGAAAATAATAGGATAAAAAAAATTTTTTTTTTATACATAAAAAATAATAATAATAATGCAGTTCATGTGAATATGTATACATATTATGTGCATATGTATTTTGCATAATAATGACACGATAATCACATTATTTTTTTTTTTTTGTAAAAAAGTAAACATTTTAACTTACTCATTTTTTTTAATATTTAGCACTGTCAATGCTGCTCTTGAAGCTGCCAGAAAGAACAGATCCCCCATTATCATTCAATTCTCTAACGGTGGTTCTGCTTTCGTTGCTGGTAAGGCCATTGATAACAAGAACCAAGAAGCTTCTATCCTTGGTGCTGTTGCTGGTGCTCAATATGTTCGTTCCGTTGCCAAGGCTTACGGTATCCCCGTCCTTGTCCACTCTGACCACTGTGCCAAGAAGCTCCTTCCTTGGTTCGATGGTATGCTCGCCGCTGATGAAGAATACTTCAAGGCTCACGGTGAACCTCTTTTCTCTTCTCACATGTTGGATCTCTCTGAAGAACCCGTTGAGGAAAACATTGAAATCTGTCTCAAGTACCTCAAGCGTATGGCTCCCATGAAGTGTCTCCTTGAAATGGAAATCGGTATCACTGGTGGTGAAGAAGATGGTGTTGATAACACTGGTGTTGATAACTCTGCTCTTTACACTCAACCCGAAGATATCTGGGAAATCTACCGTCGTTTCTCTGAAGTCTCTGACATGTTCTCCATCGCTGCCGCCTTCGGTAACGTCCACGGTGTCTATGCTCCTGGTAACGTCAAGCTCCACCCTGAATTGCTCGGTAAGCACCAAGCTTATGTTAAGGAACAATTGAAGTGTGAAAACGATAAGCCCGTCTACTTCGTCTTCCACGGTGGTTCTGGTTCCACTCTTGAAGAAATCAAGACTGCCCTTAGCAACGGTGTTGTCAAGATGAACATCGATACTGATACTCAATGGGCTTACTGGAAGGGTCTCCGTGACTTCTACGAAAAGAACAAGGACTACCTTCAAGGTCAAGTTGGTAACCCCGAAGGTGCCAACAAGCCTAACAAGAAGTACTACGATCCTCGTGTCTTCATTCGTGCTGCTGAAACTTCCATGGTTGACCGTATCGTTGAAGCCTTGGACTACTTGAACAACAAGAACGTTTTGTAAATAATTTTCTTTTTATCATTCTCTTTCATTTTTTTTCTTAGAAAAATAAGCATATTTTATTTTCTCATTAATTTAAGCATTTAAAAAGATATAAATAATAAAAAAATTTATATGTTTTTGTGGTAAAAATTAATTTTAATATGCTGTGTGTAGTATTTTTTTTTTTTTTTTTTTTTTTTCTATTGTTTTCCAAGTAAGGTTTAGAAAAGAAAAAACACATTAATTCAGGCACATTATTTTTATTTATCTCGTAGTTATGACTTTGAATCATTTTAATAATTATATCATCAGTCTTATATTTTTTTTTTATCTAGAAAATGAAGGTATCTTAACAAGAGTAATTTCCATATATGGTGTTCTCCTTTATATACCTATTTTGATTATGTTCAAATTGGATATAAATGTTTTATGGACACTGTTAGAAACTGTAAGCATCTATTTGATAAGAAAGCATTTCACTTGATATATTCTCTTATTTTCTTAATTTGTCTAAATCATTTTGGATTTTTTCTATTAATTCTGTTTCGGTTTACTTTTCTTTCTTTTTACTACTTTCAAGTGATGAAATGAAAAAAAAATACGGAAAATCAAAAACAAAAAAAAAAAAAACTTGATAAAGCAAATTTATTATTCTACTCCTTTTTTTTTTATTTATTTATTTATTTATTCTTCTCTCTATTATATACCAAAATGACTCCGAATACCCCACTTTCTAAAAGGCTTTCGCTTCCCGACTTACAAAAACTAAAAGAAGAATGGGATAGACGAGAAGCAATTCAGACAACATCAAATCAAATACCTCCTGGAAAGCTTCAAGTAAATACATGAATAACACATACAATGTAGATTTATAATTAAAATGATGTTTTTTTATTTAGATTGACTTGTTAAATGTTCGAAGTGATGTTCCTGTAAAAAGACCTTTCATAAGACTTCGTATGGGATCTCAACATTATTTTTCTTCAAAGTCAAAAGATCCTAATGGAAATTGGAATGAAGGCTTTTTATTTACTATTTCATACCATAATCAACTATTTGATACGATTGAAGTAAAGTTATACATATATATATATATTGCATGTGTTTTAATATATATTAACGTCTTTCTTTCCCTCTCTATAATGTATATAGCTTGATTTGTATGATAAGGGTAAAACATGGAGATCAAAAACTAAACATATTGGTAAAGCCAAGTTAAAAATTGCTAAACTAAAGAATAGAGATGATGTCTTTATCACGTAAATATCTAATATTGATTCTATTTATGATACCAATACTAATACTAATATGTATATGTACATATATACACACTTACTCACTTACAGCTTTATACCAATGTATGAATATCACGTTAAAAGATATTTACCCGCTCATATTCAATTACCACATACATTCTTAAAATCACATATACCCAACATGTCAAGATATTATCATCATAAAATAAGAAAGGATCATACACCAATCACACCAAATGAAGAAGATGATATACCACCTCCTTATCAATTACATCCAAGTCATAGTCAACATTCAATGACACCTTATATTGGCTCCATTCAAGTTAGAATCCGTTATTCATTTCAATATCCTCAAGAAGATAGTAATCACTCTGATACTTTATCGGCCTTTCATTTTAATCCTATTCTTTCTTCTACTACCTCTTCTTCTTCCTTCCTGACAACATCCACTTCGAGAAAGAGTAGTAGTTGTCGTACAACATCACATGCTGTTTCATCCAATAGTAGCGATATAAGTTGCAGTACAGCAGATGAATGTGAAGGTTATCATGATGCAGTAGAACCTCATTTAATCTTGGTTGATCATCTCACCACCGCAAGTCCTACTACACCTAAGCCTACAAAAACAAATGTAATCCCAGAGGAAACAGTTGAAAATCTCTTTCAGCAGCGTATTGACCTTGATCAACATCATATTTCCTTTCCACGAACAGATGTTGAGACAAAGAAGAAGAAGAAAGGAGGAGATATGGAATCCGATACTGCCAGTATTAAAAGTCATAACTTTGGTGATAAAAACTTTGCCTTCCGTTGGATGAATGAGACATTTGATGAAGTAGCTATTTCGCATCCGAGTTTAGATCGTATGATTGGTATGGTGGTCAGTCAGCAAACAAGAATCTTATTAAGAGCTGTAGTGAAGATATTTAATGCATTTGTAGGATCTGAACTAGAGATTTATAGAGCATTCTTTCATGTTAATAGATATTTATATATATATATATAGGGTCAAGGGTTTAAAATTACAATTTTACAATTAATCTCTTCTTTATCACTTTTGCAACAATTTTATGCTGATATTCCAAGGTAAAATCGAATCAATTTTTATCATCATCATAACCTACTTACCCACCTTTTTTTCTTTTATAATATTTATACAAAGAGCGCCACCTGCTGAAAAGGTGACAGATTTAAAATTCTTGGACGAGGCCTATTATTTTTTAGGACATGCTATTATTGCATATGTAAGATATCATGTTTGCCTTTTTTTTTTTTTTTTTTTTTTTTTACTCACTTATAAATAGGGTTGGCGTGGTATATCTTATTTAGGTGATTATGCGAAATATTTAAAAGGTACAAGAAAAAAAAAAGAAAAAAACTCCTCTATAATAAATAATAACTTACATAGTTTGTTAGATGTCATGAAGACAAAGTCAAATAAAGAAGCCATTGTTAGATACTTGAAAATTCCTCAAAAAGATTTGCTAGGTTATGAATATGGATTACGAAAGGGTGCTGTATTTCAACCTAGTTATTTTATTTCTTATGATCAAGCACATGAAGCAGTTGTATTGGGTATTCGAGGCACTTGGGTAAAATAATGAATGGAAAGGATACTAAAAAGCATTGGGATCTCATTTTTGTTTTTCTTTCCTATTATTATCATCTCCAATTTAGAGTTTATATGACTGTATAACAGATTTAGTATGTGAATATCGACCTTGGAAAGGTGGTCTTGTTCATGCCGGTATGCTTGCCTCTGCACAATGGCTATTTACTACGATTATTCCTCAAATTTATCTTTACGTAAGCGAACAAACAGAAAGAAATAAACGTCGTATCTCTTCCTTTATCATCACAGGTCATTCATTAGGTGCAGGTACAGCAGCGATTTTAACCATGATGGTGGTCGAGCACCTGGATCAACTTCGTGAGCTCTCCCAGAACCCTCACTTTCGAGTTCACTGTTACAGTTATGCACCTGTGGCCAGTGTCTCACATGATCTCTCTGAGAGATACAGTGATTACATTGATAGCTTTGTCTGTCATGATGATCTCGTCGCTCGTCTCTCGTATGGAACCGCTTCCTGTGCCAAAGAGCTCATCATGGACTCTCTTATTGCTGTCGATGGTCTTGGTGGTACGACCAAGGTCACGACGAACGCAAAGACCCGTAAAGAATGTTTCAACATCATTCAGACACGACGTAAAGAAATTTATCATGGTAAAGAGCCACGATATCCATTATTATATGTCCCCGGTACCGTCTACCAATTTCGAAGAGCCTCTAATCAAAAGCGACCTATAGAGAAACAACAACAACAACAGCAAAGACGATTTCCAATACCTCCCTTTTCAAGTCAATCAGAACCTGTCTTATCAACGACACAACATAAAGAAGATCCCTCCTTTAGTTTGCATCGTTCTTCTCCTATGATTTCAGAAGAGGTCTTGATCTCAAAGACTTGCTTAGAAGATCATATGGTCGTCACGTATCTAACAGCCTTTCAAACTGTACGTCAAGATTGTATGCGTCAAAGACAAAAGGCTGAAAGTGTTATTTCCATTTGAATTAAAGTAAAAAAAAAAAAAAAATAAAAGTGTATATTAATTAAAAGTAGTTTGTTTGTTATTAAAAACTATTTATTTTTTTTTATTATTTATATATTTTTTGTATTTATTTCATCTTTCTTTATTTACACATTTATGTTGTTGTTTATACTACATCTTTTGCCATATCTATCTCAATCGTACGAAGCCCTCTCGCTTTACATAACCTATTAAATTCTTCTTGTAATTCTTGTCCCATCTTCGTGACAACATCATCTGGTAAATTAAACAAATAACAATTGATAAAGACTTGTTTCGCGTCCTTTAAGATCTCATCTGTATCTTGGTATTTGCCACTCTCTAATCGTTTTCGAATTGTACCAAAATCCATAGGGTGTTTAATGATGTCATAGTAAGTTGGAATCTGTAACAGTTCAACGTCTACAGGCGCCCCAAATGCATAGTAATGTGGATGATCACGTAACTTATCCAAGACGGATTTGTATTTCTTAAGCTCTGCAAGTTGAGTCGGGGATGCCTTAAGCTGTTCTTCCTTACGTCGTAGATTAGGTATTTCTTTATTCAGAATACCTTCTAAAATTTTTGCATTTTGTGAGAGAAGATGATCAAAGCCATTGAATGTATAGCAGTTGGTGAAAATCAGTCGCATATCACTCTCAAATTCCTTAACTGTCTTGTATTCTCCTTCTTTCGCTTTTGTAAGCATCGTACCAAGATCCATTGGATGTTTAATGATCATAGGATAATGTGGGATATTTAAAGCAATTGGATCCACCTAATAAAGAAGCGAATTAGACATTATTATTATTATTATTATTACCCAAGCAACTTACAGGTTCCAAGAAACCAAAAGATTCCTTACGATTCATCATTCTATGAATCAGTGACTCCATCTTGGCTTGTAAAGTAGGATGTAATTTAGCAGGTGGGCTATTGTCAAGTGACTTGGTTACTGAAGGTGATTTAGAACTAGACGGCGATTTGGCTACCAAAGATGATTTGGTCATTGATGATGACTTTGTCACTGATGGTGATTTGGTCACTGATGGTGATTTGATCATTGATGGTGATTTGGTGGTTACTGATGGCGATTTGATTACTGATGGCGATTTGGTCACTGATGGCGATTTGGTCACTGATGGCGATTTGGTCACTGAAGGTGTTTTAGTTACGGAGGGTACAGAATCTATTTCCATAGGCTCTACTGTTGTATCTATAGTAATTGCTGGCTTTTGACTAGTATGTGATGACTTCACTTTCTTTGCAGGTGGTAAAGTGGCTTCCTCTTCACCGTGGGTTGTTTTCGCAGGTGATGATGAATGAGGTCGTTTCACGACATTAGCGTTACTGATCCGAGCTCTCATCTCTCTTCCAATATTATGATAATATTTCTCTAACTTTTTACCTTGCTCATGTCCAAAAGTACCAGGAGCATTATAAGTAAAGCAATTTTTGAAGACAAGTCGAATATCTTGATCAAGATTCTTCAAAGAGGTATATTTACCACTTTCTAATCGTTCCCAAATGGTACGTAGATCCATTGGTTGCTTAACAACAAGAGCATAATCTGGAAGTGACTCTAAATCAACAGGCTCATTAAAGATAGCAGCAGCATCATGTAAGGTTAGTTTATTAACAACCTTCTGTGCAATTCGTTTCTCTTCTCCCTTGAGTGCATCTGGATTAGCGAATTCTGTAGACCAGATCTGGTTAAAGAATGTTTCGAGTGCTTGACATTGTTTAACAACCCATGAGTTATGATCATTAAAGCCATAACAGTTCCAAAAGATTTGTCGTACATCGCGTTCAAATTCCCAGATCGTTTCATATTTTCCTTGATCCAAATTCTTTCGGATCGTAGACAGGTCCATAGGACGCTTGATGACTTCATAATATTGAGGAATATTCAAGACAACTGCATCAACAGGTTCATAAAAGGGTTGAGACGCTTGATGTGCCCACAGCTTCTTGAAAATTCGATCACATCGTTTGCGATTGTCATCACTCATCGCGGGATTAATGAGAGCTGCAGTTGATTTTAATTTCACCTTTTCTGCATTTGATGGTTTAGTAGCTGTGGATGAAGATGTAGGTGTGACCGTACTTGAGCCCACAGTAAGTTGAATAGATGTCTTTGAAGAGTCAGAAGCACTTGTGGTATTCATATTAGCAGCCTTGACATCATTAACAGCTTTAGAGGACTTTGAAGATGCACTTGTCTTTTCCTGAGGTGCCTTAATTTTTATGGTAGTTGGCACAGTAGGTGTTGTAGGAATAACAGTAGTAGTAGCTTCTTGTTTCTCTTTTGCTTTCGAAAATGATTCTCGTCGAGCATCCGTAGTTGTATTAGTACTGAAATAATA
Organism: Cokeromyces recurvatus; assembly: GCF_025118155.1. NCBI lineage: Eukaryota > Fungi > Mucoromycota > Mucoromycetes > Mucorales > Mucoraceae > Cokeromyces > Cokeromyces recurvatus. The sequence continues at coordinate 272,715 of NW_026251416.1, read as the reverse complement.
TTTCCATTCTTTAGTGTAAGCCTCTTCAAGTTGCTTTGCTTCATTATAGACATATGTATTAGGAAGATTGAAGGTATAACAATTATTAAGCATTAAGCGTACGTCAGAATCCATTGCTTGAGCATTTATATAATGATTATTCTTTAACCGACTTTTAATTGTACCTAAATCCATAGGCGTTTTGATGATTTTTGTATAATGAGGAATTCCCTGTCTTATAGGATCAACAGGACGTAAGAATTCAAATGCATGTGGATTTGTCATTGTCTTTTGAAGTAAAGCCTCCATCTTTTCCTTTTCACTCATACGGGATATATTCTTATTGGCTCCTGCTGATACTGTTGTCGTTAAAGAAGTAGTGCCTGTAATTGTTGTAGTGTCCTCAGATGGAATAGATCCTTTCTTTTCCTCTTTAGAGGGTTTTTCTAAAGGTTTAGATGATACAACAGTAGTAATAGATTTAGTTTTAACAGGTTTAGGCGGTTTAATAACAACAGTCGTTGGTGTTGTAATAGGAGGAGGGCTATGATGGGCATTATTTACAGGGTTTTCAACAATGGTCATATTTTGAGTCTCGTCGTCTTCTTTACCACGCATATTAGCCAGTTCCTTTTCAAAAACTGCTTCTAAAGCCATGCCTTCGTTGTAAACATACGATCCTGGTCCATTATATGTAAAACAATTATTTAACATTAAACGTATATCATCTTCAAACTGATTAAACGAACTATATTCCTTATTTTCCAACCTTCTTTTAATTAAACCTAAATCCATTGGTTTTCTACACATATTAAGATAAAAATTGATAAATAAATGAGTTTTTTTTTTCCCCTAACATTATTACATAATTTAAAACTTACTTAATTATTTCATAATATCCTGGTGCACCATCCAAAACTTCATCTACAGGTTGAGTAAATAATAAGGCAGAAGGGCTCTTGTTTAATTTATTAAAAACACGTCTGCATTTCTTGAGTTCTTCAGCAGTAACATTATCGACTACTTTTTTATATTTCGGTTTAGGTGGTGGAGAAGGAGGTCTTTGTACGACTTTTTCTTCAACTGGCTTTGTTATTACTTGTTCATTATCCATTATATGATTTGCTGAATCAATAGAAATAGGTGAAGAAATAGCTTCTACAGAAGGTTCAGTGGCTGGTATATCTTGTGAAAGATTTTCAGTTTTAATATAAATATTGTTTGTTTTCTTATGAGTCTTGGATTCTATAAATTGTAGGTTTAATTTTTTTTTTTTTGAGAATAAAAAATAGATGTATGCACTATGCCACTTACTTTCTTCTGGTTTCTGTTTGGGTTTGCTAAAACGAATAATAGTATGCGAGGTTGGTGTTGATGGTTCTGATGTATCTTCGGGTATTTCTTGTGTCTTTTTTTTTTTTTTTTTTTTTTTTTTTTTAGAAAAAAAATAAAATAAAACAAAATAAAAATAGTTGTTAGAGGATGTTGTTTCTGATAAACTACTCAAAACAAAAATTACCGATGGCAACGTGGGAACACGAATAGTAACTTTAAGACCAACATCAATAGGTTTGAACATGTATTCACAAAATTGCAGCAAGTATTTTCGTATTGAATGATCAAGCTTAGCATTTTCAGAAGAACTAAATAATAATAATAATTAAATATAACACAGAAAGATAATAAAATAAAATAAAAAGTTTACTTCAATAACTTCCAAAGGCTTTGTTGAAGTTCAGTATCATTTTCAAATCGTTTTCTCAAACTTTCAATATTCATTTGGAATTCTTGTTGAATCGTTTTCTGTGGAGGTGAAGTGCTACGTTCATCGTCAATCACGACTCGTCCCTCTTCTTCAGCAAATTCCTCGACAAATCGATTGGATTCTGCATTATTTTCGTTTGATATACTACTAGTTTCTTTAAGGGCCAAACCTAGCCATGCCAGCATGGCACGAGCAACATAATGCGATACATAAACACATAAATCGTCCTTGATAACACTCAAGAAATAACGATTAAGTGTATGATCTGAAAGTCCACATAATATAAAAAGACTATCAAAGGCAGCAAGACGTACTTCAAGATAGTTGCCATATCGTGTGTATTGTAAGAACATTGGTATATTGACCGGCATTAATTCCTTAAGCATAAGCTTTGTCATCGTTTGAAGACAAGTGACGGTGATAATATTATGATAGCTAGGAATCACGTAATCCAAAGTACGGAATCGCTCAATTTCGGCTTTAGCTGCTGCATTTACTTGCTCACCTTCTAGATCATCTTCTTGTTCTAAGGATGCTATATCGTCAGTTGTTAGCGAGGGTATTATAGCATCACCTAATGAAGATATCAAGGTAGCCACATAATAGCAATCAGAAAACTCATTTCCAACATTGTCATTATATTTTAGTAGGTCCAATAAGAATTGTCTAATACGTACAGGTGTTAAACCACGCTCATCACGGATTTGTGAAAATGCAACAACAGATGCTTTTTGTATAAAGTAATCTGGCAAGTTGGAGAAATTATTTGGCTTAGGAATTGAAACTGTCATAGGTAATTCGTTCTCTTCATTATTTGAATTCGTTACAGGGAAGCAATAACGCTTATTAAACATCTTATTCAATTGATGTAGACCAACCCAATTCAAACTTGGTGTAGCACAAGCTGCTAATCCATAAGCAGCCTCCATACGAATTTTATAAAAGCATTTATTATCAAGCACTGCACGCAACAAGCTTGTTGATGTGGCATAGGAAGGCATATGTTTCAAAGCCTCAATAGCCTCATGCTGAGCTACAACATCACGATCTTTGGTCAATTGAGCAGCCCACATATAATCAGGTTGCTTAAAATCACAAATACAAAGCCATTCAAATTCAGCATCTAATCGAATCCAGTCAAACATTGCACTTGCAGCACCGCTTGTATCCTCTTCGTCTTGACCCCATTCTACGATCCTCCAGGCTTGTTTTTGAGCCGGATCTTCAAATACAGGCATACCAAGACCTAAACTAGGAATAATACCCAGTACCGTTGTGCTCTCTGTTCCTTCTTCGTTTTCTTGTTCTTCTTCAGCTACTGCTGCTGCTGCTGCTGCTTGTTTTGCTAAGAATCTCTTTGTGTTTCGACGAATACGTTTGTATTTCGTATTAAACTGCACCTCAAACTTGTTTGTTGTGGATTGAATGTCAAGAATATGCTCATATGGTGTACCATCTGCTTCATGAATTCGAACAGTTAAATTTCCAGTGAAAACAGGTGACATTAATTCCTGATAATTCGCTATGATTGCACCACCGTTATCCGAGTTTCCCAATGTATCTTGTTGATTAGATAAGAGTGAAGCATTTGTATTTTCTTGGCGCATAAAAATTTCAACAACCATTTTCTTACGATTGAAATGGAATGAAAATGAAAATCGAGGACATCCACTACGATAAATCCATTGTTCTGCAAATATACGCGTATCGAATCCACTCACCTTTCTACAAAGTCGAAGAAAATAATGAGTGCTAATAGCATTTTGTGATAATTCACCACTCATAGCTGAAACAAGAATTTTGGGTAACACTCGAGAGAGGCCTAATGTCCCGCCTCCTTTACACATTCTTTTATCAAGCATATAAATGACAATAGGTGCTTTTAAATCAATGAATTCTAAATCTTCTGGATCTACTGGATAAGGCAACGCTGGGTTATATATGGGAGGTCGATTGATATCTAATTTACAACATAATTCCATATCCTAATAATAATAAAGTTTTTTTTAGCAACCCTTTCTTATATTGTTTTTTTTTTCTTAATTGTCATTACCTTTTTTAATCTTAGACGATATTCATTATTACCCAAATGTCTTTTAATAAATAAAGAACCCATCAAATTAGCTAATCCTCGTACTAGCCAAGTATCAGGCCATGACTTTTGAACAATATAAATACCAAACCATTGCTTAGCAAGTGCTTGACTTAATTCACGTCTAGTAAGATAAATTTGATCTATTACATCTGCTGAATGCAATAATCTTGAGCTACAAATAGCTAAAGAAGCACTTGATGCAGTATCTGCCCAAGCATCTTCTACAAACACAAGCTTGTAATCCGAAAAGGGATATGACCCATACTCTTGTGTATAAAAATGCATAGCCTTTTTTTTTTTTAAAAAAAAAAAAAAAAAAAAAAAAAAAAAAAAAAAGACATTAATAATTATTTAATTTACTATTATAACCTACTTACATGCATTAGAAAACTACATGTAATACTCAACTCCTCTTCCAAACCTGGTAAAGCGAATGCATAAATATTAGACATCATATTAATTTCAGCCATTAAACTTTGTTGCTGATTTTCATCCAAATTAGTTGCTGTCATAACCTCTTCTTGAAGTTGAGAAGGAGATAATTTGATCATCTCAAACGGACCAATGGCAAATCCAATAAAGGGTGCTGGCGTAGGTACGGATAGGTTATAATGAACAATTTTCTTTGATGAATCTGTAGGATGAATTACTTGCTCAAGTACATCTCCACTACATACAACCATTATCCCATCTGTCTCATCAAATGCACCTTCTCCATCGTACTCAGACAAAGGTAATATACTGTTATCGTTTTTACGAGGCACAATAAACTCCATATCCCATGTACATCGTTCAGAAACTCTATCAATACAAGGTAACCAGGATCGTGTTGCACCTGGTAACGGCTGGTGTACTGTATAAACATGGTTAACACGATAAGGTGCTACTTCTTCATCTCTTTGAACGAAAATAACGCCATTCCGTGGATCTTCTAAAGTATATTCGATTTGAATAATGATCGGAGCATAAGTTGGTTGTTCAATAGACTCTTCGGTATTGTTATTATTTACTGGCGTTGTTGCTGCTGATTCTTCTTTACGCTGTGTAGAATATGAATCTAATATACAAATACATATAATGATAAATAAGTCCAGTACTGATACATTCATATTTTATAGTTATGTACCTGACTTTGATTGTAGAAAATCTGCCGTTTTGTTAATAGACTGAGCTTCTGCTTCAGATACCTGTTTTTTTAAAAAAAAAGAAAAAGAAAAGAAAAGAAAAAGAAAAAGAAAAAGAAAAGTTAAACAAAAAAATAAATAATAGGATTCGCTTACTTACTTCTTTTATACAATCAGCAGGTAATTTTATATTCAATTCGCCTTCATCAGCATTCCTTAATGCAGTTAAATATCGATTTTTATAAACTTGATGATGAGCTATTGTTGTATTTGAATCTAGTGCAAGATTATTTACTGCATCAATGTATTCAAATTCAACTGGTTTATCATTAACAAATGCCTTTTTAATTTCTAAAAATAAAATAAATAATAAAAGTTTGTTAAAAGTATTATAAATTAAACAAATGAAAATAAATGCTTACTGCATTGTTGACAGTTGATTCGAACACTTGTAAGTTTATTATTTAAAGGTTGAATCGTAAGTTCTGCTAAACCCTGTTTTATTATTTAAAATGTTAAATCAACATAATATAGCTAATTCTCAACTAATTACCTTTATAAAACATTTACTTGGATCTATCTCAAGCACAAATCGTTCATGACTTGTATAAAAAGAAAGTAAACATGTCAGTACTACGCGAAGCTAACAAAGTTTCATAATTGTTAATCATTGAAAATTGAAATACTTATAATGTAAACGCTTTTTTTAATGCGTCTCTCTGCATGACAATTTAATTTCGTTATATGTGTATTATAAAAAAAAAAGGGTTTTTATTCTTTTTTTTAGTATAAAAGAAGAAGAAATTATGATAAATATTTTTAAGAGTAATAAAAAATGAAGAATTAGTTCTATTTATTATGGAAGTATGAAATGTCTTTTTATTGTAGAACAAGTCACATAGATTAATCTTTTTTTTTTGTTTTTATTTTTTCTTATTCATACGTTTAGTCTCAGTTTTACATTACTATCCAAGTTGTAGAAAACTTTTATTAATTTACTCCTTGAATCAAGCTTTTCGTTTATTTCACATTTTATTTTTATATTAAGCACCATTATTGTGTATTTGAAGACATCTAACATAATTAGTTTAACGTCTTGTAGAAATAATTGTTAGGTTTTATTGATTATCTTTATTCTTTGTTTTCAACATCATTTTACACATATTTTTTTTTCCTTTATACAAATTAAAATAAAATAAAATTTAAACAAGATGTTGTATTAAGTGTAATAATTAATAGGTCCATAAGCCGCAATTCGTTGTTTGTGTTGAGATAGTAGGAATGTCCTCAATTGATTATATTCCATCTCCTTTGCTTCTATCAAGTTTTTTATTTCTTTGATTTTAGCACTCGTTGTTTGTGCTTTTTGGGGACTATAATATTCTCCTCTTTTTTTAAATTCAATGACTCTCGATCTATGGGAGTGCTCTAGACGACATAGATCACTTACACATTCAATGAGTTTGAATTTAATGTTTTTTAGCAAGCTGTCATGTTGATCTTTAGTAAGTAAATGTTCTTCTGTTTCCATTTCGTACTCTTCATCACTATCATCAAAGGAAAAAGGTTCAACTTGTATCAATTGAAATGTGTTTTCCATCTTGTCCTATTCTATTGTAAAAAAGAAACGCATAATTTTGTAACTGAAGTTTGCTGTAAACGTCACCTTTAAATTGAAATTCAGCTAACTTAAGTGGGTTGTTGTTCTCCAGGCTTGTTATTTATTTTCTCCACTTACATTTCCCCACACAAAATAAAATAATGCTTCGACATTCAATTCAACGCATTAGTATAGCTCGACACACTTGCTTAAAGACTTGTATTGCTTCATATACAACTTCTTTGAAACCCTCAGCTAAGACTATTGAAGCCGAACTTCAACAAGCACCGAATCGTACTAATACTTGGTCTGAAAATCAACGTCCAAAGGCAAAAGCTATGGCTGGGCCACGTTTCGAACAAATTGATATGAGTACTCAGGTAAAATAAGAATAAGAATAAGAATAAGAATAAGAATAATATATTTACATTTATAAATATGCGGATAGCCTAACCCTATGGCAGCCATTGAACTTATTGCTGAAGTGCCCATTCAATTTGTGAGCAAGAGAATTGTTCATTGCGATGGTGGTAAGAAAGAAATAGCATAGTTTCTATGATGAGATTACTGACTCTAATTATATCTTAGGCGGTGGGCCTGTAGGTCATCCTAGAGTCTATATCAATTTAGATAAGCCTGGTCCTCATTCTTGCGGCTATTGTAAGTTATAGTGAATTGCATATAGAGTATATTCTTTTAATATTGTTACCTTTTTATTTTATTTTATTTTAGGTGGAATTCGCTTCCAAAAGACAGAAGAACATCATCATTAGATACTATTTTATATTATTATAAAATATTACTACTTGTATTTATTTTTATTTTTATTTTTTGTCATTGAGAGTTTATATTGTATAAGGTTCATAATTATTGTAGATAGTATCTCTTTTATAGTAAGAGTGGATTATTGTTTTTGACTGATCTTCCTATCCCTTACTGTGTTCATATTTAGAAATAAGGCAATTTTGGATTAATTAAAACTATACTTAAGATGATTAAATGCTGTAAAATCAAGCAAAGTAAAAGCTAACTTATGACAAGAAGTGATTCTCTTTATACAAAATGACAATCATTATCGTTGGATATCTTATTTGTAAGTATATAAGTATATTTTATTTTAAAAAAAGAATACAGTGGTTGTTATGGTGATTTAAATAATCCTTTTTTTTTTAGGAAACTACACTATATTTCCAAAGAATCATGTCACAAGCCTTACAAATAAAAGGGACATGAGTGATGCCCTATAATAGCATTACTGTTTGTAGATTAAAAGAGTTGTTTCAAGTATAATTTGAAATAATACGAAGAATTTGACACTTGTAACCTAAAATAGTCTGGCTAATATAGACTTTTTCTTCCTTTTTAATTTGTAATTGAGAAACCTCGCATTGTAGTTTCTAAATATATAACATTTAGTCCTATCCCTCTTATTACTGGATATGTTTTTTTATAGTATTCAGTTATATATTTAAGCTTTAAAAAAAAATACATATATAAAGTGCAGACAGGTAAAGTGGATGAAGTTGACTCAACAGGAGTCAACATTTAAAAACCGAATTCTTTAGTACAAGAAAGAATAACTAGTAAGATATATATATATATATATGCATTATTACTTATATTGAAGGTAATTAGGGAAAAAAAAACATTAAATTATAATGCTAGTGCCTGCTTTGAGTGTGTCCCAATATTTTCTTAAAATAGTGTCATTCATTAAAGATTATGTAAGAATTAAATCAAATGTAAAAAGACTCACTGGTAAATATATATATCACTGAAGAAGCTTGAGGTAACTCTTATCTGTACTTCATTTGAACTATCAAAGTAAAACTTTGAATTATTCTTTGATCTATCCTTAACTTGGACTGTAAAACGAGTCTAAATTTTAAAATAAAATACCTCTTTTCTACAAATAACACACATATATGACGCATAATAAATTTATTGGCCGACAATATTTGAAATAAAATTGCTTGATTTTTATTGTCTTTTTTTTTTCTTCAATCTAAATTTATAAAATGGACGATTTACTCGACCTTAATTGGTCTACACCAACATCTGTTGTAAAACAGCCTATACCAAAAGAAAAACCAAAAGATGCATTTGCTGACCTTTTATCTACACCTCCTAAACCGATTGATATTTCGAAACTTTCTTTAATAGAGCAACAGAAATTAAAGCAACAACAAAATTCGGATTCGTCTTGGCTTACGCCTGCTCAGACAACAATGCTTAATAAAACATCAGAAACGCCTAAAAGTACTTCTACATATACATCTTCTCCTACTTCTTCATTTTCAGAAACACATAAACCGAAGCAACCTAATCTGTCCTTTGATAACTTGCTAGATCCTTTTGGTAATAATGTAAAGAAACAAGATCAAAGTAAAAATACACCTTTAAATCAACTGTAAATATGCATGAAGAAGAAAAAAAAATAATAATAATCAATTTTGTTTTGTTAAAAACTAAATTTAGTTTAATTTTATTAGACGTACTCAACAAGCAGATACACCAAATGAACAGCAATGGGATTTTGATTTATTAGACACAAAATTAACTAATGGTACAACAGCTAGTGTCTCATCTATTGACCCTTTTGATGTAGACTCGCTTATTCAACAATCAAGTAATTCTCCATTATCTCAGTCTATCGTTAATGAAAATTATCCAGAAGATAATCCTTTAGGTATCTTGGCTGAGCCTGCCACAAAGTTATTTCCTAAAGAAGAAGAAACAAAATCATTGCCCACATCGCCCTCACTACAACAGAATCAGTTATTTGACCAAGTTCAATTGGATGAGGATGAAGAAGATGCCATGCTTGCTCAATTAATTGATATGGGATTCAGTCTCCAAGAATCTAAATTTGCCATTGAAGCTACACTTGGTCAAGACCTACAGTCTGCAATTGATTTGCTGGTTCAAAATTCGACTAACACTGTTCAAAGACAACAGTGTTCTTCAAAACAACAAACCTCTTCAAATCAAACAGAACGAACTCGTCGGGCCTTATTTGAAACTAATAATAAATCTAGTTCAGTAAAGCAACATGAGTTGAATAGTGACGTTTTCCAGCCAGAAAAGATTGTAATACAGGCACAAGAGCTAGGTGGAATTTTGTACAAGAATGCTGCATCCTACTTGAAAGCAGGTCGTGATAAAGTTACAAAGGCAGTGGAAGATTGGCAGGAGCAACAACGTACGCATCGTTTGCAGCAGATGCAAGAGGAACAAAAGCGGTCCACGAAACCAAAGTGGATGATGAACAATGATGACATTAAGTTGGATATGTCTACTAATACTAAGGTTGAAAGATTTGTTGATGATGATGATGATGACCTTGAAACAGAAAGAAAAAGAATGGAAGAGTTAAGAAGAAAGCAACAACAACAACAAAAGCAGCAGCTAAAAAAGGAAAGATTGTTGTTAGACGACGATGAGCAAGAAGTTTATGTGTCTCCGTCACGTCGAAGAAATCCTCATAATATCAAATCAATATCTCAATCACCTGTTACAACTCAATTATCACAAACTACTAATATATCTCAGCAACCTTCGCCAGCATTAACATCAGTTAATGTTCGAACAAAATCTGTTATTAATGTATCTCCTAATATTATGGCTCAAGTTAACGAAGCTCGTAATTTGGGCAATGAAAAATTTAAACTGGGACAATTTGGAGAAGCTGAAGAGGCTTATAGTCATGCCATTAGTTTACTTCCTGATGGCCACGATCATCTTGTCTTACTCTGCAATAATCGAGCTGTAACACGCTTAAAAACGGGTCATTATAAACAATGTATTGAAGATTGTGATAAGGCTATCTCTTTAGCAAAGGATAATAGAGATGAGCAAACTGTTTCAGAAGGTATTGTAATTCAATGGCGTGATCAGATTCTTAAATCATTGTACCGTAAAGCAGAAGCATTAGAGAATATTGAGAAATATAGGGAGGCCTTGGCAACTTATGATCTCCTTGTGAAATATGAGGGTACAAATAACTTGAAAATTAATCAAGCTATGTCGAGATGCAGACAAGCACTAAACCCCAAAAAGAGGACTCAACCATCACCAATGCTGCAGAAAAAGGATGATTATATGTCTATGTTTGTGCCTTCAGATAAAGCTACAGTAATTTCGTCATCATCTACAGTCTCGTCCGAAGAATTAGGCAAGAGTAAAGCAGTAGCTGCCATGAGAGCTAGGGCAGCCCAGCAAGAAGCCGAAGATGCTGAAAAACTGAAAAAGACAGATGAAGTTAATGCTCGTTTATTAGCTTGGAAAGCAGGTAAAGAGCAAAACTTACGAGCTCTACTGGCTACCTTAGATACATTATTGTGGCCGGGCGCACAATGGAAAGGGGCACAGATGAGTGAATTGATCAATCCTAAAAAATGCAAAATAATATATATGAAGGCCATTAGTAAAGTTCATCCGGATAAGGTATTTTTTTTTCTTTTTGCTCAATAATACTTAAAAACACTTACCATTATATTTATAAATATATAGCTCCCATCTAATGTTACAGTCGAACAAAGAATGCTTGCAAGTGGTATTTTTGCAACTCTAAATGAGGCTTGGGACTCTTTTAAAGATCAAAATCAATTGTAAAAAGTAGTGTTATAAAATTTTTACTGCACCTAAAAGAAAAAGAAATAAATATGATCCATCTATTTAGAGAATAGAGAGCATCAAAAATATAGAATCTTATTAATAAAAAATGCATGTATACTAGTGTTTCATAAATAATTAGAATGTAATATAAAAATGATGAAAACAAAAGGGGTTTTATTACTCTATTAAGACATTATCTTTGCACAAATGATGTATATTTTTCTATGCTATTTTTTTTTCTCCATTTTTAATGTTGAACTATTCAGTTTATATACAGGCAATATATTATATTAGTTTCTTTATTAATAGAATTCTTCCTATTAAGTTTAGTAGACTTATATCGTCTATACTTTCATTTACTACATTATCTTTATTATTATATCTTTTCTACAAAATTTGTAGTATTGATTTCATCAAAGTAAGCTAGTGGTATAACAAATACTGTGCATCATACCTTTAAATAAATAAATATATATACATATTCAGGTCATTGGCAAGTAATTTAATCTTAATATTATTTTTTTTACATAGTATTATACATTCAATCCATATAAATCATTATGTCCTTAGTTTTATGGACTTTTAGTACATATTTAAATATTGTTGTTCATTTCTAATTTGTTGCTATTTACAGAAAATACTATAATACTTTATTTTTATATTATGAATATACTAAATAAAAAATGATATCTTTTTGTAACGATAATCGTATCTGATCAGAAAGTAATGAAGTAAATTTGTTGGATAATATGTGCCTGTGTAATCGATGATAGCTTCAAATAATAATAAATATTTTTTTTATTCACTAGAAAGAGATGTCACCTTGTTTAAAAATTATATAAAAATTCTTTTTATGATATATTGGCAATAGTGTTATCTTTATATCCAGTCCTTTCTTTAGGTCTGTCAGCTGATCTATTACTTTATAAATTATGCTTGATGTTGACATTATTCTCGACTTTAATTCTAACTTCACTTGTGCTGTTCTTAATACCTCTAGTACCTGGTTATTATATTGTCTGAAGCCTTCACTTTTATTTCTGTTTGTTTTCCCTACTATTAGTTAGCTAAAAAAAAAAAAAAAAAAAAAAAAAACTGTTATTACTGCCACTATTTAGCCTAAAAATATGACAAATATCTAGAGAAAAAAAATAACAAAAATTAAAAAGAAATTCGAAGCTACCAGGGGTCGAACCTGGAATCTCCTGATTCGTAGTCAGACGCCTTATCCATTGGGCCATAGCTCCTTTGGTTGATTAAAATTTATTGAAATAAAATATAGAGATAATCGAATAAAAATTCAATCGCCGATAAATGTTAGCCAATCATATTTGGCGAATATCTAATATGTGAATACCGCAATTTGTTCTTCTTTTTTTTTCAGTACACTTCCAAAATAAATTGGGACAAGGTTGTAAAATTGGGACACCAATGTTATAGAACAAGCTCTGGATATAATTATAAGTAATATTATAGTAGATGAATTACATAAGACAGGATAAATTATAAGCCTGAATATAAAATAAAACTCTGTAGATAACATCTTGTAAATAATATAAAACTTATTGACTGTTATAGAACAAGCTCTGGATATAATCATAAGTAATATTATAATAGATGAATTACATAATACAGGATAAAATATAAGCCTGAATATGAAATAAAACTCTGTATATAACATCTTATAAATAATATAAAACTTATTGACATCCAATTGTCTAGATGTATCAATTATAAGACATCGTATCATTTCTAAATATTTATTTTTATAACCTTGACAAAGGATTCAGGTCGTCTTTGATCCAATAAAATAAAACATAAAAGATATCAGGAACCTATACTCAGATCAAGCAATTTAAATCTTAAATCAGATTATTATAACACCCAATAGATAATCCATATAAATCAGTCTCTTGAGTCAACAAAATGTATATTTGAATACTAACAACGTTTCATGACTCATGTTCTTTGACAGCTATTTTTATTTCTTTGATTTAGGATTCATTAGTATAAATACAGGTAGTTGTGTAGACGCGAAATAATTCTTTATCTTTAATTCTCTTTTTATTACCTTTTTTACATTGAATGTGTTATGATTGTAGTCGTCCTTATAACTAAGTTAATAGAAATGAACCATCAGTTATTACATAATAAAGAAATTATTCATATAAAACTAGTATATTGAACTTCACAGCATAATATTCATTCTACACTCAGTTTTAATAATAGTCATTGTTAGAATGCTCGAGCAATAATAATAATTATATACATAATTCAAACAGGATTATGGCTGGTGTATTCAGTTACATAATTGTTCTTGAGTGATACATATCAGATACACATTGATAATATCGAATATTGTTAAGTAATGAAATCTTATACAATGATAATGATAGTAGCTCATAAATAATTGGTATTGTTGCAGCTAGACATATTCACTGAGAACTAATATTGATATGTCGCAGTGCAATAATAATGATTCATTGTGTTTCTAGGAACAGCAACAACTCAGAAAGAAAGAAAAAAGAATAAAGAAATATCTTATTGATCGCAGAATTATTCGGAGACGATGTTTTATGTAAAACACTTTATTATAGTAAAACTTGCTTATCTGAATCATATTTCCATTGATAACACTTACCTTGTAAAAACATATAAATAACCCTCAATTTTTCCATATAATTTTTCGTGGTACAATTTTTGTATTATCTTTAATAAACTATACAAAGTTTTCACAGACTTGTCTTCTGTTCATTCTTTTTCCATTATCTTTTGCTAATCAAAACACATATAAAAAAAACATGTTAAAACGTATAGAAGCAGTTATACTAGATTTTTAAATAAATATAATAATAGTCGAGAATTAATTTTTGCCAGTTTTGAATTTCATTTTCAAATATAATTTATATTCATATACAAATATATATAATTAAATAGAAGTTATACTGGCAAAAAAAAAAGGGCAGTAGTAGTAGTGTTATCAAAATAAGCAGTAGTTTATAGGGGTTTATAAGTAGCCTAACTGGGCAAGAGATTCAAAATGAGACTAGTAGCTTGAAGAAGAGTTTTATTTAACAAAGATATATAATTTTATACATATGATCATTGTTCATTAAAATAAGAAGAAGTATTCTGTATTTGTATATTTCTTTATAATAATTAGTAATTTCTACTTGGTTGTTGTACAAGTTACCACTGTAACCTCGTTAATATTCTAAGGCCGAGAAATTTGTGACTTACACAACAAAAAAAAAAAAAAGAAGCCTTTTTCAATTTTATCTGTAACTACTAAAAAGTGTTTAGTATGCATAAGACATTATCATTTTCCCCCCATACTGTTTGATTCTACATAGTCTATTTCTCAAAGCTTTTGTAATGTCTTATTAAAATATAGCTTGCAAAAGCGTCGAACGTACAACAATATATACTTCTAGATTGTTGATGACTGCTTATTCAGTCAATACCTGCTAGTAGGCTTGAAACACATTATTCTTACCTAATCTAGTACGTACACTTTATTTTATTTTACGAAATGCTAGAGGTACAAGAACTTGAAAAAAAAAAGAAATTCTGTAATAAGTATTTGATGCTACACAGAAACATAAATCGAGAAGATATGCAATTGTAGGATCATTAGAAGAAAGAAAAAATAGATGTATATGTATATCATATGAAAATAAAGACAAGTCCTTCGATGTACAAACTGATAAATATTTTTCTATTTAACGTTTTCACTGCCTCTACTTGTATAATTTAATAAACTGATTAGCAATATTTTTCTTGTATATAAATAAAATAACTCGACAGAATGAAAGAAATGGATTTAATCTGGAAGCAAAAAAAAAAATAAAAATAAAAAAGGGATATCCCTTTCTCTCCCCCCCTCTTTTCCCCTTTTTCCCCCCTTTTTTTATTTTATTTTATATTTCAAACCTTGGGCTTATATATTGAATAACAAATGTTTTAGTCAGTCCAGTCAATTTGAATAGCAAAATAAAGTTTAATTTTAACTCTAGAATAGTCATCAAGTTATAATAAATATGATGAAATTCAACAAGTAGTAGTTATAAAGGATTCTTCTAATGGAAAAAAAAATATTGCTTTGAAGAAAAAAAAAAGGGGGGGGAGAGAGAGAGAGATAACTATTGACAGTTTTTCTTTCTTTCTTCCTTTTTCTAGTCAGTACAACAAGAAAACTATATTTAATCAAATGTTACACATCAATAAAAATATATTTTGTTGCTCATTCCCACAAAATTTAAGAAGAATAATAGTATCCATAAATAGACATTTCTGTAAGATTTAGATATTCTCTCCTTCTTTTCCTATTTATCAAATGTTTCTATCTTATGCAATAAAATTATCAAAAAGATGGAAAATTATTCTATTTACCTTATGTGCCCTAATATTACTTGGTCACTTATGGATATTAGCCTATCCAAGACCATCCCTGATATCTAATCATAATCCTAATTCACTACCACCAATGGATAAGGTGAATAAAGAAGAAAATGTTATAACTCAAATTGAAGAAGAATTACCAACGCCTGAAAAGAAATCGATTTTATTTGGATTTGGTGGATTTTTATCTAAATTACCTAAACTTCAATATGATTTTGGCCCAGAACCGATAGAATTTACTGAATTTAGAGAGAAAAGAAGAGAAGCCATCAAAAAATCATTTATTCATGGCTGGAAAGGATATAGTAAATATGAATAGTATGTATGTATGAATGTATATAGTTTTATTAAATGATATAGTTTATATTTAGAAACCTATGCTCTAGGTCATGATGAATTAAGACCTTTAAGTAACAAACCAAAGAATCCATTTGGTGGCTGGGGTGCAACTATGATTGATTCACTTAGTACCATGTTGATCATGGAATTAACAGATGAATTCCTTAGCGTTATACCACGTTTACATAAAATCAATTTCAAAGTCGATGAAGAGATTAGTGTTTTTGAATCTACCATCCGATACTTGGGTGGTTTTTTAAGTGCTTATGAATTATCAGATAGAAAACATGATATTCTATTACAAAAGGCCAATAAATTAGCACAAGAACTTTTACCAGCCTTTGATACACCTTCAGGATTACCACATCATCTTTGGAACCCCTTAAAGTAAAATAGAATCGAAATTTGTACAGAGATTTGCAAAAAAAAAAATAATAATAATAATAATAATAATAATAATAACACTGTTATTATATAGAAATAAGCCGAACAATGATGAAACGTTGATTGCAGAAGTGGGTACAATTCAATTAGAATTCATGATGCTTTCTCAACTTACAGGAAATCCTATCTATGGACAAAAGGTGATTTAAAATATACTTATAATAAGAAAGACTCATAGTAAAGAATTGTAGGCACAAGCAATTACTGATTACTTAGACAACATGGGGTATGAACATGGACTTTATATTCAAGGTTTATTTCCTACCGTAATTAATGTTCAAAGGGGTCATTTTAAAGATGGTAAAATAATGATATATACCACATAGTCCTCACATATATATATATATATATATATATATATATCTTACTTTTATTATCAATAGCAATATCTACATTTGGTGCAATGGGCGATAGTGCATTTGAGGTTTATTATCACAATAAAGAAAAAAAAAAAAAAGGAAAAAGGGAAAAAGTCTAAATTAGTTTATTTAATAGTATTTCCTTAAAGAATATTTATTGATGAATGGAGCAGTTCCACAATATGGTCAAATGTGTAATGATAGCAACATCAAATAATAATAATAGTCGTAAATGTTTAATCATGTTTACTTAGATATTCGATCTATTAAAAATATGAAAAAGTATATGCTTCGACAAGTACCAGGCTATGACTTATTGATGTTGCCTCCTTTTGATACACAATATAAAACACATAGAGATGCTATGGATCATTTAGTAAGAATACAATAGAGTAAGAAGAGGGACTCAGTATATTGACTATTTATTATTTTATAGACATGCTTTGTACCAGGAATGCTTGCAATGGGGTCAAAAACATTTAATGAGCCAGAAGATATGGAAATCGCTAAAGGACTTTTAGAGACTTGTGTCTATATGTATCGTATTACAAGTACAGGTTTAAGCCCAGAGAGTTGGGTTATATCTAATACTGAATCATACAATCCACTTACATTCAACAAGACTAAAAATGATCTTGCTAAGCTTCGTGATTGGTGGTATGAGGATAATAAGACAGTGATAAATCAAACATACACAAGTCAAGAAGAAAATAAATCAGGTTACGTTATTGACTATGAATTACCTTTAGTCAGAGAAAGACCAAGATCTTTATATTTCGGTGATAAACGATACATGTTACGTCCAGAGACTATTGAAAGTCTATTTATCTTGTATCGAATGACAGGAGATCAAAAATATCAAGTAAAGCAAACAAAAAAAAAAAAAAAAAAAAGGTGTACATAGTATAGTAAAGTGATTAGACTAATCTGATTTTATTAGGAATATGGTTGGGAGATTTATAAAGCGATTGAGAAATGGTGCAAGACAAAAAGTGCTTATGCTGCTATTCGTAACGTAGATGTGAATTTGACAGCCAATAATACAAATATTGAATTTAATCAAATCGATTCAATGGAAAGCTTTCTTTTTGCAGAAACCTTTAAATATTTATATTTACTCTTTAGTCCACCAGAAATCGTTTCTTTGGATAAATTCATTTTTAATACTGAAGCTCATCCTTTTGTTCGTAAACAATGGAACTGGAGCAGAATCTTAAAGGGGGAAGGAGAATAAATAAAATAAAGGCCTATTTTTTTTTATACATATTTATATAAATACACATATATACATGTATACACAAAATTCTATTCTCTTCAAAAAAAAAAAAAAAAAAAAAAAAATGGATTACGCGTTGTAATAGTCTTATAAATGCTCAGCATTTCCCATACTTTGTTATTAAATCTATTAATATTTGTTGTTGATTTTCATTATTATTCACTAAACTTAACTCATTCCCTTTACTACTATTATTTTCAAGTAAAACATCAATAACGGACATGGATGGCGTGTTCAGTTCTCTAGTAGTAGAATCGATTAATAAAGATGTCTGATAAATGTCATTTAAATTATCTTGTTGTGACTCTGCTGTTGTACCATTATTGGTTTCATCATGATGATTAATTGGTTTGCATGTCATGTTAAAAATCAAATTATCCAGCATGGATGTTGTTGACGATGTTGTAGCAGTAGGAAATAAATGGTTATTATTAACTGTAGTGGTAGATAAATCCTGTATTGTATCTTCTTCACTTGGTGGAGGTGAAAAGCAATAATCATGAAAATCAAGTGTTACAGTTGTACCTGAATAACATGATGGATCTGTTGATGAAGAGTTTCTTCGACGATGTTTATTAATGGGAATAGATGACTCGGAAGATAGTAGTCGCTGTTGATCTGCTAACGCCCTTTCTGTTAAAGGAATATTATAACGCGTATTTTCTTCTTTTACTTGTATTGTCTCTTCTTTCTTTAGTAATGTGGGTATTAAAGGTATACGTGACGCATATTTACGTGGTTTTAATTCAGTTGATGCAAACTGAGCTCGATAGATATCTAAGACACGCTGTAGTAAATTCTTTTTATTGGCTAATTGACGTGGATTTAACCAAGCTAATTTCCAACCAATCTCATTACATTTTGCTTCTTCACGTCTACGTTGAGAGACAGAAGGCGTATCCGATGTAATATGTATGGCTCTAGGGAATACGCAATTATTTTTACGAAAGGTCATGTCAACTGAATCCAAGACAACAGAATCAATATTAATTCGAATTCGACATTTAGAATTAATGGATCCAATAGGATCCTCAATCAAGATGGTCTTTGGAAGAGCCTTCTCTAACTGTTCTTTATGACTGTCTTCATTCATTTCACGATGTTTACGTTTACGTAATGTGCCCTTTAATAACTTTTCTTGTCTTGCTACTCGTCTCGATCGCATACTAGGATAACGATTCCGATATGAGTCGACAGCTCTTTGAATCAAACCTCTCTTTCCTGCAATTTCTTCAGGATTTAAATAAGCTAATTTCCAACCCAAGACATTACATTCAGTTTCATATGTCCATCGATTCCCTTGATAAGCTTCTTTAGGCAAATTAGCTCTCGGATAAACCTATATGTAAAAATGAATCTATTCGTTCCTTTATCTATCTACCTCCTTTCCCTCTTTCTTTTGTTTATTATTATCATAGTAATCTTACACAATTTTCTTGCTTAAATTTGTCATCCAAGATACTTGTATCAACTTTTTCAATGTCTGTTCTGATACAATATCTACGTAACACACGATGATGAGAGTATATAAAGCTAACCCATTCAACGCCTTCTTTTATTTCAGTTGTTGTCTCATGATTTGTCAAGAATGGAGATGTATTAGCAGTAAGAAGAGGCTGTTGTTGTTGTTGCTGTTGTTGTTGCTGTTGCTTAGTTTTTCGTTGCTGTGATAATTTCGAAGTCCTATTGATAGCAGTAGTCATAAGTGCTTGTTGTTGCCGCTTGTTGTTGTTGTTGTTATTGTTATCTCGAGTCCCTTGAGAATGGGTAGCAACAAATGAGTCCTCTAGTCCATTACCCTGTTGTATTTCATCTTTTTGATAAACTAATTTCAAGTTATTCTTTTTTCGTTCCTTTATTTTATGAAGAGCTTGTTCTATAAGATTTAACTGTTCATTCGATAATGTTTCTAGTAGATTTTCCGCTATCTCTGTTGGACATAGAAGATCTTGAATACTAAGTTGAAGCTCAGGATGGTGATTATTGTGGGGTAATAATGTTTCATTGATGATTGCGGCATAATTCATAATATCATCTTTTTGACTATTTGTACCTGACATAGGGAGAGAGAGAGAGAGAATGAATGAATGGAACACAAAGAAAAACAAAGAAAAAAATAAAATAAAATAAAATAGAAATAAGAATAAAAAATAAAAAAATAAAAAAAAAATAATTATTTTATTGCTAAGCTGACTTGTAAAATAAAAGAAAAAGTGTCATTACATAATATCCACATATTTATACGCACACACACGCACACACACATAAATAAATATATAACATTCTTAGTATAAATCATGCATAAACACATTTTATGCTTGCACGTATTTTTCCTTTTCCTTTTACTTTTTCTTCTTTCTTCAAAAGAATGAATCCAATCGTATACAATAGAAAAAGAAAATTACGACAAAAACCAAATATTTTAACAATCAAACAATGCTTAGAGTTAGGACAATTAGTAGGAATTAAAAAGAATTTAAATATTCAACAAGGACTAGTAAAAAAAAAAGTACTTTTTGATTATTATTATTATGTTATATTTATTGAATCATTATCAATTATCATTATGATGGCTATTCTAGATTCCTAATAATTTATTTCGGTTAAGAAAACGAAAACTCGAAGCTATTTACTATTATTTATATCATCATGAATTAACACATAATAAAGAGCCTATAATAGAATCGTTGCAAACACATCAATTGGCTGAATACTTATTGAATACTATCTATCCTGGATATCCTACCTGTAAAGCTAAAAACATAGCTTATACAGACTATAGAGAATGGTATATATGTATATATATATATAATATTTGTCTATTATTTTCATTCTAAATTTCCTTCTACTTCTTCTTCTTCTTATCATCTATTTTATTTTTTTAGTAGAGAGAAAGAAATAGGACATATAAATCCATTAGCTTATGATTATGTACCAACAACGGAAATGTATGAACATTTAGATGAAATCTATAGAATAGACATTGATTGGAATAGTAATTATACTGGAAGCTTATCTATTGATTTATCTTCAACTGAATTAAAAAGGTCTATAGAAAGAATACAGTTCTCTTTTAATGATAAATCAAGTGAGATTATAGAATATCATTTATATTTTTGGAATTCAACTCGTACCTTATTGAAGCCTCTTTGCAAGTCTTTAAAACTAAATTCAAAGGAAATTTGGTCAAATAAAAAGGAAAAGATAGTGGTTGAAGGATTTATGCATGTTAATATAACAAAGAGTCTTAAAGAATGTCTTGTTGATTCTTTATTAAATCACTCTAAAGAAGATTCAAACAAATCAACGACACTTTCATCTGCTCGAGTAATTGCTGTACCTATATTTAAAAAAACAAATCATAATAATTTATTATCCTCCTCTTCTATGGTAGTTAAAGAAGAACAATCTTCTTCTATCAAAGGAGTAAATAATAATAGTCAGAACGAAAAGAAGATTCAACTTGAAATTGAATTACATGATAATGAAGAATATAATATTAATCATATATCAATTTCTGCAGTTATCAAAAAATCAACAGACAAGGTATGTTCATATATAAATAGAGACATAAAGTATAATAATCATAATGATGCCTTGCTATATTCTATTTTTTTTTTTTTTTTTTTTTTTTTAGTTGGTCTCTGAACTTTATCTTCAAGCAACAACAGAAAATATAGCTAAAGCTATAAAGAATAGTTTATCACCTTTAGTGACTCAAAGAACTGCAATTCATCTCCTAAGACAATATTGTACAATATCAGAAAAATTAAAAAATGCAGAAGCATTATTCTTGTCATTTCAAAATCATACTCTATTTTCTTCATCAAATAAAAAAGAAGATCAAATAAGGACCATCTCTCTTGTTGACCTTTCAGTCATAGGTCAAAGAATACGACATCCGATCAAAAGTGTTCATTGTCAACATGATATGTCCTTTGATGCTACTATTTTCTTTGATAAACATGCCCATGTTAAACTTTGGTATTGTCCAATATGCTGTGTACATATCAAAAGTTTCGAGGTAAAAAAAAAAAAAAAAAAAAAAAAAAAAATGTATACAACTAAAGCCTCAAATATATAAAAAAAGTCATTTTTTTTTTTTTTTTTTTTTTTTTAAAAAAAGGAACTACGTATAGATTATACAGCCAAATTAATATTAAATCAATATTCTTCTTCTAATCAACAAAAATGAAATAAAGTATCATTATTATAAGGAAAAAAAAAAAGAAACGGGCAACAAACCCCCTTCCTATAAAAATTATGAATACGACGGGGACGACTAGGCTGCCGATTATTCGGTCATCATCAACTGTTGTATTACCAGCAAACAATGGTAGCGTTGTTCGGAATTATTATAATTTACTACTATTTTAGATTTTATTCATGAGCATCTCTTTTTTATTTTATTTTATTTTATTTTATTTTATTTTTTTTTTTTTATAATAAAATGGCACCTATTCAACTTCCAATGGATAGCGATGAACAACAAAAAGAAACAGGTTGTCTGTCTTCTATTTTTTCTCGGTTTAAAAGTTCGAATACCTTAAATAAGCAAGATAAATTTAATGAGAAATATATTTACTCTGCAGTTGATCCTATAAAAGACGATTTACTGCCACCTTATGAAGATATTATCAAAGTAAATGATTTTATTTTATTTATGCACTGTATTTATTTATTTTCTTTCTTCAATTATAGAACATGAAAAAACTTAATGTCAAATGTGACAATGAAATTGAATCGATTGTCAATAAAGAAATCGATTCTATAAGTTCCGAACTTCGAGATATTAGTTTAGACGTAATAATAGACATGGGGGGGAGGTTTAAATATCGTTATCTATCCTTATCTTACTCAATTTTCTTTCTTTATCTATTTACCTATCTATATACACATAGATTCATAAACATGCAGAGACAAGTATGAAGGAATTTCATGCTCATGATATTTTGACTGCTTATCTCGAAAAAAAGGGTTTCAAAGTGACTCGTCATGCTTATGGTTTACAAACTGCATTTATGGCTGAGTATGATCGTGGTGATGGCAGAAGGGTTGGTATTTGTTCAGAATATGATGCTCTTCCCGGGTATATATCTATCTTATATCATTATCACTCGTTATTATTATTAACAAGCTTTCATATAGTCTTGGACAAGGTTGTGGTCATAATTTGATTGCTATAAGTGGTCTTGCTATCGCTCTTGGAATCAAAGCTGCTTTAGATAGTGGGAAAGCTTCTGGTAAAGTTGTTTTATTTGGTACTCCAGCAGAAGGTATGTAATTAAAAATAGATAGCCTTTTTTTTTTTTTTTTTTTTCTCTTTTTTTAAATAATATGAATACACTATTTATTTAGAATTATCTATTGGTAAGATTGTATTAATCAATAAAGGCGCATTTCAAGAAAATGTAGATGTTTGCTTAATGTTACATCCTGCGTAAGATATATATACATATACAAATATACATATACATATACAAATATATATATATATATACATAAATGTTATACTTTTGAATGATATTATATACTCACTTTTCCTATACAAAAATAGTGCTGTTGATCATCAATATGCTAACTTTATCGCTATTCATGATGTTAAAGTTGAATTCTTTGGTAAAGCTAGTCATGCTTCAGGTAATGTGATAGGAATAGATTTATATTCCTGTTATTTGAGTCACTTATTCATGATTATCTACAGGTTCTCCTTGGGCAGGTATAAATGCGTTGGATGCTCTTGTTCAAGTATGGAATGGTATCAGTATGATGCGACAACAATTATTACCTACTGATAGAGTACATGGTATTGTTACTAATGGTGGACAAGCAGTAAGGATTTTAAAAATATTGAAATATATATGTATATAACATATATCTATTTCTTTTTTTCTTTCTTTCTTTCTTTAGCCTAACGTCATTCCTGAATACACATCTGCTTTCTTCTTTGTTCGTACTACCAAAGCCAATCAAATCGAGCGTTTAATGAAGAAGTTAGAAGCCTGTTTTGAGGCTGCTGCATTAGCAACAGGTTGTAAAGTGAAATACACATGGCGTGAGATTGGCTTAACAAAGGATGTCATTCAAAATCGACCTCTTGCTGATTTTTATGCTCAACACATGAGCCAATATGGTATCAAGTTCCCCTCTGAAGAAGACCAGTTTAGTGCAGGAGGAGGTTCAACTGATATGGGAAATGTGAGTTATGAAATACCTTGCATTCACCCTACTTATGGTATCCATACTACTGCTTCAAACCATACTGTTGAATTTACAAAGGCAGCCAAGACAATGGAAGCACATCAAGATACATTGGTTGCTTCTAAATGCATGGCTTTAACAGGGATTGAAGTACTTTTAAATGACACCTTTTATGATTCTATTCAACGTGACTTTAAAGGAAATCAATTCTTATTCAAGGAAAGAAGTACAGCTTGTCGTTATTATTAAATAATAATAAAAGAAGGTTAATTACTTAGCCATGATTTAATGAATATATAATACGTTCCAAACGTAAAAAAAAAAAAAAAAAAGAAAAGAAAAAAAAAAAGACTCTATATTACTTTTAGAAGGTAACACAGCCCCTGCTAGAGAATTTGATTAGCTCTTCCCGGGGGTGTGAGAGGTAAACTCAAAAAAATTGACTATTTTTTAAGTTCAATTTAATTATTTCATTGGATGAAAGTTTTTGACTAATCATAATAAATGTATTATTATTTAAACAGTATTTTTTTTTTTTATCATCTATCACCTTTTTTTTTCCTCTCTCTCTCTTTATTATTGTAAATAGTTAATAGAAGGAATCAATAGAATGAAATTTTTTAAAACTGTACATACATTTGATTATGAATGGAGTCTAGTGTCTGCTGCACAATGGCAAAAATATCCTAACGATCTTTGTCCTCATGTTCAACATGTTGATGTTTTAAATAGAACTGTAGATCCTAAAACAGGCATTCTTACAACAGAAAGACTTATTACAGTCAAACAAAATGTGCCTAAATTTATTTTAAAGGTAAAAAAAATAAAAAATAAAAAAAGATAGTATTTTTTTGTTGGTTGGTGTAAGTTAATAATAATAAGCAAACATTTTTAATTTTTCAAAGATTATGGGTGCTAATGAAACTCAGTTTGTTCGCGAAGTTTCAACTATTGATCCTAAAGCTAAAACATTCAGATTAACAAGTCAAAACCTTTCCTTACGTAATATCATGAAGTGTAATGAAGAAATCTCATATACCGTCTCTCCCGAGGATTCTGAAAAGTAAGTTTTTTTTTTTAAAAAAAAAGAAAAGGGGGAAAAAAAAAGATGGCTAATATTTTTATGACTGACTCTACAGGACACAATTTACTCAACAAGCCACTTTGACAGTTGGAAGCTTTCTTAAAAGATGGGAAAATGTGATTGAAGATTTCTCTCTCAAACGATTTCAACAAAACGCTCAATCTGGTCGAGAAGGCTTTTTAAATGTATTAGAAAAATTCGTTGTGATGGCTGAAGCTGCTAAACAAGAAAGGCCCAACTCGACAAGTTAAAAGAAAAAGAAAAAATTTCATATGATAATTTACCCCGCCTTTTATTTTTTTTTTTTTTTTTCATTTTTTATTTTTTCCATCTCCACGATTTGACTTATTTATTTTTATTATCATTATTTACTGTGTACCATTTTCTGTTGTTGTGACTTGATCATTTCTTTCAACTTACG
The DNA here is from genome assembly GCF_025118155.1 of Cokeromyces recurvatus. NCBI lineage: Eukaryota > Fungi > Mucoromycota > Mucoromycetes > Mucorales > Mucoraceae > Cokeromyces > Cokeromyces recurvatus. The sequence goes on along the minus strand of NW_026251416.1, from coordinate 247,010 downwards.
GAATTTTAAAATTTGTTTGCATAGAGTTGTAGTTTTATACTTTGTTATAAATCAATAATAAGGAACATTACATGTTTATAAAAAAAAAAAATAGCGTCTTTTCTCCCTTTTAATTTTTATTATTTATCCAATGATTTCGTTTATTTATTTATTTATAAATAGCACATGATATTAGGTAAAAAGTGTGTCCCTGATATGAACTATATTTGTATGTATATTTTTAATCTTTTACGAGCACGTTATCATCTACTACTAGCTTAACCCATTTCACTTTAATAAAATAAAATATACACTAAAAGCCACTGTAAGAGACACAAGATAAAAAGAAAGAAAGAAAGAAAGAAAAAAAAACAAAAGAGCAAGAAGAGGTGAAGGAAAAATAAAAACAAGAAAGTGAAGAGTGATACATTAGCCCCTCAGCTGTTAAAATAAACATTACAACAACTTAGAGCCGGTAATTGTTAATAAGAAGAGGATTGCTTATCAATAAGATAGATAATTTAATTCATCATGGATCAAATGAGTGCCTGTTTATGGCCAGAGGATAATGCATGTAGACAGGAACGATCATGTGAGGGACAGGGCAACTGGCTCTCAATAGAAAAAAGTGATTGAGAAAGAGGAGGAAGTTTATAAATGACGATACTTTGTGTATACAATGAAATTGAATGAGATTTAGTAAACAGTTCGAATAAGAATGGGTAAATACTTGACCGAGGCTACTCACCTGCCTCGTAGCCTAATCCTAGACGTCAATGGAAGATACGACTTTATTTAACAGATGACATAGATAACTAAAGGATTAAGGGTCTATACCTAGATTAGGACGACACGCATATTCAATAATTTGGTATTAGGAGTAGTGATTATTCAAAGGCAATTAATAATGGTAATGCCCTGATAGATGACTGCGACATGGTCTCCCATCTACCTTTACTCCTTTATGAATCAGCTATATAGTACTCTCATTACCAGACAGTGATCTGGTCAATAAGCAACACTAGTTGGAAGCTCACTGTGTGAAGATTAACAACTGCTCTAGTCGTATGGACACTATGAAACGACAAGAAACTACACCAAGTTATAACTGCAATCATCTATAATTATGTTTAAATCGTCAATTCTAGTAGAATTATTTTCGACACTTGAATTCGAATTATGCGATATATAGATGTATATGTAATATAACAAAAAAAAAAAAAATAAAAGTAAACTATGGCTGATAACTCGCTGCAGATTCAGTTTTATAATTAGCAAGTTTTGGGTTGCACCACCAAAAATTTTCAAAAGAACTTGGTCAATCAATTGATAAATGCATAAAGTAGTACATATAACTCATGAAACAATGACGATGATACACACTAATAATAATAATACAAAAAAGTAGTTTTTTCTTTTATTTTTCTTTTCTTTTCTCCTTTCTTCTTTTAATTTATTAAATGAATTATACTACTGCAAATAGTAATCATCATAAAAAGAACTCATCTTCTACATGGTTAATAAACTGGTTTTCACATTTAACAAAGTCACCTGAAGAGTCAGCAAAATCAGTTATTTTACCATGGAAAAAAGAAAATAATATAAAGACTTCTTCTATATTAATGTCAAAGCCATCATCTATCGTCACTACTACTTTAGATAATCGACCCTCTAGTATAAATAATCTCATTTCTTCAGAAAGAAGGAATTCACAACAAAGTAGTAACAGTCACTGTTCATCTATCGTGGATGATCAATATTCAACTAAGGCTACATCCTATTATCAAAGACGTGATAGTTCTGAAAGATCTCTGTTATCTGAACTTTGGTCTAAAGCAAAGAAAAGACATCCAAATTATCCAAGATTTCATTGGCCACATCATCATCGTCGTAGTAGTCAAACTACACTACTAACACCCTCTTCTCAACAACAACTCTTAACCGTCTCTCACTTGGATGATTCAACCAATTATTTCCCAAGAAGACATTTAAAACGTCATTCAGTGAGTTCCTTTATGCAACATCCATCATCGACCGACACTACTCCACCCAGTTCTCTTCTTAATCATTCTCGACCTGATTCACCTTCCGTTAATATAAACCAACAAGATTGGCTATCCTTTTTTAACACTAATCAAGAAGACTATTGTTGTTGTTGTTGTAGTAATAAGAAAGAAGAGGAAGAAGAGAAGGAAGAAGAAGAAAGGCAGCGTTGGATAATACAGCATGAATTAACAAAGCTTGCTGTTGACGGGTATTTTTATGATTTTATATTTATGCATTTAAATAATAATTCTTATTTTTTAGGCTATTTTCTATTCCTGAAATGGTTACACTCTCTTCCTCTATTGAAAAGCATGTGCTACAAATCGGGTAATTATATCTTTATCTTTATATTCACACATACTCATCTGTTATTTATTTATTTTTAGTTGTGGTGATGCAGCTTGGGGTCTTGAATTGGCTTCTCACTATTCAAAATGGACTGTGATAGGCTTAGATCATCAAAGTCATGAAGAAAATAGTAGTCATTTATTATTCTATAATAAACAACAACATCCTCCTATATTACCAAGAAATTTCAAGTGGATTCATTATTCACATTCACTTTTACAAGGATTAAAAAAGATACCAGATATGACCTTTGATTTTATTACAAGTCGTTTTTCAATCCTCTGTCACTCATTTGAACATTACCAAGCGTTAATAACTGAATGTTTAAGGATATGTAAACCAGGTGGTTATATTGAAGTCATGGAAATAGATATGAGAATTTATTATCAAAGATTACTATCTGCTTCAATTACTCAGCAACTAAATAATGAAGGTATCTATCTATCTATCTATCTATCTATCATTTGCTTATATACTCATCATCTCTCTTACAAGTTATCAGCATCATTGAATCGAAATTATTAGATCCAAGATTAGCACGTCGATTACCTGATCTCATCAGGGATAATGTATTACCATTATTAACAACAATAGAGGTCAAATATATTTCTTTGCCTTTAGGTGTCTGGGGTGGAAGGTTAGGTGTCATGTTTCGTGATGATATTCATACTCTTATTGAACTATATCAAATGGACATGGCTGAATTAAATAAAAACTCATATCAAACAGAAGAACAACTTGAAAAGAAATTGGAATTAATGGATAATGAATTAGAAACAAATCGTGCATTTATGAATTTACATTTAATGATGATTCAAAAATAACGTGCGTGACTTGTAAATAAATGAATAACAAAAAGGAAAAGAGGAGAAATTGTAGTAGCTGTAGTGGTAGTAATAGTAGTAGTTTGAAAAAAATAAAAAAAATAAAAAAAAAATAAAAAAAAAAATTAAAATATAGCCCCTTGCTTATAATTGTTTTTATTTATTTTATTTTATTCACTAATTAATAATGTCATTCTTTGGTGGAAGTGGTTATCAACAACAACAACAACAAATCAATCCTCAGAATATTGCTTTAGCAGAGCAAGAGCTTGAGATGGTAACAGACTTGTTTAATAGGTAAAAAATAAATAAATAAATAAAAGGGTCAGCTAGAAGAAAAAAAAAAGCCTGTAATAATCATGTATATTTAATGTTAGAATTGTTGACTCTTGTCATAAGAAATGTATCTCTAAAGAATATAATCAAAACGATTTAAGTCAAGGAGAAGCTGTCTGTATAGATCGTTGTGTTGCAAAGTTTATTGAAGTTAATGCAAAGGTTGGTGAAAAGATGCAACAAGTAGGAGGTCAACAACAACAACAGCAACAATAGTAGTAGTAGTAGTAGTATTTCTCTTTCGTTTTATTTTATACGTGTAAATATTATATAGAAGTTATATATACATACAGATATACGTTTTTTTTTCCCTAAAAACAAAAAAATAACTCCATGTTTTTGTTAACCTTCCAACTTGTAATAAACTGCTGTATAATAGGATAATAAAAGTGACTTTATTATAAATGCCTCATGAAAAAAAAAAGGAAGCATCTTCTTGACATTGTTCATTAAGAATGACCTGTTGCAATGTCATGTTTCTCTTTCAGTAATTAAAATAGAATTATGACTCATTTTTTCTTTTTCTGTCATAGATACCATGTATCCTATTCATTTGTCTCGTATTATATAAAGTAGAGTAGAGTTCCCTTATTCTCTCTTTATACATGTTTGTATAATATTTGGTATAAAAATAAAAGATTTTATATATATTTATATATATGTATGTATGTATGTATGTATGTACGTAAGTAAGTAAGTAAGAATATGTATATAAATTACATTATATGTATATATTATTTTTCTTCGGGACTTTTACATACAACTTTATGACCAGCCTTCCAATGTTCCTTTTGACATTCACGGGAACAATAGGCTACACGTTGACATCGACCACAACGTTTAAATGTATTAGGGGTTTGCTCTTTTTTATCACATGACATATTAGCACATTGACGATGAAGTGTGCTCTCTGGACTAGCTTCCTTTGCCAACTGACGAATCAATTTCTCTTGATCTGCTTGACTTAATTTTTCAAAATTTTCAAAGTTTTCCTTTTCAAGTGCAGCACGTGCCGCCATTTTAGCTCTTAAAATACGAACTAAATAATTATAGGCTTCGAGGTCACCACGAACAAGTGCTAATTCCATATAGTTTTGTGCTTTATCCATATCATAAAGTCCATAATCCTTTGATCCAAAGATTAAACCAAGCATCATCATTGCATCTGCATCACCATTATTAGCTGCATCCTAAATACATATAGAGACATACATTTTAATTTTTAATCTCTTTATCTATATTCTAAACTAACCTCCATAAGCTCGATACCAGTAACAATATAGTCTTCTGGTTCACTACCAGGATTACCTGCTTCTTTAGCCAAATCGGAATTTTTAGACATTAACAAATACATTCTACCCACTATAGTCATAAAATAAGCTTTGTTAAACCAGAACAAAAAATAATTACGGCTATTATTGTCACTTACGAGCATTGCATGACGCAGAGAAACCCCATTGTTTAGCTCTTTCGAAATAATCAATGGATTTCTTAATATCTCTAAAAGATGAAGTATCTTGTGTAAATCCTTGATAAATAAGACCCAAATTATGAGCAGAGTCGGGATAACCTAAAATTTAGTAAAAAAAAAAAAAAAATGTTATCATTATCTCTTCTTTTTTCTTTTCTTTTCTTTTTTCTTTTTCTTCTTCTTTTACCTTGTTCAAAGGCTTTTTCATAATAGTCAATTGCTTTTTTAATATTTTTCTCGCAACCAATACCATTCTCTAAAAAGAAACCAACCTTATGACAAGCCATCTATAAGATAACAAGAATAAAATAGGTAAATAACGAAATAATCAAAAAAAAAAATAATGCTAATAAAATTGACTTTACAGGATTTGATACATCGGCAGCTTTCTTATACCAATTAAAAGATAAAAGCTTTGCATTTTCACCATTCTTCATATTACTACCGCCTGCAATTTTCTCTTCTTGCATATAAATTGAACCAATCTGAACAGCTGCCATTGAATAGCCCTTTTCAAATGCACGTTCTAATAATCGTTTAGCGCCTTCGAAATTAGGGCTAGCAACGGGGCTCATGGAGGCACGATCATTGGGACCTGAGGGTTCACGACGAATACCACCATATAATAAACTACCCAAGATAAGATCATGAATGCTACTGTCTTGATCTTCTTCTAATTGTAAATCAGCAGCTGCTTTATCAATATTCATGTCAGTTGTGGATAATCTTTCTACAGCTTCATGTTGACAATCATCAAATATTTTGAATTCATCAGACCATTTAACATTAGCACGTTCAAGCTAGAACAAAAGAGAGAGAGAGAGAAAGAAAGAAAAGAAAAAAAATTTTTTAGCAAACATAGTATTGTCTTTAACTATTAAAAAAAAAAAAGGGATTTTACCTTTTTACCAACGCTATTGCGTTTTTCATATTCAGTTGCAAGTTGTTGAGCAGCAATGGGTAAGGCAGTTGGCATTTGCTTTGCAAATTCGGGATCTGTTTCGTTATACAAAGCTACCAAAATACGGGATTGTTGTTCTGTCATGCCCAAGAAGGCAGGAACCTCCATGGTAGTAGGCTCTTCAATGACATTGTCATGTACATGGTCTTCACGAACTGGTTCAGACATGGTTCATATGTTGTTGTTGTTGTAATCAAGAAACTATATGTGTATGTATATAAATAAATATATAAATATATTAAAAAATAAAAAATAAAAAAAAAAGCTTTTTGTTGGATCGATTGTTAAAACTGAATTGCTTAAACTCGAAGAAAAAAAAAAAAAAATGCACAAAATTATTATGTGGCTTGTATAAGAAGCTGATAGGCTAGAGACGGAAAAGAAAAAAAAGGGGGAGAGGAAAGCGAAGAAAAGAGATGAATTGTGTGCTGCTGTGGCTTAAAAAGTTGAGACCTCCTTATTAAATCAGTTGTAGTCGTGGAGTTACACAATAATAGGTTTTACTTACAATGCCGTTTTTTTTTAACAATCTTTAAATTAGATTTTAAATGTTAATTAACATTATAAAAATTAATAAAGGACATTAATACTTTACCTTTCATACTATGACAAATGAAATACAATGGAGATATAAATATATGCGTATATGTATATATATGTATACATATAGAGAGAGAGAAAGAAAGAGATGAAAAGTAAAATAAACTTTCTCAAGTACATAATCATATAGATCAACAAAGATTATAAAGACGATGCTTGCTTTGAAAGTTAATGAGAATGCATCTACAAATGCTATTACTTTATATACATATACATGTAAAGTAAATGGTTATCAGTGCTCCTTGTATAAAATGATTTCTATATCAAACATGATAAAAAAAAAAAGACATTATGCAATAAAAAAAAAAATGACTTTGAAAATCAAATAAAATTAGAAAAAGCTCTGCGAAACACTCTAAAGAGAAACTTTTCAATTTTTTTTTCTAAGACATAAAGAAGATTCTTATTTATTTTATAGATAGTAAAGGAGTTATTAAAAGGTCAAAAGTATCTTTTATATTATAATGATTTCCTTTTTTGTTAGACAGAAATATATTTATGATAAAGGATAGGCTTTTCCTATTTATTACAACTATTTCTTGAATGTAGCCTATAAGGCAGTATTTATTATAGTTAGTTTAGATACCATAAAGAAGAAACCCCTTGGATTTTCATATAAAGGGCTTTTATCTATAAAGGAAATAGGATCAATGATAATTGACAGCAGTTATCATTCACCCTAATCACACTCCTTTTTTCTTCTTATTTGAGCACAAGCCATCTCTTTCAAAATGAACGAAAATAATACGGGGAACGGTCTTTAAAATAAAATACTAATGCTGCTATGTAGTAGAGTATACACAAGATATTTGTCTAACGAACGCTCTATTAAAAAGAAAAGATAAGATAGATAACATTTCTGGTATACGAACATAAACTGAAACAAATCATATGATTCGTCTTCCTAATAAGAGTCGTTATAATAAGGTAAGCTGATTTGATATATTCTACTACTGCATGTTATTAGAGGATATAAAAGAGGTTTATCATATTAATTAATCATTAGTCATGATCATAAAGTTTAATTCAATTTTTTATTCACGTATTATTATCCTGCTAATAGAGGAGCTATAAGAACTACTAGCAATACTAAGTCTACTAGGTTTTGAATAAATAGTTGAGTATACTTTTTTTTTATAGTGAGACGATTTTGAATTGATTTAAGATGAATAAAACTTGGCTGGGACAATTTAAGAAAATTTGGGTACAGTTGACGAAAAAAGGTTGGCCCAATAAAAAAAAATAATTGATCAGCTTGAAATGAAAATAGGTCGGCCAATGAAAATGGGTCGCTAAGACAAAAATGGGTCATTGTTTTGAAAAGGGATCATTTAATACGAAAATGGGTCACCAATAAAGAAACGCAATATGAGGACTAGCCAAATTCTCTCTTCTTTTTTCTCTTCTTGAATCTTTTATATTGCTTAACATGAACGAAGAATACAATTTTGACAGTGAGACAGTACCTGTGATGATACAATCATATATGGACTGGGAAGAGACTGCAGCAGTAAATGCAGCACAAAAAGAAGCTAAGAGGAAGACCAAACCTCACTTTGAAGAGACCCCACCCCCTGATGTAGTAAAAAAGGAAAGGGGATCATACATCACCAAGAACGAAGCAAAGGTAGTTAATTTGATCAATTTATTGCAAGAATTTGAGAATATGTCTATCAGTGAAGCGGGTAGAAATGTAGGGCTCTCCAAGTCAACAGCTATTCGTAAATTCAAGCAGTGGAGTCAAATGACAAGCGAAATAGTTGAAAAGGGATTCCCTGATTATATCGCAACCAAAGTAGGAAAGGGACGACCAGCAATACTCAAAGACGAACATACTGTATTTATCATCTTTGAGCTGCTGGCTAATGAGCCAACATTGACAGTCAAAGCTGTTACAGACAACCTGTCAAAAGAATTTAGAGATATACAGATCACCCTTAGATCAGTGGAAGATCATATAAAGAAGAAGTGTCGCCTAACCTACAAGCGTATCATTCCTCTAGATATTATGGCAGGAATATGGATGAGACTGTTGCCAAAAGACGAGATGCGGTAGCATACTGGGTTAGCTAGAACATAGATCTTATGAATGAATGCGTGTTCTTAGATGAAACTGGATTTAATAGGGGTATGCATCGCTCATATGGATGGTCTGAGGCTGGAACACCTTGCAAAATTGATGTTCAAACGAAGGGAGCAAATGTCAGCATCTTGGGTGCTATTTGTAAAATTGACTTAATCACATTATCCAGAAAAGAAGTTATGCTTGGTGCTAGGAGTGGAAAACGAACTTGAACTGGTGAGAAATCTCAGGCCCTCAAGAAAAAGGGTACTACCAGCAGCGACTTCCTTGAATACATAGAGCAAGTCTTCACGACACTTGATACGGCTAACATGAGCTACAAATATCTAGTTCTGGACAACGCATTCATTCACAAGGCTGCACTTATTGAAGATTGGGTTGGTCAATGTGGATATAAACTTCTCTTTTTACCCCCCTTATTCTCCTTTTTTGAATCCAATCGAAGAGTTTTGGTCCAAGCTGAAGACTGTTGTAAATAACGATCCCTCTTCTGTCAGGCAGAATGAAAAAATCTCTGATTGTATTCGCAACGCATCATTTTACAGCAGCAGAGAAGACTGCGAGAATTGGAGAAAGCATTCTTTGACGTTCTGGCAAAGATGCTTGAATTGTGAAAAAAGATTATAAGAGGCAAAATAAAAAGCATGCATTAAATTTCTTTATTGGTGACCCCTTTTCATTGGCCGACCCATTTTCATTTCAAGCTGATCAATTATTTTTTTTTATTGGGCCAACCTTTTTTCGTCGACTGTAGAAACTAAATCTCGAATCCTTTTGATATAGTACGAATTTGGTAGCTTATCGTTCCCTTTAGTTTATTTTCATTTACTTCGAAGTATCGATAGAATAAGACTAACTTGTGCTTTCGATTAAACCGTAGTCAAATTCAACGTCACGATCTCATTGCAAATTTACAGCGTCAAGATATGGTTTTGCTACGTTACAGCGGAACTTAGAAGTTACGGTTTTGTTACAGTTACGTTACAGTTAGGTTACTGATAAACGTAAGTCTATATAACCTTTTAGTTCTTTTCAACTAGAAAAGTTATTAATTTACTGTTAAATAGAATCCCTGTTAACTTCAAAAATTCCATTTATCGAGCGCCCTGGTACTGACAAGACCAGTAAAATTATTTTAAAACATCCTTTCGTAAAAAACATCATCACGGTTGCCATTTTGGATGTTAATGGTGATAATTACAGAGTTGGAGATTCAGAATGGCCTAACGGATCAAGATCAGACGTTTTATATGAACCATTAGATAGATCCTTGAAGCAATCACCTATAATTGTTGAAGTTCAGAGAACAGTTGATGTCAATTTCATGGCAAGAGTTGTTCATTATTGTGTAATGGCTTATCGTCGTTATCAAGTCTTCCCTGTACTACTGGTATTCGCTCCCGAACATGTATCAATACCTACTGAAAATATGCGCCCATCAAATGTTAATGGTGCTTTATCACTTAACTGTGAATATTGGGCCAGAAAAGGATATTTGATTAGACTTAAAAATGTTTCTATGCTTACCAGCTCAACTGATCCATTTGCTGCAGTTTTAAATTTTATACTTCAACAACAGACTAGTTTATTGGAAAATAACTCGTTGGAAAATCTGACTATTAGACAATTATTTTCAATTGCAACAGAAGTCTTACGAGAAAATATTGATCGAGAGCAACAATTACTTAATGCTATCAACTGTGCTTGTGATGTATGTGGGAGTTAAACATTACCAACAAATCCCAGAGATAGCGGAAGGTTTACAATATGATTCCCCCTGTATTCAAAATGAAGCTCTACTTGGAATATCAAAGTTAAAGCAAGTAAAACGATCAGCTGACGATGCGAATATTGATGAGGAGGAGCCAGAAAATACTCAACTGGTTAGCCAAGATGAAGAAAAATTTGAAAACACTACGGATTTTGTTCAGCGGTACAAGGAAACTAGAAATCGAATGAACTGGCGTGGTTGTCATGATATGCTAAAGAAACAAACCAACGTTATCCGTTAAAAAACCTCAGAAGTGTTGCGCACAGTATATAACAGATTCAAGACAAGAAGTTAAAATGTGTCTTTTTTTAACCATCGTATCCACCATAATTATGAATATGTTTGTCATAAACTTGATACCTATAGCAATTCCTTATTTATAATACCGTATACATCATTTAACAAAACTCACATAAAAAAATCCTTTTGTTCTTTACTTGTATTATTTGTTCATATTTCGTACCTGGAATGTGAACTGTAAGAAACATTAAAATTATCTGCTACTATGAATGGTTTTCACCAAACTTTAGAGTCAAAAGTGAATTCTTTGATTGTGCTTTTATTTTCAAATAAGTTCCTTCAATTGAAAAGAAAAGATAAAAATTATTGTTACCATATTCGTTAAAATAAGTTGCAGTTAATGAAGGGATGTTGTATACACAATGCTTAGATAGCTAGATTATAGATCTGATTCATGATCTATATTTAGTGTCATTATCAACACATCTATAATAACTTCATTTTAGCATCGTTGATACAGAGGTCTTTTACATATATAATAACTATTATAACAGACGTTATCTGAGTAGTCAAGTTTAACATCTTTACCATTAATAGAAACTCAAGTCTCAATCAGTGTCTTAATATTGTAAATAAAGATTTCTCTTTTATTCTCTTTAGTTTTACTTTAGAAAACACTTTTACATGACAATTTAACCTGGTTATATAATTGTTTTTTTTAAAGTCTTTATTTTTATTTTTCATTTTTTTATTTTAATTTATAAATACTATCATCCCTGTTAATACAGTGACTCACAAAACTGTGCGAATGTTTGATTAATTTTACAAAGCGTTCGATTTATAAGACAAAAATTACTTGAAGATCTAACATGTAATATATCATTAAAATGCCTGTTTTCTAGGGAATTTGATAATACCTTTAATAATGACATAACTTTATTTTATATGGAGAAAAACGACTTTAACATCAGACTATGCATTCGCTCAGTTTTGTGACCATGTCTAGTTTTCACTTTTGGGCAATACCACAAGTTAGTATTTAAACTCCGAAAGCCTAAACTGACACCATCAACCTACCTAGCGGCACACTCTGCTTACATAATATTTGCGCTTAAATAAATATCGTATATTACATAATACGAGCAATTGTTATTACGTAATGCACTTAATGACCGTTGAACAACTTAACCGTATAGTTTCTCTCTTGCAATCCGGTCAAAGTATTCGAAGTGTTGCAGAACAGACTAAGGTCAGTTACAGTACAGTTGCCAAATACGGAAGGATTCATTGCTCCGACAGAAATGCTGGAAAAGGTGGCCGTCCTAAAAAGTTGTCTGAAGCTGATAAGAGATATTGTATACGTCAGGTTACAAAAGGCCGTATAGAAAATGCCGTTAAGGTTCAAAAGCAATTATAGAAGGATCTTGGTGTCATGGTTAGTGCTCAGACAATTCGTCGTACATTTCAAGAGGGTGGATTGGGATCTATAAAAAAGCCTAAAAAGCCGGCTATTAGTCAAGCTTGTTTTGACAGCAAAAAGTTAAAGAAAGAGAAAAAACAAAAGACAAGTCTGTGAAAACTTCGCGTAGTTTTTTTATTAAGAAAAAAAATACAAAAATTGTACAAGGAAAAATTATGTGAAAAAGTAAAGGGTTATTTATATGTTTTTGCAAGGTAAGTGATATTAATAGAACTATGATTTGGATAAGCAAATATTGCTATAATAAAGCATTAGTCATAAATATTTTCTCCGAATAATTCTGCCTACAATAAGATCTATTTTTATTCTTTTCTGCCTGAGCTGTCGCAGTTACTAAAAATATTAAATTATTGTTTCTGGGGTAAGCGACGCGTCAATATTAATTCACAGTGAATATGTCAGCTATAGCAATACCAATTATTTATATGCTACTATTATTATTATCCTATAAGATATTATTACATAACAATATTTATCTTTATAGCTATCTATATATAATATGTATGACTTATAAATAATTATGTAATTGAATATAACAGTCATAATCCTATTGAATTATTATTATTACATAATATAATGTATATAATTATTTTTAATGCTCGAATACTCAAACAATGACTATTATCAAAACTGAGAGTAGAATGAATATTATGCTGTGAAGCGCGATATATTAGTTTTATTTGAATAACCTCTTTATTATATAATAAATGATGGTTTATTTCTATTAACTTAATTATAAAGGCTACTACAATCACAACAAAGCTAACGCAAAGAAGAGATTAGCATGGTGCATGGCTCATAAAGATCGGACTATAGCCGACTGGAAACGAGTTATTTGGTCCGATGAGATACAACTCAGACGGGCGTGTTTGGGCTTGGATCAGGGACGGTGTGTTATAGAACAAGCTCTGGATATAATTATAATAGATAAATTACATAATAAAGAATAAACTATAAGCCTGAATATAAAATAAAACTCTGTATATAACATATTGTAAATAATATAAAACTTACTGACATCCAATCGTCTAGATGTATCAATTAGAAGACATTGTATCATTTCTAAATATTTATTTTTATAACCTTGACAAAGGATTCAGGTCGTCTTTGATGAAATAAAATAAAATATATAAAAAATATCAGGAACATATACTCAGATCAAACAATAAATTTTTTATTTAAAACTTAATCAGATCATTATAACACCCAATAGATAATCCATAGATCAGTCTCTTGAATCAACAAGATGTATATCCGAATACTAACACTGTTTCATGACTCATGTTCTTTGACGGTTATTTTTATTTCTTTGATTCAGGATTCATTAATATAAATACAAGCATTTGTGTAGACACAAAATAATCTTGAACTTCTTTCCTTAACTTTCTTTTAACCTTCTTTATTTTTTTATTGAATAAAAACAGTCTCAAACTATACTTCCTTTTGTTCCTTTTCTCCCTTTTCTATTTTCTCTTTTATTTACATTCCATCACAGTAAGGTTTATAACTGAATTCAATAAGATAAATAGTCATAATAGAATATATAGTGCATTTGTACAATAATTCTGTCTATAAACATATTTAGTATATTTACCCTTGTATAGAAAAATAATTAATTAATAAAAAGTCCTACATCTAAAAATATACTTTCTTCTATTATTGTTCTGCTGAATACAAATTTATAAAAATAACTTTATACAAGTTAAACTGGGGTAAACTAAGAATAATACAAATACGCGTAATAATTGATTCTACTCAGAAGATACATGTTAGTTATAAAAATATATATAAGAGAAATGAATATATACTTATATCGATAATTATATCATCAGATACAATTTGTTATATTTTTACCTTCTTATTATTCATCATCCTTATTCACAAAATATATAAATACTCTTACATTATTCATCCTTATTTTGTATAACTCATAACACAATAATAACAATACCTGTATTGAACTTAATTCTTAATAAACTTATTGACAAGTCTCAACGCACTTCTTCTTCTGTCTTCTTTTTATTTTATTTCTTTTGTTTATATTTAATCCTTAAACTTACCTAAACCACAACATGGGCTACAAATATCTAGTTCTGGACAATGCATTCATTCACAAGGCTGCACTTATTGAAGATTTTATTGGTCAATGTGGCTATAAACTTCTCTTTTTACCCCACCTTATTCTCCTTTTTTGAATCCAATCGAAGAGTTTTGGTCCAAGCTGAAGACTGTTGTAAATAACGATCCCTCTTCTGTCAGGCAGAATGAAAAAATCTCTGATTGTATTCGCAACGTATCATTTTACAGCAGCAGAGAAGACTACGAGAATTGGAGAAAGCATTCTTTGACGTTCTGGCAAAGATGCTTGAATTGTGAAAAAAGATTATAAGAGGCAAAATAAAAAGCATGCATTAAATTTCTTTATTGGTGGCCCATTTTCATATTAAGTGATCCCTTTTCAAAACAGTGACCCATTTTTGTCTTAGCGACCCACTTTCATTGGCAGACCGATTTTCAAAATCGGTGGCCCATTTTCATTTCAAGCTGAGCAATTATTGTTTTTATTGGGCCAACCTTTTTTTCGTCGACTATACACTTCAGGAACAGACAGAAGACAGATATTAGTAAAATATCAAGATTATTTTAAACTCATTTATTATGATCATGCTCAGTATAGTGCAATGAACGTCGCTGCTAAAGATAGCATGGCTGACAATGAGTTGGAAGAAACAGAAGACAACCTTGTCAACTTGATACTTGAAAAGGGAAGACTTTTAGCTAGTTCAAATAAAGTACGACTGTTACTCTCACGTTCAAATTACTGGCTTCATTCACAGTTTATAGGTGGAGGGTTGCCTTGTACCTGAAGCTGCAAAGAAGGCAAATATTCCTCGTATCACAGCCTATAGAACGAGGAATGAATTTAACGAAAGTGGTGGTAAAGAACTTCCTGGATTAAAAAAAAACCAAAAAAAAAAAAAAAAAAAAAAACGGGAAAAGGAACTAATACAGATCATATTCTTATCTTCTTTTGAAAAAGATGTTGGATGTAATGGTTATAAAGAAGGAATGAAAAAGATATTATGTTGTGATGGACAACATAAGGATCCATGACAATAGTCGAGTACCTGTTTGCATTGAAGTAAGAGGTCATAAACCTTGGTTTTTTGCCCCCCTTCACTCACCATTACTCAATCCAATTAAAGAGTTTGAGTCTAAAGTAAAACAGTATATCAAAAGACATCCTTTAGACTCTCATAATACCTTGACCTCTTGAATAATGGCTGCTTGTCAGACAGTCTCTTGCAAAGACTGTATTAGGTGGATAAGACACGCAAAATACTTCTGGGATCGATGTTTGAACGAAAGAAACATTGTCTTTAATAAATATATAAACTATTTTTTAATCATCTCATACTTTTTATTTTCTGGGAGATCGATTCCAGCAGCTTTCCATTCTGTTATTATTTTGTAATGAAGGCCAATGGTTCTTATGGAATCTCTACTCATTGTGCATATACTTGAATTTTTCAAGGACAGCCTGATTCTCTTTCACGTACTTTTACAGTCCCACTTTCAAATATACAATGTTCTGGAAACATTGTACAAAGCTCTTCTCATTTCATATTAACTGTCATTCATGGATTTTTATCAACCAAATCAATAAAGGAAATACATATGTTCCTATGTAATATTGATATTGTTTGCCTTAGGAAACCTAATATTCTTCTCAGATGACCTTTTTGCATAAGCAACAGGTATGACAGCTCCATTGCTTTTATTCCATTGCTTAAATATTTCATATGCAGTAGACCAAGGAATAAAACAGGCTCTTATGTACTTAGCAACAGAACTACCCTGTTCCTGCATAAGATGAATGAATTGCTTGATATTTACAGAACCATGATATTTGCAGGAAAATTTCTGCTGGTATCATTATATTATGTTTAATCATAAATTATATTTCCTCTGCCTCAACTTCGTCTTTAGGCACAAGGACAACATCGTCCTTTACTTCCATGTTTCGAGGCACATTTTACTCATCAGCTAATAACAGTAATTTGCCATAAGTAATTTGCAGGATTCTTATCAAGATCTATTGCATCAACAATTCCCTCAACTTGGAGTCCATCCATTACTATTTCATCTGCCACTTTATAATGTTCCTCCATGTTAATGTCAAAAAAGAAAGTTAACATCTTTGAAATAATTTTTTTTACAGATGTTTGAAAATAAATTCTTATTTGTTTACACAATTATTAAGAAATGATAACATGTCTTTTATTCTTCAAAACTTTCCAATATGTGGTAATAGCGGTTATTAAGAAGAAATGAAGTTATGTAATAAGACAAGTTAAGAAATGGGACTTTATTAAACTCTTTTTATTAGAAATAAGGAAGAAGAAAAGTATGTTTATAGAAAACGGGGTTACAAATTAATGTAATATATAACTCGACTGAGTATTAAATTAAATATTACGTCATATTAATTCGTCATCAAGTTTTTAACTGATCAGGCTTTGCAAAAAAACAAATTTTTTTTATTTTTTTTATTTTACCTCTTCATCTACAATACACTTTTAGGAAAGTATCAACATTATTATTTGCATCTATTGTAAGACTGTAGCTTGATTGAAAGATGACCAATGCCCTCGTTTGTTGAAGGACTTGAAATTCAAACGACCGGCTAGCTCAGATTGGTGGTGAGAGGCTTGATCGCTATCCTTGCGTTGACCGAGCCCTCATATTGTAGTGGTATTTATACCGTTGCCTTATGACATGCGGCCTCTCCTACCAATATTGCTTACAATGTTAAAGATGCTAAGATGGACTGTGGCTTGATTGAAAGATGACCAATGCCCTCGTTTGTTGAAGGACTTTGAAATTCAAACGACCGGCTAGCTCAGATTGGTGGTGAGAGGCTTGATCGCTATCCTTGCGTTGACCGAGCCCTCATATTGTGGTGGTATTTATACCGTTGCCTTATGACATGCAGCCTCTCCTGCCAATATTGCCATCTTTTTTATTTATTCATTTTTTTATTTTATTTTTTTTTTCTTTTAAATCGCGATTGCTAACACTATTTCTCTTAAAATATACGCGTAGGAAATATCTATCAAAATTTTATTGGTGTGATAATCACGTATAATATTACTTTACTAAAGTCTGTCTAACTGAATAAACGCGGTGTCAAGACTGCTTATAGTACGGTAGCCGACAATCCTTAATGAGCTACATTCACATTTGTGCTTTACACTACTTGTCAATCTTATGTGGTCTCGCAACTCATCTCTACTGATTATTCATGAATCATATACTTAACAATATAGTTCCTTTCGATCTAAATGACTTTAAATCATCAAGTGTTTGACATCTTTTTAAATAAAATTCAATGGCTATTGACAAACAGAGCTCCTGCTTTTGTATTTGAAGCTTATGAAAAGTCATATCAGTTGAACAGTTTGAAGAGAGCTTGTTCAGTGTAACTTGAAGACTAGTATCAATCAAAAATCTTGATCTTAAAATTAGTTCCTTATCTGCTTTCTAAAACTGCTTTGATAATCATGCAGAATCAGACTGCGCTTTAAGTAATTTATGTGATACAGCAGTAGAAAAGGAGGTTGTGATTTTGATAGACATTCCTTGAAGACTTACTTAACGCGCTTGTCCAAAAAAAAAAAGTAGCCTTGTATACCAATAGTACTGCGCAAATAATTGGCGCTAGTCCCTACTTCGTAGTTATCAAAAAAAAAAAAAAAAAAAAAAAAAAAAAAAAAAAAAAAAAAAAAAAACTTACTGGTAATATATTTATTATTTGTTAAAAAGATTTTTGATGTTAAAAAAATAAATAAAACTAAGAATTAGACTGTGGAGTGTACTTGCAACTCTTCATAACCAGCGATATAATCCCCTTTTATCTTCAGAAGACATCCCTTTTCAAATAAAGAGGGGATGGTGTTTGCTGCTGTTTCTTTGGCATCCACAGTTCCCCTGGCAATAGAAACTTCAACAGCTTTATGCTCTTTGTACGATTAAATTCTGAGTTTTATTATTATTATTATTATTATTATTTTTTTAAATTTTTTGGCAATGAGCATGTAGCGACGAAATAAATGCGCAATATTGCCCGAGCCAGTTATAGAGGGGAAATAAGAATAAAAACCTTCCTAAAGGACAAGAAGGGAAAAAGGAAAACGAGAAGGAAAAAGAAAAGAGCAGTATTTTGGAATTAAGAGAAAATATAAGGGGGAAAAAGCGAAAAAGTGAGAAGAAACAATTTAAAAAACAAATAAGACCAAAGTGACCAGGAAGACACACACTATTACTTGGATAACCAATTCAACAGCTTGAGACCAGGATCAACAGGATCAGGAGGAAATTCATCATGGAAGTAGTAATCAAGTTCATGTAGAATTGTACAAAGAATAGGCCATAAAGTATACCAGCTCGTACAATCAGAAGGACGACGAGGTTTATGTAGTGGAAGCAAGTTGAGGAGGAACGAGATGGGATCTTCGACTGAAGTAGGCATGTAGAGACGATGATGTACATGTAGGCACTCAATAGCATGTTGCCGGCTCCAATTATGGGACGGATGAAAGATACATTCTTTAGGTTTACCACCCGGTAGCCAGCCAAGTCGCCAACGAAGCACTCGGCTACGTTCTGAGGTAGTCATTGGTAAGTAAAGGATGGGATCCAATTCAAGAGTGGGGCGTGAGGAAGACAATAGGAGGGTGTTAGTATCTTGACGAAGATTTTGAAATTGATCATCTAGAAACTTAGCACGAAGAGTGTAGAATTGTTTTCCGTCGAGCGTTGAGATATTTGGTGAGCATAGGTGTTCCCACATTGTAGTTTGAGTCAATTTATACCAGTGGGAATGACTATTTGAGAGCTGAACATGAGGCAAAAGATGGGCAAGAAGAGTATCTGCTGGTAATTGGGAAGTTCGAAAGAGGTATTGCGCTTGGAGGACTGCAATACGGGTCTTCATGGATGGTAGGTTGACAAGGTGAAGCATGACTTTCGCCGAAGACCGTGAGTGACCACCAAAGATACGTCGAATACATGAATTTTGAAAGGTATCCAGTGCTTTGGTAAGTTTAGCAGAGAGAGGACTAATTGCAAGACCATAATCTAACTGAGAACGAACCATTTGACTATAAAAACGACATGCAAGCAGAGGTGGAAGACCTTTGGAGTTGAGACCAATAGCAGCAAGTTGATTCATAGTGAGAGAGGCTTTATTGATATTATGTTGGATTAGAGCAGCATAATCAATTAGACCACCAGGTTTTAGAGGAACACCAAGATAAGAAAAGGAGGATTCTTTGGGAATAGCAGTACCATATAATTGATATGGTTGAGGATCATTGGTAGGAGCGACTATGACACATTTTAATGGGTTCCACCGATAACCTAAGGAGTAACTATGAACTTCGCATTGGTGTAGTAAAGAAGCGAGTTTCTCGGGGGAGGCAATAAGGACGACATCATCAGCATAGAGTAGACAATTAAGGGACGGTACAAATGTAGTAACTACATCAGTAGTGGAGGAGTCATTGAGTTGGTGTGGTAACCTCAAACGAGCTGGAAGTTGGTTGATATAGATTGAGTATAGGAACGGAGAGAGAATAGACCCTTGTAAGACGCCAGTGACAGGAGAGAAACGATACGATATATGATTATCAAGAAGAACTTCAATTTGAACCTGATCAAAGAGATTTTTGAGAACTCCAAGCAAAGCCGGGCAGAGATGAGGTTGAAGCACTTCCCAAATATAGGAGCGATCTGTGATGGATGTGATGGAATGTAAATAAAGATAAAAGATAAAATAAAAAGAGAAAAAGAGAACAAAAGGAAGTATAGTTTGAGACTGTTTTTATTCAATAAAAATAAAGAAGGTTAAAAGAAAGTTAAAGAAAGAAGTTCAAGATTATTTTGTGTCTACACAAATGCTTGTATTTATATTAATGAATCCTGAATCAAAGAAATAAAAATAACCGTCAAAGAACATGAGTCATGAAACAGTGTTAGTATTCGGATATACGTCTTGTTGATTCAAGAGACTGATCTATGGATTATCTATTGGGTGTTATAATGATCTGATCAAGTTTTAAATAAAAAATTATTGTTTAATCTGAGTATATGTTCCTGATATCTTTTATGTTTTATTTTATTGGATCAAAGACGACCTGAATCCTTTATCAAGGTTATAAAAATAAATATTTAGAAATGATACGATGTCTTATAATTGATACATCTAAACAATTGGATGTCAATAAGTTTTATATTATTTACAAGATGTTATATACAGAGTTTTATTTCATATTCAGGCTTATATTTTATCCTGTATTATGTAATTCATCTATTATAATATTACTTATGATTATATCCAGAGCTTGTTCTATAACACGATCAACAGTATCATTCGCTGATTTGATATCTAAAAAAGCAAGGGTAGGAAAACAATTGTGGTTACGCCAAAGAATAGAGCAGATCTCGACAAGACAATGAACTTGATCAAGAGAGCTACGAGATTCACGAAATCCGCCTTGAGCAATATCAAGAGTAGGGGATTGATCTAATAGGCTAGGGTACAAGCATTTTTCAAATAATTTACGAAAAATAGATGTCAAGCTAATTGGTCTAAAGTTCCCTGGGTCACTTTTGGAGCCTTTCTTGTGTATCGGTACTACCTGCGCAACTCGCCATGATAGTGGAGTATAGGACCATTGTCAGCAGGTACGAAAGAGATGTAGAAGCTGGGGAACCAAAGTGTGAATTAGGGGTAATAACATTTCCGTCTGTATGTGATCAACACCAGGAGCTTTTTTACGAGGCAGTTGTTTTAGAGTCTCATGAATTTGTTCAGATGAGAAGGGACAAAGATTTAAATTAAAAGGAAGACCACTAGTTATAGGAGAAGATGAACCCAAATTAGATGGTGAAGTGAGGAATTGCCCGGCATAGATACTTTGAAGATGGTCGGCCATAACGTCAGCCGGAGCACGGTTAATATCTGGATCTGGTGAGAAGGAAGGCTTCACCGATCTGTTTTTACGAATTCTGCTGAATCGTGCAATTGCTTTAGTATACTCGCCTTTAGACATCTTGTCGCAAAATTGTCTCCAAGTTTCTCTACGCCGTTGTTGGATTAGTCGTTTTAGTAAAGCAGTAGTTTCTTGATGTTTTAACCAATAAGTTAAGCAATTCAGTCCATTTGCTTTTCGCCATTTCTTGTAATAGAATTGTTTAAGCTCGAAAGCAGATGTCATTTCAGCGGTCCAGAACTGTTTTAAAAATACATCAGCAGTAGTATCCTTTTTTCCACAGATTTGATCCAACGATTCGTAGATAGTTTGGCATAGTGAAGTTGAGAATTGGTCGATGTAAGTACGAGCAGCATCTGTATCTTGAAACGTTGGGGCTGAAGAGTCGACTATACGCATCTTTTTAGCACTATCATTTGCATACTTAGCTTGGTACCTTTCATAGTGATCTAATTTTTTCAGCTTTTTCAATCGCCAGTGTGGACGATGGACCTCAACGGAAAGGTTGTGAGAGGAATGGACTTGGGGTAGATGAAAAGAGAAAGTCATAAAAGTGTGGTTAGAATTTAATGATAGATCGTCGCGGATATTAAGGTCAGGTGTCTCCAAGTCAGTATTGCTAAGGAAATAATCAATGATACTTGTACCATGATAAGTATAACTAGTCGGTTGTCCAAAAGCCAGCCGTTGGTTCCATAGAATCAAACCGTGTGCTTCCATCCAATTGTAAAAGAGACGTCCGCTTGTGTTCCACCGACTGTCACCAACCAACTCGCCAATACGAGAATTGAGGTCACCACATATAATAGTCTTGGTTGTGGAAGGGTAATCCATAGGTAATAGTGAGAGAATTTCTGATATTTGATCTGATTTTAAAGAGGGGGGAAGATATAAGCAATGAATTAATAATTTAGAATTTATAATGATTGATAATGTAAACTTGGCCAATAATGGATTGACATGGTTGATATGATGAATTGGAAGTTTGAAGTCCGGATTAACAAGAAGAGCTAAACCAAGTTGACCACGATGTTGGTTATAGGAGTTTACCGGAATACCGTAGGTATGGAATTGTTTCCAAGTGGGAATTGGATATTTGTTGGGAGATAGTAGCCATGTTTCAGTAATAAAGAGTAGAGATGAATTTTTAGCAGTATTTAATACAGGATAAATAGATTGTTTAGGGAGACCAGTAGCATTAAAAAGTGATATTCTCAATGGAAGACCACTTATTGGTTCAAATTAGTATGGGTTGAGTTCACATCATCTTCATCCATCGCACTTGCGTGAAATTTAGAAGATTCAGAAGCAGTAACGTCAAGCTCGAAGATGTCCTCTTGGGGGCGACTGGAGTAGGGATCAGTAGTCAGTATGTCAGCAAGTTGGTCTTTGGTAATCCAGGTTTTATGGGCAAAGAAACGTGCCACAGCATATTTAGCCGGACCACGGATATGAATAAGAGCTTTTTGGAGACGTTGATTATGAAGATCACGAGCAACCTGTTGACGTTGTTCAGTTGATTCATTGGCATATTTGGGATCTTTGAGTACACTTCCATTACAGGGATCAAAATTAGTATGGAGTTTGATGCCTCGTTTAGTTAACAGTTCTTGAAGTTCAGGAGCATAGTCATTATGGACGAGCACTGCAACAATGTTGCGGTCAGGGTAGTGTAAATCTAGGAGACGACCATTGTTGAATCCTAGTTTCTTGAAAGTAGTTCTTAACTTACCGAGGGGAACGCGTGCCTTGGTAGGTATATATAAGTATTGGAAACCTTGAGTAGCTGAAGGGGCTTGAAAGAAACGAGCAGCAGCAGCTTCGCGTTTCGCATGGTGTTGGACTAGATTCTTTTTGAGAGCTAAGACTCTTTCGGGTTGGTGACAGGGAGCTGAGGAAAATTGTGTATCTGGAAGAGTAGGAAAGTCATCCTCGTCAGTGCTAGGTTGGATGGCGGCAGGAGGTAGTTGTAGTGGAACTGATCTAGAGAGACGGATTTCTTCAGTAAGTTGCACAATTACTTTTTGTTGTTCTGCAAGCTGGGTGGTTAGTTGGGTAATCATTTTAAAAAGTGCTTGTACGTCTGGTGTAGCCCTATTGTCGAATTGGGTTACGGGGACGACAATGGTAGGGGTTGGAGTTGCTGTTGGGGGTACATTGTTAGATATATCTTCTACCATCCTTGAGGGAGCAGTGATGATATCAAGCATTTCAGGTGCATGCATAGTATGAGAGCATAAGGTACACTTGTAACAGGGTTGGTAGTGGTGCGTTTTAGAAGGAGAATCACCCTTACTGTGATAGGTAGTGACTTTTTTGCATTCAGGACATGGTATCGCTTTGCGATATTCAAGGAAGCCTTTTGCAAGGGCTGCCAGTTCTTCTTCAGATAAAACTCGACTAGGAGTCTTATTATATTTATGTCGATTAGGCGGCATTTACCTAGTTATTGCGATGTTTTTCAAGGTGTTAAGAGTTTTGAATGTGTATATAGTGTTGTAAATGACTTTCCAAGTTTAGTAATAGTGTTGGAAAGCGGAAGGAAATTTATGCTCTTTGTACAATTTTTTTATTTTTTTAATAGTCAAATGAAGACCGCACTAAATAAAATAGAATTAGTAGATAGCAAACGCAAGAAATGTTTTATATTACCCTAAATGTCCATAACAATTTGACAAGTTCACGTAAATCAGCCTCGGCATCCTCAACTACGGTTGGAATTGTTGCCGTATGGATCAAATCCATAATACAGACACCAGGTGAAACATGCTCAAGAGACCAAAGACGGATCTTGTTACCTACATAATTGGTATAACTTTAAAAAAGATATCTAAAAATATAGCTAGTATTACTCACCTATTACGTGAACGAAGTAAACCAATATTGAGGAGAAAGTCTCCAATGAACCATAAGAAAAGAGATGGCCAATCTCTTGTAACAGGGCCAAAGCACCAAAACCAGCTTTGATGTGGTCCTTTGTAAATCTAGCTTGACTTTTCTCGAAAAATCCTCCAGAAATCTCAAGAAGCGATATTTCAACGGAATTATTACCAATAGTGACAGTATGGCAACCATCTGCATTATAGCTGAGGTCCTTTAAAGTGTCTTCGTTTCTTCTAACGATTTCGTTATGAATAGCCATTAACTTGTATTCACCGACCTCAAACGAGACAAGACTACTAATATAGTTCATCAAGGGCCAAATCAGATAAAAGCAAAGATTTGATTCCCTCTTGCTTATTAGCTTCAACTTTTTTTCATCCATTGCTACTTTCATGACTAATTTTAAAATTTTGCAAATGAAAGCTGCTTCTTCACTTCCGGCATTTTCCTTTTTAAATGTCTTTAAACAAGACTTGAAATCCTTCACAGATTCAGATTCAAATAGGTCAACCAATTTGTCATTCAAACCCTCACAGGGATCGACGATATTTGGCTTTATCACGAGTAATGGATATAGCTCGGGAATAAGGCAGGACCTCATTTTCACGGTATATCCGCATTGAATAATGCCAATCTTTTCTAGACTATATTTGGTGATTAAAATCATTTATAATATAGTATAAGTGTTAATTCAAAAATACCTGAAGTTATGCATCTTGCTATTGCTTTTGCAGCCGCTGAAAAATTTATACCATAAATTCCAGATATGCTGCTCAGACTCCACATGGTAAAGCGGTTCATCGTTGGTACGAGTTACCTAAAAGTACAGTCAGTATATGTAGGTTATATATAACAATTATCATGAATTGCACCAAGATATCATAGATTATCTTGCTACAGATACATGATTTTAGTTTAAGACTTACTATGGGTGCAGCAGAGGGAGAGATTTTAATTTTTCTCTATTATAAAGCCATATTAGTAAATCTGAAATGACCTTCAACATTTTTAAAATCATACTCTCTTTTGCTAAAATGTAAAAAATTAATTAATATATTGATTATATAATCTAGTAAGTTAGCTTACATGAGCAGATCCTAGAACAATGTTGGAAGAGGGACTGTCGATGATATTATTAAATGAATTTTTAACAATAATATTATCATTTTTCTTTTGCTCTGAAAACATGGTTTTCTACAAAATAAAATTAGTATCTGGGTAATAGTCAACACATACAGATATATTACCTTTGCTTCTTTCCTCAGACGGCCAATCACTTTTAACTCTGATTCCCCAAATACCCGAGGAGATAAGTTTCTCTAATTCGTTGTCGAATTGCACCTTGGCGTCATTGAAGTCACCAAGAGTTTCAGGGTTAAGGACTTCAAGATACTTTTCAAAGGTGCAGTTTTTCAAGTTGTTTAGGTCAAAAAATCTATCCATGTTGTAACTAACGAAGAAATTTTGACCAACATTCTTCAATAGGGTAAATAGGGAGGCATAAACAAAGATTTGTATCCTCTATTAGTTATGACCTCAACTACAAAAGTAGTGTGATGTATATTGTAGTTATCCATGACAATATAAAGCCCATTCTTATCATGTTTATCAAGCATATCCATAACGACTTGAACGAATTTAATAACATGGGAAATTGATTTACCCTTCTTCAAAAGCTTTTTCTTTGTCTCAACTCCGGCCTTTTTTTTTTTCAATTTGGATTTAAAGAATTCTTTTTCGAGTTAATCAACATCACTTTGTTGAAGAGTTTTGACCTTAGAGAGATTAATAATACCAAAGGGAGAGATGCACTTAGTAAGCGATGATTTCACCGTATTTATAGACTTAGTTTATGGCTTCGGTTTCAATTCCAGAATAATACTCCATTAAAGGTCGATAGTTAGTGCAGTTTATTTCCAACTCCATAGTATGTTAAGTTTATGTAATGGTCTCTTGAGAAGGGTTTCATACTAATTTTGCGAAGGTTCACACAAAAATTTAGAAATGATGTGTGCTATTTATATAAAATTGGATTACAATTTTAACACTGCAATCATCTGAGTATATTTTTTACAAGATATAACAAAGGATTTGTTTATATCTTGTAAGATATATGTACAAGATATGTATAAATCCTGCCTCAAAATCATACAAGATATAACCAAGATATAAACAAATCTTGCACTTTTTCTACAGGATATATACAAGTTTTGAACATTTCTTGTACTTTTTTCTACAAGATACACACAGGGTTTACATATTTCATGTACTGTTTTTTACAAGTTTTGATTAAATCCTGTACTTTATAATTGCTTTTCATTTGCTAATATTTTACATACCATGTTGTTTATCATTGGCTTTATGCTTCATGACTCATCAAAACATGGTTATACATTATTGGGTTATATAGATGGTATTTTATTCCCTTTCAGGCTTTATTTATATTAAATAGGCTTCTTTATTGCCTTTCTTTATTGGACATTATTAAATACATTGTTTACAAAAAATGTGGCTTTTTATTTACTTTTTTTTTATTTATTTATTACATAAAAAATTGGTACATATCAAATAATAATAATAACAATAAAATAATAATATAATAATAAAAGAGTATGCTATAAGCATTACATGTAAAATATTACACTTACCTTGAATACGTATTCTATTGATAACATGGTCATTGATTAAAGAACCCTTTGGGAAAAGAAAAAAAAAGAAAAAGAGCCCAGAGATTGCAAGGATTATCATACAGAACAAAAACAAAAAATAGTAGCAATTGAAGTGATCAACAGAAAAGTATTCCATTTACAAAAGAAGCATACACTATTAATAGAATAAATAATTAATAAAAGCTAACATATGATAAAGTATAGAAATATCATATTTACCAAAAAAAAAAAAAAAAAATACAAAAGGCTAGATCTATGTTTGTGCTGCAGAGAAAAGAATATTAGTTAAATCTCGGGTATTATTATTTTTTTTTCCACACTATACCTTTCAATGTTACATTAGAATGATGTACACTTGTACTTGACCTCCCTGTTATATAAAGAATTGTTAATACACATATTGAAATAGTTAAAGATAAAGGTGTTATTTTATATACCTTTTTTCAATAGATAAATAATACAAGTCTTTGTTGTGGATCTGAATCAAATATTGCTACTGCATAATAAAGACCAACACATACCTATTTAATTGTTTCATTTTAGTTGTTTTTGATTTAAGAAAAGAGAAAAATTAAAAAAAAAGATACATATATTTTCAAAATAATGTAAATACTTACCATTTGAAATAATCAACAAAGACCTATAATTTAAATACATATATAAAAAAGAGTAATAGCTATTAATATTAAAATGAACATCTATTACAATAAAATAAAATTAGTAGTTTAACGAATGTATTAAAAAATGAAAAAAAAGGAAAAAAGGATGTGATTACCTCTTTTTTTTTATTTAAAGTTTTTTTTCGGTCCGCTTTTGAAATGAAACGAACTAAATTATTGAATAGCAGCAAACTTTATATATACAATGTAAAAAGTCTTAGCAATACATTTATATTTTTTTGCACTAACTTATTATCTTTTACCTTTCAAAATGTCTGTTACTTTGAACAATAATATCCTTTACTAAAAATATTTGAGAATTGTTAATTACATGTGTTAATTCATTTACCAATGTCATCTTCATTAAACAATGGAGATGTCATTACTCTTGTAATTGTAGTAATTACCTCTTGAAAATATATAGTAAAGTCTTTAAGGCTTTTTTTTTGAGCTGATTGCAGAACATTTGCATTTGTCAATGTCGGTAATGTTGGTCATTGTTAAATAAAGAATAAAAAAAGTAAAATATAAAATAATTTTACTAGGGGGTATTAAATTTGAATTTTTTTTTTTAAAAAAAAAGAAAAAAAAAGGAATTTAATTGAAATGAACACAACTACATTAATTGTATAATTGCTAAATCTTGTTTTTATTTTTCTCTAAATTCACTAATTGTTAACAAATGTATATAATCACTAATAATGGAATTGCTTTAATTAACATTCGCGAATAGTTTTTTTTTTTCTTCATTTCAAAATTAAAGTTAATTAATAAATCAACACATTACATGATCTAATTGAAATGCAAAATAGATTAGATTGAATGCAATTTAATTAAACATCTTTTTTTATATACATATAATAAAAATTCTTTATTTTATTTATATAATTATAATACATATTTTTATTATATTACGTGTACTATTTTTTTTTTTTTTGGTGAGAAAAAAAAACATCAAGTATGATTTGAAACAATTGCAATGTATTTTACATTATTGAAATGTAATTTACATTTTATAAGCCTATAATTAAAGTTACGCATATAAAATTTGTGGGGAATAAAAAAAAAAAATAAAAAATAAAATAAAAAAAATGTTAAAGTACTTTTTCAGAATCCGCAATTTTTATCTTTTTTTTCATTTTATGTAATTTTATTGGCGAAAATGCCGGATAAAGGAAATTCCTGGTCTACAGCCAAAATAGCTGTAAAATTAAAAATTAAATAAAATGATAGAAAATGGCAGTAGAGATACACTTTTTTTTGGATACATGAATACTATTATAACCTCCAAGATATAATATTATTTTTATTTAAACATTTTATAATAAAAAGTGATTAAAATAATAACATTTAAAAATCACTGCTAAAATTGGATTATATCCTGTATTATATTTTTTACAAGATATACTCATTGCTTGCAGTGTAACTTCTGATTAGGGAGTTATTTAGCAATTAGAGAAGCCATTAACATCGGAAAATCGAATAATATTAATTGTTTAAAAGACGTATGTCTATGTAGTCTGATTTTCCATGATTATCAAAGCAGTTTTAGAAAGCAGATAAGGAACTAATTTTAAGATCAAGATTTTTGATTGATACTAGTCTTCAAGTTACACTGAACAAGCTCTCTTCAAACTGTTCAACTGATATGACTTTTCATAAGCTTCAAATACAAAAGCAGGAGCTCTGTTTGTCAATAGCCATTGAATTTTATTTAAAAAGATGTCAAACACTTGATGATTTAAAGTCATTTAGATCGAAAGGAACTATATTGTTAAGTATATGATTCATGAATAATCAGTAGAGATGAGTTGCGAGACCACATAAGATTGACAAGTAGTGTAAAGCACAAATGTGAATGTAGCTCATTAAGGATTGTCGGCTACCGTACTATAAGCAGTCTTGACACCGCGTTTATTCAGTTAGACAGACTTTAGTAAAGTAATATTATACGTGATTATCACACCAATAAAATTTTGATAGATATTTCCTACGCGTATATTTTAAGAGAAATAGTGTTAGCAATCGCGATTTAAAAGAAAAAAAAAATAAAATAAAAAAATGAATAAATAAAAAAGATGGCAATATTGGCAGGAGAGGCTGCATGTCATAAGGCAACGGTATAAATACCACCACAATATGAGGGCTCGGTCAACGCAAGGATAGCGATCAAGCCTCTCACCACCAATCTGAGCTAGCCGGTCGTTTGAATTTCAAAGTCCTTCAACAAACGAGGGCATTGGTCATCTTTCAATCAAGCCACAGTCCATCTTAGCATCTTTAACATTGTAAGCAATATTGGTAGGAGAGGCCGCATGTCATAAGGCAACGGTATAAATACCACTACAATATGAGGGCTCGGTCAACGCAAGGATAGCGATCAAGCCTCTCACCACCAATCTGAGCTAGCCGGTCGTTTGAATTTCAAGTCCTTCAACAAACGAGGGCATTGGTCATCTTTCAATCAAGCTACAGTCTTACAATAGATGCAAATAATAATGTTGATACTTTCCTAAAAGTGTATTGTAGATGAAGAGGTAAAATAAAAAAAATAAAAAAAATTTGTTTTTTTGCAAAGCCTGATCAGTTAAAAACTTGATGACGAATTAATATGACGTAATATTTAATTTAATACTCAGTCGAGTTATATATTACATTAATTTGTAACCCCGTTTTCTATAAACATACTTTTCTTCTTCCTTATTTCTAATAAAAAGAGTTTAATAAAGTCCCATTTCTTAACTTGTCTTATTACATAACTTCATTTCTTCTTAATAACCGCTATTACCACATATTGGAAAGTTTTGAAGAATAAAAGACATGTTATCATTTCTTAATAATTGTGTAAACAAATAAGAATTTATTTTCAAACATCTGTAAAAAAAATTATTTCAAAGATGTTAACTTTCTTTTTTGACATTAACATGGAGGAACATTATAAAGTGGCAGATGAAATAGTAATGGATGGACTCCAAGTTGAGGGAATTGTTGATGCAATAGATCTTGATAAGAATCCTGCAAATTACTTATGGCAAATTACTGTTATTAGCTGATGAGTAAAATGTGCCTCGAAACATGGAAGTAAAGGACGATGTTGTCCTTGTGCCTAAAGACGAAGTTGAGGCAGAGGAAATATAATTTATGATTAAACATAATATAATGATACCAGCAGAAATTTTCCTGCAAATATCATGGTTCTGTAAATATCAAGCAATTCATTCATCTTATGCAGGAACAGGGTAGTTCTGTTGCTAAGTACATAAGAGCCTGTTTTATTCCTTGGTCTACTGCATATGAAATATTTAAGCAATGGAATAAAAGCAATGGAGCTGTCATACCTGTTGCTTATGCAAAAAGGTCATCTGAGAAGAATATTAGGTTTCCTAAGGCAAACAATATCAATATTACATAGGAACATATGTATTTCCTTTATTGATTTGGTTGATAAAAATCCATGAATGACAGTTAATATGAAATGAGAAGAGCTTTGTACAATGTTTCCAGAACATTGTATATTTGAAAGTGGGACTGTAAAAGTACGTGAAAGAGAATCAGGCTGTCCTTGAAAAATTCAAGTATATGCACAATGAGTAGAGATTCCATAAGAACCATTGGCCTTCATTACAAAATAATAACAGAATGGAAAGCTGCTGGAATCGATCTCCCAGAAAATAAAAAGTATGAGATGATTAAAAAATAGTTTATATATTTATTAAAGACAATGTTTCTTTCGTTCAAACATCGATCCCAGAAGTATTTTGCGTGTCTTATCCACCTAATACAGTCTTTGCAAGAGACTGTCTGACAAGCAGCCATTATTCAAGAGGTCAAGGTATTATGAGAGTCTAAAGGATGTCTTTTGATATACTGTTTTACTTTAGACTCAAACTCTTTAATTGGATTGAGTAATGGTGAGTGAAGGGGGGCAAAAAACCAAGGTTTATGACCTCTTACTTCAATGCAAACAGGTACTCGACTATTGTCATGGATCCTTATGTTGTCCATCACAACATAATATCTTTTTCATTCCTTCTTTATAACCATTACATCCAACATCTTTTTCAAAAGAAGATAAGAATATGATCTGTATTAGTTCCTTTTCCCGTTTTTTTTTTTTTTTTTTTTTTTGGTTTTTTTTTAATCCAGGAAGTTCTTTACCACCACTTTCGTTAAATTCATTCCTCGTTCTATAGGCTGTGATACGAGGAATATTTGCCTTCTTTGCAGCTTCAGGTACAAGGCAACCCTCCACCTATAAACTGTGAATGAAGCCAGTAATTTGAACGTGAGAGTAACAGTCGTACTTTATTTGAACTAGCTAAAAGTCTTCCCTTTTCAAGTATCAAGTTGACAAGGTTGTCTTCTGTTTCTTCCAACTCATTGTCAGCCATGCTATCTTTAGCAGCGACGTTCATTGCACTATACTGAGCATGATCATAATAAATGAGTTTAAAATAATCTTGATATTTTACTAATATCTGTCCAGCCAAGTTTTATTCATCTCGGTAGAAAAAAAAAAGTATGTCTAAATATTTATACAAAAACCAGTAGATTTAATAGGTGACTGCTGCTACACAAAATATCTATTTTTTTCGCGTTATTTATTAATAAACTATAGTTATTTCTTGCTTTTAAAGTTGTAGATCAAAAGTTTATATTTCTTTAAACTCTTATTGTCTATAATTGGGTTTATATTTATTTATTTATTTATTTTTTTTTGGGGGGGTAAAGTACAGTTTATAAAGATAGTTAATGAAACTTATTTTGATTGATTAACATTACTGTTATGATTGGATGGTTAAGATAAGATTTGTACCTAATGATCACGGCCGCTTTTTTTCATGTATACGCATACAAGCCTAAGGAATTAAAACTCGCTTCCAATCATTTACTTCAACCATAAATCATTCCCCTAAGAAAATTATGACTCATGATATAAATCAAATTCTAAAACAAATCGGAGCTGGAAAATATCTGTATTACTTTCAACTATAACTACTACTGCTGCTGATGCAACCACTTTACTGGTATAAATTGATTATGTTTTATTTATTTTTTTTGTTTTAAATTCTTTTTCCTTTTTCTTTTTTTTTCTTAAAAAAACCAGAATCGAATTTTTTATTGTAGTAATTGAAGTTTAGTTAGTCGCTTCTTCTTTACAAACCTCCTCCTTTTTCTTTTAAAAACTAAAAAATCGATTTTTTTGTTTTTATATAAACGTTTACTCTTTGTAACGTTTTTATTTTATATTTTTTTTACCACTTTTTTATTTACACGCACACTGAACAATTTGAATTTAATTATGACTGAATCTGACGATTATTTGCTTTTATCTGATTCTCCCAGTATTTTTGGAAAGGATCATTTACTTGCTAGCTTCCTTCAAGATAATCATTGTCAGCAACAGTTTTCACCATCGTCTGTCATCGATACAACTTTTCCTTCTCCTGCTTCATCTACTGATTCTCTTGACAGTCCAGAGACGATCCATTCTAACTTCTCTGTGATTGACCCAACTGTCTTGCAAAATATTCCTATTTCTCTTCTTCAGTCACTTGCTGCCATTTATGACCAGAATAGTAATAGTAATAATAATACTCTAGAGAATTTAGATCAATTTGTAAAGTTTGATGAAGAAAAGAAGAATACAATTTCTTCTACTATGGATGTTATAACAACACCGCCTATTACTCCTTCTTCTGTCCATCAAAAGTTACCTCAGCATAAGTCGAAAGCATATCGACCTCCTCGACAATTAGAGTGTTACAATTGCCATGTTACCAAGACTCCACTTTGGCGACGTACTCCTGATAGAGCTCACTCTCTTTGTAATGCTTGTGGTCTTTATTACAAGCAATATGGTACTCATCGTCCTCTTCATGTTCGTCAAAAGCAACAACAATCCAATAAGCATCAAGCAACTGTTAATGCTACGAGTCCTAACTCTATTGTAAATGCTGCTACTACTGTTGTTGCTTCTGCTTCTGCTTCTGCTGCTACTGCTACTACTACTAACAGTGACTTGATGGCTACTCATTTACTTTCTATCCTTAATCAACAAGAATGCAATCGTTGCCATCAATTGAACGCTCAAAAGAACGATCAAGGTGAATTCGTTTGTCCTGCTTGTGATATTACTATCAAGTTAGAACAAAGTAAACAAACAGCCTTACCTATTGATGTAGCCACTTCAAATAACAAGAAGCGTAGTCGTGAAGAAGAAGAAGAAGATGTAAATAAGCAAGTAAACAAGAAAGTAGCTTTGTTTCCACCTGTTGCGCAACAACCTAAGGAATGGACCGAAATTGATGACAGTCGTTTTAAATCATTGCTCAGTCGTATGAATACGCAACAAATGCATGGATTTTTAGACATGCTTGAACGCCGTTGTGCTATTTTACGTTCCATTCTTCTTTCTCAACAGGAATGATTTTTTATGTACATTTATTTCCTTCCCCTTATATTTTTTACTTTTTAAGGTTTAACCCTTTGGATAAACCTTTTTGTATATGTTCAACACATAAAATTATAGTTATTTGTAATAACTTTAATATTTTTTATATAATTTGTTTTTTTTTATATACGTTACACTTTATTTTTTTTTCTTCTTTTTATACCGTTCAACACTTATTTATAAAATAATAAACCTTTTTTTTTTTTTTGTTATTCAAAGACAAGTTATTCTGCCATTTCACACATTAAAAAGAGAAATTGTTGAGTAATAAAGTTTAATTTGGTAGTCATTTAAGGAAGAAAAAGGCTTTTTATCACGGTTATTTCTTTTTCCCTTTTTAATAGTCATTTTTATCCTCATAGTTTATTTATATAACCTCCCCCATTATATTCTCACGTATTATTATTTCATCTCCTCCACATTTTGAAGGGGATTGAAGCATGCCTTATTAAAGAACCGAACCAATCAGCAAGTGATGTAGTAATTTCTACCTCGTCTTCGTCAACAGCTGGGCTGAAAGTGAATTATTATTGCTTATCCACATTTTCTTTTCTTTTCTTTTTTTTGTATCAAGAACAAGTCTATCTTTTTTTTTTTCCTTTTTTTTTTTCTTTTAGTTCCATGAGTCATTCGTTTCTAATTCATGTATCAAAAACAATCCCTCGATCAAAAGTCAATCAAGCTATTTGGTCACAGTTACAATCACCTGTGACAACGAAACCTTTAAATTTACGTCATTTTTCGACATGTCGCAGTCAACACCCTATTTCTATTTGGGGTGGACAAAACGTAAAAAGAGCTCTTCTTGGAGATAATGCCAATTCATTTTGTATTGGATTATCACCTATTCGACATGCAGCCGTTTTGAAACGTGAAGCTTCTTCTGTTTCAGCATTTGAGTTGAAAGATCGCGATCCTAAAAATAACCCTTCAGATCAAACACCCCCTCCTGCTAACAATGGAGGTCATTCTTCTAATTCAGCAAATGGTGGCGGAAGTAGTAGTAATAATAATAATAACGGTGATGGAAAGTCTTCAAAGAATCATTCTTGGGATGTAGTAGATAATCAACTTCAAAAACCTACTGTACCCGAGGTATATCCTCAGGTTTTAGCATTACCTATCGCGGGTCGTCCTTTATTCCCTGGATTTTATAAGGCGGTCGTGATCAAGGAGCCTACAGTGACAGCTGCTATCAAGGAATTAATGAAACGAGGTCAACCTTATGTTGGCGCATTTCTATTAAAAGATGAGGCATTGGATGTGGATACGATCACGACACTAGACCAGGTTCATAAGGTTGGTGTCTTTGCTCAGATTACAAGTGTTTTCCCCGCATCGGCGGGAAAAGAAGATTCAGGCCTGACGGCTGTCTTGTATCCTCATAGACGAATTAAAATTAATGAATTATTACCCGCTCATCAAAAAAGTGACCCTAGTGTGGCGGCTGTTAAGGAGGTAATCACTACAGAAGAAGTATTGGGAGAGCATGAAGATAAACAACATAATAATTTAGGTAGGTAAGATCAATCATAGCATGATTGTATCTAAGAAAAAGTAAAAAAAAAAAAAAAAAAAAAAAAAAAAAAAAAAAAAAACATAAAAAACAAATCTTTTTTTTTTTTTCTATCATCATCATCTAACTCTTTGGCATGCGTTTTAGAATCGAAACTAGATGAATATGCATCGTCAGATGAAGGGCATCAAAATAATTCACAATATGCTACTTCATTTTTGACTGATCATTATGATGTATCCCTTGTTAATGTTGAGAATTTTGTCGAACCCGAATATTCTAAAAAGAGTCCCTACATTCGTGCTGTCACATCTGAAATTGTATCTGTCTTTAAGGAAATAGCCTCATTAAATCCTTTGTTTAGAGATCAAATTGCAAGCTTTTCCATGTCTCAATCGGCTGGTAACGTCTTTGATGAACCTTCCAAGTTGGCTGATTTTGCTGCTGCTGTCTCTGCTGGTGAGGCACTCGAATTACAAGAGGTACTTGAAACGTTACCAGTAGAAGAAAGATTGCAAAAATCACTCGTTGTCCTCAAGAAGGAACTTATGAATGCTCAACTTCAAAATAAAATTTCTAAAGATGTTGAGAGTAAGATAGCTAAACGTCAACGTGATTATTATTTAATGGAACAATTAAAGGGGATCAAAAAGGAACTTGGTTTAGAAAGTGATGGTAAAGACAAGTTGGTAGAAGGCTTTAAGGAAAAAGCAAATCAACTTGCCATGCCCGCTACTGTCAAGAAAGTATTTGAAGAAGAAATTAATAAATTAGCTCATCTAGAGCCTGCTGCATCTGAGTTTAATGTAACACGGAATTACCTTGATTGGATCACTCAAATTCCATGGGGTCGACGTTCACGAGAAAATTATAATATCCTTCATGCCACTCAGGTATTGGATGAAGATCATTATGGCTTGAAGGATGTAAAGGATCGAATTTTAGAGTTTATTGCCGTTGGTAAATTAAGAGGAACAGTAGAAGGCAAGATTCTTTGTTTGGCTGGTCCTCCAGGTGTAGGTAAAACGTCGATCGGTAAGAGTATCGCACGTGCCCTTGATCGTGAATTCTTTAGATTCTCAGTAGGTGGATTAACTGATGTAGCAGAGATTAAAGGTCATCGACGTACCTATGTGGGTGCCATGCCCGGTAAAGTGATTCAAGCCCTTAAAAAGGTGCAAACAGAGAACCCATTGATCTTGATTGATGAAATTGACAAACTTGGAAGAGGACACCAAGGGGATCCCTCATCTGCTCTCTTGGAATTATTAGATCCTGAACAAAACAGTAGTTTCTTGGATCATTATATGGATGTCCCTGTTGATTTATCCAAGGTACTCTTTGTTTGTACTGCTAATGTCTTGGATACCATTCCTGGTCCCTTATTAGACCGTATGGAGGTCATTCAACTCTCTGGTTATATCGCAGAGGAGAAAGCGGCTATTGCTGAGAAATATCTAGCCCCCGCTGCCAAGGTAGCTGCAGGTCTTGAAAACGTCAATGTTCATTTAACGCAAGAGGCCATCGATTCTTTAATCAAGAACTATTGTCGTGAAAGTGGTGTTCGTAATTTGAAAAAACATATTGATAAAGTGTTTAGAAAGGCTGCCTTTAAGGTTGTACAAGAACTTGGAGAGGACAAAGTGATAGAAAAAGAAGAAAAGAAAGAGAATGAAGAGATGACAAAGGAAACGATGACAAGTGAGCAAGTGATAAATCCTTTAGTTGTACCCAAGGATGTGCATGTAGATATTACAAGTGAAAATTTGAAAGAATATGTTGGTCCTCAAGTCTATCAATCTGAACGTCTTTATGAACAAACACCACCTGGTGTTGTTATGGGTTTAGCTTGGACTAGTATGGGTAAGTGTTTATTCATTCTAAATTGTAATAATGATTTTTATTTATTTATTTATTTATTTGGCTTATTTATATATAAATTAGGCGGTTGCTCTCTTTATATTGAATCTGTACTTGAATCTTCTCTTAATCCTAAATCGACTCCTCATCTTTCAAAGACAGGTCAATTAGGTGATGTAATGAAGGAATCTACTAGTATTGCCTATACCTATGCCAAATCATTATTAGCAACTGAATTTCCTAAGAATAAATTCTTTGATAAAGCTAAAGTTCATTTACATTGCCCAGCTGGTGCAGTGCCAAAGGATGGTAAGTGAAAAAAAGAAAAAGAAAAAAAAAGTCCTGTTTTTTTTTCTTTTATTTATGCTGTTTCTTTTGTGATAGGTCCCTCTGCTGGCGTGACTATGGCAACTGCATTAATTTCATTAGCTCTTAATAAACCAGTTAGTAGCAATATTGCCATGACAGGTGAATTAACAGTAACAGGTAAAGTATTGAAAATTGGTGGATTAAAAGAAAAAACAATCGCAGCCAAACGATCCAAGGTGACTACGATTCTTTTCCCCAAAGATAACCAAGCTGATTGGGATGAATTACCTGAATACATTAAAGAAGGATTAACAGGTATTCCTTGCGATACCTATAAGGACGTTTATAATGCTGTCTTTAAAGATGTTAAAAAAGAAGAAGCCGAAAATGTGTGGAAAGATGTATTGACTGAAAAAGAAGAAACTTCACATAAAAAATAACAGCAACTTTCCCCCCCCCTTTTTTTTTACGAGTCAATTATTAACTATTGATAGAAGATAGACTTGTGTATAATTGCCCTAAAAAAAAAAGCTTATATTTAAATAAATAAATAAAAATACCTTTTTTTATTAGTATTATTCTTTTTTTTCCTGCTCAATATGTATATATGTAGTATGTATAGATGATGTTATTGTAATACATATTCTAATTAAGCACTTTTATTGTCTACTAAAATAGTAGATACTATGATAAAGAGGAAGCACGTATCAATAATTGATTAATTTAAAACTAAGAAATATATTTATTTGTGTGTGTGTGTGTGTGTGTAGGAGTAGCATTGTTATAGGTTGCTACTTACTACCGTCACAAGGGAAGAAATACTCTTTTTGTATATATTGTGTGAACATCGTCCTTTTAATCTAATTTTTTTTTTTATAATGCGGAGTCATGAGAACAAATGACAAGAAGGCAATCATCTTTTTTAAGAAAAAAAAAATGAAGATCTTTTTTGTTAAAAATGAACAATCATATTTCTTATTTTCCCTTTTTTTTTTTTCCCTCTCTCTTTTTACGTATAAATATATAAATATATATTCTTTAAATCATTAACAACTAAGGATTTATATCTTCTTTCATCATTACCAAAGAAGGTTAAATTGTGTGTATATCCTTACTTTATTGCTTTCTTTTTCTTTTCTTTTTTTCTTTTAAACGAAAATTCTGTCAGTCTCAAATTTAATAGTTAAATGAGTGGTATGGGCCATAACCCAAGTATCAACACAGCCAATGAAACCGGTGTAAATAAAGCTCAATATCAAAATGAGACAGAGCTTTTAGAATCAATGGGCTATAAACAAGTAAAGAAGGAAAAAAAAAAGCACAGTATTTTGTTTTCCATTAAATTTATATGTATATATCTAGGAAATGAATAAAACTATGTCTACTATCTCTAACTTTGCAATTGCATTTGGTTGTTGCTCAATTCTTTCTGGTCTCACGCCTGTAAGCTCTACTTCTTAAACCCTCTCCCCTTTCTCTCCCCCCCTCTCTCCCCTTCTCCTTTTTTTTTCCCCTTCTTCTTTCTCTTAAGAGAAGCTTTATTAACGGGGTTCTTTAAAAAAAATTAGTTATGGGGTGATGCTATGCTTGCTGCTGGATCAATTGCTGTTATTTGGGGCTGGATCCTTGTATCTGTCTTTACCTTTATTGTTGGTCTTTCTTTAGCAGAAATTTGTTCTGCTTATCCTATTACAGGTGGTCTTTATATTTGGGTTTCTAAGCTTGCTCCTTCTGAATGGGTTCCTCTAATGTGTTGGTTAACTGGTTGGTGCAATTGGCTAGGATTAGTAAGTAAAAAATAAAAGGAAAAAAGGGAAAAAGGAAAAAAGGGAAAAAGGAAAAAAGGAAAGGCTTCATCGTATATAATATATAATTGTATTCTAAACTTTTTTTTTTTGATATAGACTGGTAGGTTTTTTTTTATTATTATTATTTTGATTTATTTCGAATACTTTATTTATTTGTCAATAATAACATTAGGAAAGATAAAAGATTGACGAGTTATTCTTTTTTTTTATTACTATTATCATCATAATTTGTATATAGTTGCTATAACTTCTGCTGATCTTGGTCTTTCACAATTTATTGCGTCTATCATTCATATCAGTGATTCAAATAATGATCCAAGTATCTATTGGCAATATAGTATTTTTATTGTTATTGCTATAGTTCATGGTATTATCAATTCAGTCAGTGTTAAATATAATGGATTCTTTAATCAGACTTCTCTTTATTGGCATCTTATTGGCACTCTTATCATTGTTATCGTTGGACTCGTTTTAACTCCCAACAAAGCAAGTGGAAAATGGGTGGTAATGTTATATATGTCATATAGTATATATAAAAAAAAACTTCATAATGACACATGATAATAATAATTAGTTTACCTACTTTCATAATGAGACTGGTTTCTCCTCAGGGGTCTATGCTTTTTTAATTGGTCTTTTACAATCTCAATATACACTTTCTGGTTTTGATAGTGCTGCTCATATGTCGGACGAAACTCGTGATGCAGGACGTAGTGCGCCTCGTGGTATACTTTATGCTATTGGAGCTGCAGCTGTTGTAGGATTCATTTTTTTATTGTCTGTTAATTTTTGTGTACAGGACTATCAATCACAAATTATCGATACCACCATTAGTCCCACTATGACCAAGATCTTTTTAGATGGTGTTGGATACCGATGGACAGTTGTCTTTACGACCATCATCATGGGGGCCATGTTTTTCTCCGGCTCTGCTTTAACGTTAGGTAGTTCAAGAATGGTCTATGCCTTTGCTAGAGATGGAGCTGTACCCTTTTCCAAGTATCTTTCAAGAATTAACCCCAAGACGATGACACCTATCTATGCAGTCTGGTTTAATATTATCTTTGCTATCCTCGTCGGTCTACTCTATATTATCAATGAAACTGCCTTTAATGCCATCGTCTCCGTCAATACCATTGCTTCCTCTATGGCTTATTTTATTCCAATCGCTCTTAGATTGACAGTCGCCCGAAAATCCTTTATTCCAGGTCCCTTTCATCTAGGCCCCTTCTCAGACGTGATTAATGTAATTAGTTTGTGTTGGATCTTGTTGACCTCCATTTTATTTGTTTGTCCTACGGAATATCCTGTTACACCTGATAACATGAATTATGCTATTGTTGTCTTTGTAGGTGTGATAGGTGCATCTGTTCTTTACTACTATTTCAAGGCTCGTGAATGGTTCCATGGACCTGGTAAAAGGGGCATCGTAGGGGAAGCATATCATCATCATCATCATGATCATTCTCGATCAGATCATTTCTCTATAGAGACTACTACTGCTGCTACTACTACTACTACGGTAGATTTAAACAAAAAGAATTTTGAAACCCTTAATCAAAGCCAAACTTGTAATAGCTATCATACTTTTAAAAAGACATTTCAAATCAATGAAGTTGAGCGTCTTTCCTAGATAATACCCCTAGATTTATATACACATGTATATACATATATATATGATCATTTATTTCATATTCTAATTCCCTTTTTATATATATATATTTATAAATATTTTTATAATAAATATTATACGATGCTTTCTAGCAAATAACAAATAAAAATGTTATCTTCTACTAGGAATAGAAGATGTACCACTAGTAGTAGTAGTCATAGTTTTCGTAGTAGATGACGGTTTAGCAGGAGAAAGTGATCTTGAACGACGACCCATCTTTTCGAATACAGATAGCTTGTTATGTACCTTTTTCTGAAGCTTTGATACTTCATCGTCATCATCTGATGAACTACTGCTACTCTCAGTCGAAGAAGAATCAGAAGAACCTGAATGGTTACTAATACTACGAAACATACCACTAAGTCGATTCTTGGTCGTCTTCTTTTGATGTTGTTTCTTTACTCTCTCTTCAGGTTGAACAATAACGACAGGTACAGGAGAATGTTGCAAACAATACCTGGATATACTATTGATAAACATACCTTTTAATTCAGACATGCCTCTAGTACCCACAATAAGCATAGAAGGTTGATATATTGAAATCTAGTCATTTACAGTCATTGAGCTTTTTTTTTCTTTCTTTCTTTCTTTCTTTCTTCTTCTTCTTTCCTTACCATATTCTGAATTGTCTCTTGAACTTTACCAATAACGAATTCAATAACAGCACTAATCTAAAATAAATAAATAAAAAAAAAAAAAAGAGTGGAGCGATATGAGTTATTTTTAGTATAGTATCTATCTCTATGTATGTGTATCCATACCTTCATATCTTCATTACCTGCCGCCATAATTCTTTTCATAACTGTATTTGCTATTTCTTTTGATTGTAATTCTTCATGTCTAAGCATAGCTTTTACATTAGGTCGATTATCTATAAAGAGAGACGTAAGTTATAAATCAAATATATATATATATATATTTTTTTCAGTCCATGTACCACTCATATCTATAGTAAGCACTCTCAAAACAATAATTTCATCTCCATGATCCATGACATTCTAATTACATATTTATATATATATATATATAAAAAGACACTATTAAGTTATTATGATTATTATTATTATGATTATTATATGTAGAAACACACTTCAATAGCCCAATCTAAAGCATAATCACTATAGTTTTCTAAATCAGTAGCCACCATAAAAGTTCGGCTTCGTCTTGTACGTTGATAACCTTGAGTCTTTCCTCTCAATGTAAATGAAAAGTCAGGTTGATCTTGATCTGTCATTGTATCAAATGAAACACCACGAATATAATTATCCGGTTGTTCTACAGGAATGTTGGTTGTTGCCATCTTTTTATTTTAATTTACAAAATAATAATAATAGTAAATTGTGTGTGTGCGTGTTTTTTTTTTTTCTATCGAGTAAATGATTCTTCTATTCTGTCTTGTGTAACATATATATCTACAACTATGGTGGCAAGTGACAAATAAGAATAAAGGGCGGGGTGTGTGCATATTCAC
The DNA here is from genome assembly GCF_025118155.1 of Cokeromyces recurvatus. Lineage (NCBI taxonomy): Eukaryota > Fungi > Mucoromycota > Mucoromycetes > Mucorales > Mucoraceae > Cokeromyces > Cokeromyces recurvatus. The sequence goes on along the minus strand of NW_026251416.1, from coordinate 204,514 downwards.
TTTTGTCAGCGTAAATTAAAAAAAAGTAGTCAGCTTAAAATAATAGGTATCTTTGAGAAAACACTTTTCTTAATTCAACAATACTATTTAGACATGTTTATTCAATTCCGCACAGAAGCATTTAATGGTTATTCGGTAACTTTTATAAACACATGTATAAAGTTTTCTTAAAAATAAAACTAAAGTTTTTTCTTCCTTTCTTTCTTTTTTTTTTTTTAAAAAAAAAATTGGACATTATATAGACGAAATGGAGCCCATTCTTTGAACAAAAGCTTGCAGTTGCAACTGCATCCAACTTTGGTTTAGTTGGTAATGGTAGACTATTTATTATGGGTATTGCAGGTGAAGGGATGATGATCGAAAGAGCGTAAGTTGGAATGTTTTGAAAACGAAAAAAAATAAAATAAAATAAAATAGAGGGCGTTTAAGGAAATGATTTCTTTTTCTTTTTTTTTTAACCAGTTATGACACACAAGATGGATTATATGACGTCGCTTGGAGTGAACTTAACGAAAATCAACTTATTGCATCAAGTGGTGATGGAACTATTAAAATGTGGGATACAACACTTGCAGTAGGTTCATTACGTAATAATTTAGATAATATAGGGAAAATAATGATAAATATTTAGGATTATCCAATTCAAAACTGGCATGAACATCAAAGAGAAGTATTCTCGGTAGATTGGAATTTAATTACAAAGGATGTATTTTCAAGCAGTTCATGGGATCACACAGTTAAAATTGTAAGTCCAGCTTTTTTTCTTTTATATAAGATAAAACCTATAATAGTAGTAGGATGTTTAAAATAGACTTAACTAGTGGAATCCACAAGCACCAAGATCATTGCAAACATATACAGAACATACACATTGTGTTTATAGTACAGCATGGTCTCCTTATCATCCTACAAAGCTTGCCTCAGCATCTGGAGATCAAACAGTCAAGATTTGGGATACAAATAGTCCTCGGTCTATTCAAACTCTTCGAGCCCACAATAATGAAATACTTTCAGTTGATTGGAACAAGTATCAAGATCATATGCTAGCAACAGGTTCTGTTGATAAGACAATCAAGGTATGGGATTTGCGTCGTCCTGATAGAGAAGTAGTCTGTCTTCCTGGACATGAATATGCGGTACGTCGTGTTAAATGGTCTCCGCATAGACCTAATGTTTTAGGTAGTACAGCTTATGATATGAGTGTTCGATTCTGGGACACAGCTGCACCGGCAGGACAGAATTTGATCCATGTACATGATGCACATACAGAGTTTGTTCTCGGTCTTGATTTCAATCTTTATATTGAAGGGCAAGTAGCTACTTGTGCTTGGGATGAAAAAGTGAATGTATTTATGCCTCCTGTCCTTTTACAGAGATAATCCTTCTACACCTTCTTATTTCTTAAAAATAGTGTAGTATTAAATTATAATTACTTGTATTGTGTATGCATTGAAGATAGAATGTAGCATATATATTTATTCATATCTGTATATACATATATATATATACAGATAAATATGTGTATGTAAGTTATATATAGGGTATTATTCTAATGATACACTTTTGATAAGCTATAATTACATATAAATTCGATCCTGCGAAAATGTGTAAAATATGAAACTGTTATATATCTGAGGAGGGAGAGAAAAAAAAATGTCACTTCTTGTGCCTTTTTTCTTTTGGCTTCTGTGCCGTATAGATAACCCAATCAATAGAACAACGTTGTTTGTCAAATTCATCCATAGCAGCATGTATCACTTTATCATATTCTTCTTCTGATATAGCTAACTCTGATATCCACCAAGGCTTCATTGATTTAAACAGGGCTTTAATAACATGCTTATAAAGGAATCCCTTTTCTTTTTCATCTATGTATAGAGAATAATTCATATACAAGTATATATTTGGGAAAATAATAATAAATACAAACCTTCTTCTGTTGGCCATTCACCAATTGGAATAGAGATAATCTTTTGTTCAATATTTTGAAACCCAGCCGAAACTAGCATACTTTTTAAATGCATTATTGTTTTTTTAGAATTAATTCCCACTGAAGTAGAAACGAGTTTATACCATTCATTAATTAATGTTAAAATAGGTCCAGGATTCTTTATATGAAAATCTAAATAGATATGTATATTATTTAATAATTATATATATATATAAGAGAGAATGAATGATTACCGTATTCAACTAGTTCAATAGAACCTCCAGGTTTTGCAACTCTCATTAATTCATTGAGAAGGAACGGCCAGCATTCATGCGGTATACTAGATAATGTATCACGTTGAAAAATGATATCTAAATAATTATCTGGTAGTGATAAATGGGTAGTAGGATCACCGTATTTATATACAATATTCGGGGCACACATAGTAGCAGTAATAGTAGTAGTAGTAGTAGTAGTAGCTGTGTTTGTAGTGTATCTTTTTATTTGTTTGTTATTATTATTAATGGCTGCTGTTGTTGAAGAGAAAGCAGCATCTAATCCGATGACTTTTGCATTTGGAAAACTTTGAGCCATATCTAAAGTCCAAAATCCTGCTCCACAAGCCGAATCCAATATAGTAATAGGCTTATCAGTTGCTATTGGTACGTGAACATTCCCCTGTAATACATGTTTCAATACATAATGCTATCATAAAATATGAGTTTAATATGGGTATATTTATATATGTATATTCTTTGTAAATTCAAGAAAATATTACTTGTCTTAATTGTCTAATTATTAAAATATTATGTTTAGCATCCTATTTGGGATAATACATGTCTATTTATATATATTCATATATATTACCTATCGTATTCTCTTTCATCTCCATTATTATAAGCATGAAATAGTCTTCGAGGATGTTGATTATTCGAAGAAGAGAATTCTTCGTTTGATGTAATTGAAGAAATCTGTGAAGAGTTTATATTATATGCAAATTCAATATCTTTTGGTAATGAAGAAAATGAAGGCTTTTTTTTCCTTTTATGAATATATCCAGTGACTCTTAGGATTGAATAATCTTCATTAGAACCTATTGAAGTTCGAGGTGATATATCATCATCATCATCGTCGTCGTCGTCGTCGTTGTTATCGTCATCAATGTCATCATTATCTTCGAAATAAGAAGTAGAAGAGCTGCTATTGTCATCATCGTTCGATGTTCGAGTTAATATTGCAGTAAAGCTCTTTTTCCATGATAATCTACGTATAGGAGCAGATATAACAGCTGAAAGAGAGGATATAGGGGGTGCATGATTAGAAAGGACGACTTGATGTTTTACAAGCTTAACGAATGAGGACTGACGAGAAGAATGTGAAACATGTGTGTCGATTGAACTCATGTTTGATATTTTATCGTCAATCTCTTTGACTTTTTTTATAAATATATCTGATTTTTTTCTCTGAAAATTATGACGAGTAGAGTGTTCTCTACTTGTCTTTATACCCATTCTATATCTCTACTACTACTTGTAATAAACAATAAGTAAGAAAAGGAAAAGGAGAAAAAGAAAAGGGAAAAAAATAAAATGAAAAAAAAGAAAAGGAATAATAATGCAGGTCCGACTTTTTTTTCTTTTCTTTTTTTTTTTTTTTTTTTTTTTTTTTTTTTTTTTTTTTTTTTTTTTTAGTAATGACAGTGTGATGCCCTAAAAAAAAACAAGGGCTAACTTTAGATTGCCTCTTGTTCACAGAAAAATACTCTATTATAATAAAGTAAAATTACAATGAATAGCATATCTTTTAAAAAAAAAGTCAAGTAAGCTAGCATAACTATTTTTTTGTATCAAAATTTGAATGATAGAGAACTCAATTCTTAAAATCACTTATCAGTGATATGAACAGTTGTTGTATATGAAGATATTAAAACTAAAGAGAGCCCTGAGTCATGTATATATAATATAATCAAATCAAGGTATACAAATAATCTAGCTATTTAATGATAATCATGCACAGAGTTGATTAGACTCTGATTTTAGTATTTCTAATTTCATGATATATATGTCAGGTAATATTCATCTTGACAATGTATAGAAGAATCATTCGCCAATTACTCTTCTACTATATACGGTCCTTTTTTTTTAAGGTTATTAAAGACAAAGAGGAATGTTATATTCGTATACTTCAATTCATACTTATAAACTGACTTTTAATAACAACTGAAAGATAGATGGATTTATTGCGTTGAAACAAAATAAAGGAAATACATATATAAATTCTAGTATTTTGGATAATTCATTCAAGTTATAAAATATTGAGTTCATAATTACTTGCAGCATTAAAGAAATACATCTACTATTTAACAAAGTTTGATTTCGAAAAAAAATATGTTTTCTAAAAATAAAAATAAAAAAGTTTCCGATCGTATTTTTGTTTCTTTAAATGTTAATAATAATCTATCAAAAAGAATGCCAGCTAGAATACAATGACTACAGCTAATATGTACACATTAGGATTCAATGTATCTAATAATCTTGTTCTTCTATATCGATCTTATATTAAAAATAATAAATCACTTTTAGCTTTAGTAAATTTATTTGATTAAACATTAAATAAATATATATTTTTTTTAGTAAGCATTATTAATATTAAATATGATATGTTCACAAAAGACATTTCGCTATTATTACTGGGCTTTTTTTTTTTTTTTTTTTTTTTTTTTTTTTTTTTTTTGTATTATGTGATCCATTCTAATACTTGCATAAAAAACCTTTCAATTTCACTTGTGTTTCTTTAAATTTGACACAGTCTCTTCATAGCCTTTTGTAATTATTATTATACAATAGGTCAACATGAGAAATAATATATTATTTTGAAAGCGTTGTAGGATAAATAAAGAATGATAGTTATAATTCAAGTTTAAAGTCGTGTATTAATTATTATCCGTTAAATTTTGATTTGAATATATGGCATTTTATATATTCATATAACCCGCTCCCCCCCCCTCCCTCAGAATAAATAGTCGATTAGCTTCTTGGATTAATAAAGTCTTTAAATGACTATTAGTATTTTGATATAGTAATATTGATTATGCTACTAGTAGTCTATTCGTCTAATTCTAACGAAGGTTAAAGCTGTACGGTTAACTACTGAATTCACATTTGTTAGAGAGTAGTGCTAACAAATAATAATAATAATAATAATAATAATAATAATAATAATAATAATAATAATAATAACAGAATATGTAAAGCTTTGTTATTATTAGATGTCTTTTTTCTATAAGAGTACTGCTTGTTGCGTCTTGTTTCCCGTTTCACTAATAATGTAAATGAGGATAATAAGGTATTAGTATTGTATGATAAATTGAAAATTAAGCTTCTTTTCTCTTAAACATATTAGTTCATCTTCTCATCAAAATTTGACTTATTTCAACCCTTAAAATGATCGATGCAAGAGGATATTTATCAATATACAAAAAAAAACATGGCTTTTTTTTTTCTGATGACTAGAAATGGAAAGTTTTCACATAATAGTAATTTTTTTTTTAAAAAACAAGATGCTATACACATGACATTTTTTTATTTATTTTATATGAAATAATTTAGAATGCAAAAAAAATAATTTATGAACAATGAGATGAAATTTAAGGAGCAATCAAAACACGGACAGTGTTGGTGTTACCAAGACCACCCTTCCAGCCTTGGACAATGACAACGGGTTCGTTAGACTTGATGAGACCAGCGTTCTTACCTTGTTGAATACCCCACTTGATACGTTGTTCAACATCTTCATCCCACTTGGCAGCAACATCACCAGTGTAGACGAAGGGGAAGACACCACGGTGGAGGTGAGCTTGACGAGCAGTTTGTTCTTCACGGGTAACGAGGATAATGGGTTGAGAGGGTCTGTACTTGGAGGCGAGACGAGCAGAGTGACCAGACTTGGAGAGGACAAGGATGGCACCAGCGGATTGTTCAGCGGCAGCGGTGACAGCAGCACAGGCAACGGTTTCGGTGGTGTCAGTGGGGAAGGGAGTCAAACCACGGATTTGGTTGAAGAGAGGGTTGTAGCAGATGACAGATTCGGCAAGTTCACAAGTGGCAGCCATGGTCTTGACAGCTTCAACGGGGTAAGCACCCTTGGCGGTTTCACCAGAAAGCATGACAAGATCAGCACCATCGAGGACAGCGTTGGCAACATCAGAGACTTCAGCACGAGTGGGACGAGGGTTGTAGGTCATGGATTCGAGCATTTGAGTGGCACAAGCAACAGGCTTACCGACCAAGTTACACTTGGCGATCATCATCTTTTGGGCAATGAAGACACGTTCACAAGGAATTTCAATACCCATATCACCACGAGCAATCATAACACCATCAGTTTCGGCAAGGATTTCATCGAAGTTTTGAATACCTTGGTCGTTTTCGATCTTACAGATGATCTTGATGTTCTTACCCTTTTCACCGAGGACACGACGAATATCCTTAACATCTTGAGCACGACGGATGAAGGAGGCGAAGATCATGTCAACACCATTTTCAACACCGAACTTAAGATCGTTCTTATCCTTTTCAGAGAGAGCAGGGAGATCGACGGGGGTCTTGGGGAGGTTGACACCCTTCTTGGAGCAGAGCTTACCATTGTTTTGGGCAACAACACGAACATAGTCTTCACCCTTGGCAATGACCTTGAAGGTAAGGACACCATCATCAACATAGATGTTCTTACCGATTTCAATAACCTTAGGCAAGTTCTTGTAATCAACATACATGTTTTCACCGTCACAAGCAGTAGCATACTTTTCGTTGGTGGTAATGTTCATTTCATGACCCTTTTGGATGGGGACTTCAACATCATTAGCCATCATACCAGTACGGATCTCAGGACCCTTAGTATCAAGAGCGATGGCAATGACCTTGTCAGGACGAGCTATTTATTTTTTAATAAACATTATATTAGCATTTTTCTTCTTATTATCATTATCTATTTTTTTTTTCAAAGGAAAAAAAAAAGATCTTCCTCTACTCCAAAGTTTATTCTTGTTTTAATTCTAGATATAACTTACCAGCAGCAGCAGCACGAGCGTTGTCAAGGACAGACTTGTGGTAGCTGTAGTCACCGTGAGAGAAGTTCATACGAACAATGTTCATACCAGCATCGATCAATTCAGTGAGCTTTTCGACGTTGTTGGTCTTGGGACCAATGGTACAGATGATGGAGGTCTTACGAGTGGCCTTGGGCTCGATATCAACATCCATGTTGGCAATCCATTGCATGGGGAATTGAACAGTAGCTTGACTTTGCTTCTTGTCGGTGAACATTTTGTTTGATTATGATAAGCAGAAGAAGAAAAGGAAAAAAAAAAAAAAAAAAGAAAAAGAATTTTCAATTGTTCAACAATAAAATTATAACAAAAAAAAAATTAATTTTAAAAATTCCGCATGTAAAACCATCTTATCTTAACACAGGGGTTTTACATCAAATGGCTATTTCAATCTCCAATTGATCATACGATGGAATTAAAAGAAAGGGAAGCGCGTTGTATTATTAAAATAAAAAGGGTTGCTGATATTTGATTTTCTTTTTTCTATTTATCATTTTATCACTTGTACCACATAAATGCTGGGAAAATATTAAATAAAATTGGGTAAAATATGAATTAATTTTACTTTTACTTCAAAAAAGTTACATAACAATTAATTTTAAATATTGACAGTCCCGAAACAAGAAAAAAAAAATTATCGCCATACCTAAAATGAAGTCTATAGAAAATTTAGGCTAAAAGTTGGGTTTTACATTTTTTTTTTTTTTATGAAAAGCCTTTACGTGTATATTAAGAGATGTACATTCATAATTGTAAAAAAGAAAAATAAATAAAAAAACTCAGAAGGTCCGCACTAAAAAAAAAAAAAGCAAAACGATTATGTCTGATAAAACATACTTTTTTTTTTGACAAATCCGATAGCGTGGCCACAAAAATATAATTCGACTTTTCCTAATTTAGTGTCGAAATTGTATAAACTTTACGCGTTTAAGGTTTAATAAAAATGCAATTGTTCATCTATTACTGGTAACTATATATTTATCACTATGTTGTTACTATGACGATTGATAATACACTAAATCAAGTAAGCGCGTATCCTCCTTCTTTTATTTTCAAATCTGTATATTTTTATTACTTTTAATTTTTAATTTATTTCGTAGCAATAAAATATTTATATAGTATCTAAACAAACATCGGTATTTAAACCAATGTCTTAGTTTAATATCCACCTGCTTATCTTTTTTATCACAGCAACTATTTAAACTTTTTTTTTTTTTTTTTTTTTAAAAAAAAATAGATAATAAAATTGCTATTAGTATAAGCTACTATTGCTATAGTATTTAAGAAATAATAAAAATAATAAACATTAATGTTATCTTATTTATATTTACAAATCAATATTTCGATATTTTTATATATAACATCGTTTGTAACCATGATATGTAATATTCTGAAATGAAATTATTTGTTTGACATACGGGTCGATTAGATAGTATTATGCATGTAGTAAGGATATCGTAGGACATACATTATTATGATTCCTTAGAAAGAAGTTAAGGGACAAAAAGAATCAATAACTTTTGAAATAGCAAACAACAATCATTAGTCAAATTTCTTAAACTTTTTCTTATAAACGTGAATTTTTATTATGCAAGTCTTTAATACTCTGTTTTATTCATGCAGAGTTTATAAAAATGGCTTCGCTTGTAATCTTAACTCTATAAGTTTAGTTGATTTAGCAATTTGTTGTTTAGTTTGTAAATTTTATAAGAACAACTATTTCATGCTGTATGTCCATTATTAAAATAAAGTTAGCAACACAAGAAATAGCTTTGGCATCAGAGCTCTTAATTTTATTCCATTTACTAATAGTTAAAATTTTCCTTTTATTCCTTTTGCATACTTGTTGCTTGAATTAAAGATAACGATAAATATAAATGAATTTTTATTCTCTAAATCATAATGGCTTTTTTTTTCTTCATTTTTTTCAAAATATATTCAAAATATCTTCATTTATGTTAGTGTTATTTATAGTAAGTATTACTTCACTATTATTAAAAAAAATCTTCTTAAGAAAAATAAGATCTTTCAAGCTTTATTTTACAATTAATATTTCGAATTTTGAAAATTAATGGTTTAGGCATTCTATAAAGCTTAATAAAACAAATGAATAACATAAATGCCTAAAAATAATATTTAATGGTCTTTTTTTTTATGATAATGAAGAATTTATAAAAAACACACACACACATATAGTCCGGCTACATAGTCACGTGACTATAATCACCGGACAATTCACTTCTTCATTGCTGAAGTTTGGATGGATGGGAATAGATTGAAAGATAGCAAGGAAGAACAGCTGAAGTCTTGTTCCCCCCCTCTTTCATCATATATACAATGGTTGCATCCAAGTCTGGTATCGCTGTTGGTCTCAACAAGGGTCACATCACCACTCGTCGTGAGCTCAAGCCTAAGCCTTCTAACAAGATTGGTGTATGTATTTATGGATGGATAGGAGAAAAGGACGAAAAAGATGGATTAAGGATATAATAACAATAAGGGAGAAAAAAAAAATGTCAATGATTGAAATCAACATTTCACTTACAAAATGATTTCTTTTTGCTCTTGAAAGTTGAAGCGATAATTTTGAATTAGCTTTATTTTATTTTTTAAATTATGCTCGACATGCATTGTATTTTACTGCTTGTAGTTATTTCTTGATCCGTCAAAATCGTCCTCATCGATCCAGTCCATTGTTGAAGATTATAAAGTCCCAGAGTTAATAACTTTATTATTTTTGTATTTGTTAGGCTGCTTCCAAGCGTACCGTTTTCGTTAAGAGCATTATCCGTGAAGTTGCCGGTTTCGCTCCTTACGAACGTCGTCTTATGGAATTGATCAAGAACTCCAAGGATAAGCGTGCCAAGAAGCTTTGCAAGAACAAGGTAAAATTTCGATAGTTCATAAACTATCAATTATAAAGTTATTAACATACAAATATATTTTTTGTGATAGCTCGGTTCTTTCCTCCGTGCTAAGAAGAAGATTGAAGAACTTCAAGCTGTCATTGCTTCTACTCGTCGTCATTAAGTACTTGTTTCACTTCAGTAATGACAAGAAAAATATAGATTTTCTTTTTTTGTAACCATTGTGTGAATTTCTTTGTAATAAAAGAAATATAAAATATACATAAACACAGCTCTTTTTTTTAAAGCTAAATTTTGTTAATGTGGAGATTATCTGCATCTTTGTTATAAAATTGTTAATTTTGAATCATTACATAATTTATTTAGTGGTATCTCTTAAAGGAAATCGTGACCGTGATACGAAATAACTTAATTTCCATCTTTCTATTTTAAAACATTCACTTTGTTTTTTTTTTTTTTTTTTTTTTTTTTTTAATTATTTGAAATGAATGCAATTACTCCAGCTGAAAGACAAAAATATGCCGAAATTTTTCAAGCAAGAGGACAAGTGAATGGCTACATGAGTGGTAAATAATTGACATTAAGAATGAGAAAAGATTTCTAAACAGTACTTTAGGCGCCATTGCTCGTGATGTACTTTTAAAATCAAACTTACCACCTAACCGTTTAGAGCGCATTTGGTAATTATTATCTATATTATACCAAAAGTTATCTATGTTTTAATTGACGTATATATTTATATGTATATATTAATAAGGGATCTTTCTGATATCGATAAAGATGGCAATCTTGACTTTGAAGAGTTTTGTATTGCAATGCATTTAACTTTTGACTGTATTAATGGTGCAGAAATACCCATCTCGCTTCCTCCTTCTTTAATTCCTCCAATGAAGGCACATCTCCTTCCTTCTCAACCTCAACACTATTTAACAGGTGGTTATCAACAACCTCAACCTACGGGTTATCAAGGCTATCAGCAACCTCAGCCCACTGGCTACCAGCAGCCTCAACCGACGGGTTATCAGCAATCTCAACTTACAAATTATCAACAGCCTCAGCCTACTGGGTATCAACAGTTTCAGCCTACAGGTTATCAGCAACCCCAACCTACTGGCTATTTTGGTCAACAACAACAACAACAACAAACAGAACTTGAATTCAGTTGGGATATGACACCAGATGAAATGACATCTTATCAAAATATATATTCCAAGTACGCTAATGATACTGGAAAAGTCAAATGTAGGTTAATAGTGAAGGATAATTATGACAATACCCTAACCACTCACTCTTATATATATATATAGTTAGTCAAATGGACGATTTTTATAATACTTTAGGACTTTCACGCACTGATTTAACAAACGCATGGTAAATATTTTATAAAGCGAGAAAGTTTCTTTCTTTTTTTTTTTTTTGTTTTGTTTTATTGATTTGTTTAATAGGACCCTTATTGATGTGAATCATACGAATGCTCTTACACAAGATCAATGCTTAATGTTTTATCATATCCTTAACCAACGCACGCGTGGTATTCGTATCCCTAAAGAGCTTCCACCTGATCTTCATGCTGCCTTTGCAGGCGAATATGCCGCTGATTTTGGGGAGCGTCCTGGATCTGGTACAGGTGCACGTAAAGGAACAAATCAATCCATGTCAAGCAGCGCCAAATTAGCGGATAGTTATGTTAATCGTTTAGGTGCAGCTAATACTTCATTAAGTAGTAAAGGATCAACGACTTCTAATAATAAATATGATGAAGAGGATATGCTTAGAAGAGAGCTTGCAGAGTTAAAGGAGCGGGTTAAGGAAGCAGAACAGAAGGCAGCTGAAGCTAAAGAAAGTGATCGTCATACTTCCTTCGCCTCTCGTCCTTTACGTGATCAATTCCAAGCACTTTATGACTATAAATTACGTCAATTAACTGATCAGAATGATATTGAGGATAAAGTTCGTAAACAAGAAAGAGATATTGAAGCTGCTCGTGATGCCATTCGTCGCTTAAATCGTATTTTGGATGATGTTAGAGGAAAGAAGAGAGAACTGGAAGGATTATTAGAGGAAAGAAGATTAGAAGTACAAAAGGTTTTACGAGCATCTGAATAAATTTATATATGATATGAATTTACATCCTTTAATTAGAAATATTTATAAGTTACAAAATCTTTAAAATTTGTTTGCGGTAAGCAATGAAGAGTATTATTAGTGTTATTATCGCTATTATCGGTACTGTCGTTGTTATTATTACTATTATAATATAAAGTCCCAAAATGCGGTAATATGAGTGCTTCATTATTATTATTTACAAAGGAATCTGATTCTGTACCAAAAGCAGTGTTTGTATTGTTAGATTTGCTATAATTATTATTAATTAAAAACAGTCTCACTTTTATGTTAAGTATCATTATATGTACAAGAGTAGTAGTTATATATGTATATGTGTGTGTGTGTGTGTGTACATATTTATATAACTATTGTATTTACTTTATGTAATATTTTACCTTATGTTGCTTTGCTGCACTTCTTCCACAATATCATCATCACTATCAAGAGTTAAATCGATAACTTCTGTTGTTTTTTGCTTCTTTCGTATTGGTTCTCCTTCTTTTGAATTGTTACTATTATTCGTTGTTGTATTAGGTTTATATGATGATATTGAAATGGGTATATTATCACCATATTTAGGTGTTGTTTCTGTAATAGTATTATGATTTACTGATGATATATGCTGATCATCATTACTACTACTATTACTACTACTCTGCTCTCTTTCTATTCTCTTTTCGACAGCAGTTGTACCATTAGCATTTGTTGTATTATTATCATTATTCAGTTGCTGTACGTTTTCTTCTTCTCCTTCTTCTTCATCATCATCGTCTAATAAGATAGTTGTCACCTCTTTCTCTTCGTTTTTGACATTCCTTAACAATCGTGATTCTTCTTCATCATTATCATCATCTGAATCATTAGCCAAAGCTGGATCTTCATCAATGATTGTAATATGACCATTAGGTTCAACTCGTACACTATCAACATGTTTAGGTGTATTCTTTAACATTTCTGTAAAATATCCATCCACAAATAAATCTTCCCAGCTTTCTATCCGTCGATAACAAACTGGACAAGTCCAGGTAGGTGTCTGTTCATTCATTATAAGATAAATGGATGCATCAAAGCATTGAAGATGCTGACATTTATTAGATCGAATAGGTGTAACAATGCGTGAAAATGCAAGCTATAGAAAAAAAAAAAGACTTAGTGTATTATGTACTATTTATACGATAATATATTATTTATAAACTTACAGGGTCTTTTGTCGATAATGTTTCTGATTCCATAATAATTTCAGCATCTTCTTGTGTTTGTTGTACTATAAATCACACAAAATAAGCCAACAAAGTTTATTATATAGAATTCTTTTACTAACTTACGTTTTTCTAATATTTTTTCCTTAGTGACAAATCTTTTTTCTTTCATGATATCAATCAAAGTAGGAACAGGTGTTCTTTCTACGATATATATACTAGCAATATATGGAGTATCACTATTAATATACACTAATTCCACATTATTTATCGCTTGTTTTCTCATCATAACTGAAAGATCAGGTGGATTCACCGTGCCTGGTTTTCCTTTCAAGCAACGTAAATGCTAATAGTCATGCTAAGTACAACACAATACTATATACATATATATTCTTACTTACATTGCCTTGAATAACACCATCATTCACCCTCAATTCACAAACTGGCGGAAATTCAACTAATAAATTAGAATAACTGCCTGTATATTTAGAGCAGTAAAATCTTATTTGAATGGGTGGTCGATTATCAACTGTATTAGGTGTAGATAATAATTGTCTATTCACGTCAGTAAGTACAAATTGAAACAATTTCGACTTGCGTTCGTCAACTGAAGCTACACATGTATATATGTTAATAGGATCAAAATAGACTTTTTTTTTTCCCTCCCCTTTTTCTTTAATATCTACCTGGACATATTTTAACACTAGTTAATCTTTCTATAGGTTTCAAAAAGGGACTTGGATGAAAGCTTAGATCTTCTGAGAGTGCTAACTTTTTATTTATTTCTGCTGTAGGTTTTGCAAAAACATTATTTATAATGACTTCATCTCCATTAAGTTGCCAATGAAATCTAATACGTTTTTTTGATAAATTATATAAGCAGATGTACATGTATATAATTTAAACAAAAATAAATAATAATAATTACTTGTTTGGAGCTGACTTATTAACAATAGACACAAGATTGGCAAGTGCAGTTCTATTCTTATTATTTATTAAAGCCGTGATAAAATTGGAAACTCTATTAATTTTTTCTTCTTTTCTACCAGACATTGACAGTTTTGATCGTGTGTTAAGTGACTTGTTCAATTCTTTTATACAATCATTGATCTCCTTTACGGTTGCAATTTTCAGGCTATTTTGCACAGTCTATTTTTTTTTATAGTAGAATTAAAAAAAAAGAAAAAGAAAAAAAGTTGAATACTGATTTTTAATTGCAACGTTATTTATGACTGATCTCACCTCCAAATTAGCAGTTGTACTCATTTATTAAAAGTTATTTAGAGGTAATAAAGATGAATATAGACTGCAAAAAAAAAAAAAAAAAAAAAAAAAAAAAAAAAAAAAAAAAAAAAAAAATTGAAAAAATTTCTTGCTTATTTGGGAATCAAGTTAATAAACGAGAAATTGAAGCTCAGAAATTATGAAGAAATGGCAAGTTGAAATGGCTTCTTTGTCCTTTTTACAGTGCAAATTACAAGAATGATTTTACTCTATTCATGACGTAATAAAATAATACATATTTTTTCATTTTGGTATGTAAGTATGCGTTAAATAATGAAACTTGTCAATGAAAAAAAAAAAAAAAAAAAAGACGACAAAAGTATCCAGTCTGTTGACGGAAATTAGCAATTCAAACTACTACGACTACCTGCTTATTATTGACTCGGTTCAGCCAGGAGGAAGATTAAGCAACTCTCTTTACGAAAAGTAAAAGTCTTGGTCATTTGATGCAATCTTACTAGGATTCATTATATAGAACTACTTTATTATAGATTTGTATATTTCGTATCAGCTATTTTTTATTCCGATAAACAACTAAGCTTGAGTAAAAATAAAAAAATAAATAAATAAATAAAAAGAATTTATATAGACTTGAGTAATTTCCCTTATACAAGCTTCATAGATATTAAAAATGCCTTACTTCATTGAAGTTTATACTGATTCTTATAGAGAATAGAAAACAAAATGATGGCCTTTAGAAGATAATAACGTGTTAGAATTATAACAACTCGTTAAAAATTATACTTTGCTTGACTCGTACTTTTTTTTTTTAGATAGATTAGCAAGTAACTGTTTCATCCTTAATATCACAAATATATTATAACCAACTTCAAAAGGATTCCATAATCCTCTTTTATATCTTGTATTTCCATCTTGTCTTAAACTACAGCTTATTATATTTTTTTGAGCATTTTAAAATGTAAAATAGTATCAAATTCTTAAGCTTGTCTTTTGATAATATACTTTTTTTGTTTTACTTCCCTCTTTTAGAATAACGGGATTGATATTTAAAACTTGATAGACGGAGATAGTGGTGATCAATATTAGAAAAGTATTTTGTTTGATGGAGACGAGGCCTTTTCTTTATTGACTATATTATAATTATATATACCACGATGATTAAGCTTAAAAATCAGAAGCAAGAGGAAATATCAGTATCCAATGCCAAATTGTATGCATAGATGATCCTCAATCTCAAGGTTTAAGAGAAGATAATTACACACTTATACAATAGGGTTTAATTATGTACAGTTCTACAATAAGGATTATTCATCATCTGGTCAAAGTCACAAGCCTTTTACCTAAGAGCATTCATTTATATCAATTTAGATATTTGTATTACTCTAGATTCTTCATTATTAATAATAAGGAATAGAGTGAATGTAACGTCACACCAAAGGACATATTTGTCGTTGACATCGTAGTGCACGTAGTATACTTCCCCCCCTTTTTTTTTGTTTCATTGACTTATTTGAATCTATGACAGAAAACAACATGTATATAAAAGTGAATCGCATAGCGTGATACTACTAAGAAGTCCTTGTAATTTAGTAAACTTTGCAAATGTTATAAAGATATTTAGCTATACAATCTACATTTACATAGTATTACTTTATTACATAATGGCGAAAAAAAAAGGAAAGGAAAGAAAACAAGAGATTCAAATAATCCCATCTAGTAAATCCAAGATAACGTTAATAAATTCTGGCATAGAATAGAAAGCTCATTGTGTATTTACAGAGATACTTGACTGTATAATAAACAGAAAATTAAAGCTCGTTATATTTAATTGTTTTTCTTCCCTTTTGGAAATGATATAAATTTATTAAGAAAAAAAAAAAAGATATATTCTAAAATAATAAAAAAAACATTTATATATAATAAGCGTATTTATAATTTAATTTATGAGAAAGAAGGGAAATCATATTCGATACCAGCATCAGCAATTCGTTGACGTAATCTCTTTTCAGCTTGGATAAGTTTGTTTTTCTTTGCTTCAAATTCATCAGGAGTTCTCTTTTTATTATGGATTCGACGGTTACGAAGTTCATAGTTAAAAGGCTTATATACCTTATCAGCACCCTTAAACAAATTTTCATGAACATTCTCAGAAGGTATCAATTTACATTGAAGCAAATGACCCATTAAAAGATAGTTATGCATAGTTTCAGCAACAATTTCAGCAACGTCCTTAGATGCAAATTCAATAAAGGCATAATGCTTTGATTTACCGGTTTTCTTATTACGAGAAAGACGAAGTCTAGTAATGTCACCAAATTGTCTGAAATATCCATTCATTTCTTTTTCATAGAAACCATGAGGAATACGACCAAGATAAATAACACCCTTTTCTTCTGACTTTGTTGCCTAATGACGTATACATATAGATTAGCATATCTTATTTTAATTTCTTTTATTTATTTATGTGAAATTACCTTGGATTGGGAAGCTTTCTTGTCAAAAGTTTTCTTTGTTTCAGCCTTACTTTCTTCTAATTTTTTACCATCCAATTTAACAATATCTTCATTTGCATCAATATCATCACTATCATCGTCAGAAGAATCCTCACCCTCACTACTACTAACTAAATCGCCCAAAATCTCTTTTCTAAGAGCCTCTTCTTGCTCTTCAGTGAGTTCTTCTTCATCAGCTTGCTCAACTTCTTCTTCATCGTCATCCTTTACAATCATTTCTTCATCACTGCTATCGTCTTCTTTTGTTACAGCCTTTTTATTATTTTCTTTCTTTGCTTTCTTTTTAGTAGCTGGTTCTTCTACAGCATCCTTTTTAGGTGCTTCCTCAACAGCATTGCTTTCTGATCTTTCTGATTCAGTAAATGAAACGCGTTTTCTCTTAGATCCAGCATCATTATTCTTTTGTTTTTTATCAACGTTTTTCTCTGTAGTTGCTACTTTAACTGAAGTTTCTGTAGAAGGTGTTGCCTTTTTATTATTTGGTTTCTTTGCAGGTACTTCTTTAGTCATCTTTTTCTCCATGACAGGCTTTTCTTCTTTAACAGGTTTTTCTTCCTTAACAGGTGCTTTCTTAACAGGTGCTTTCTTTACAGGTGCTTTCTTTACAGGTGCTTTTTTAACTGCAGTTTTGGTATCCTTTTTTGATTTGATAGCAGCCATGATCTAATGTATATGTACAATAAGATTTTTTAAAGATAAAAAATAAAAAAAAATAAAAAATAAAAAAAAAAAGTTTATATGAAAAAAAAAACAATTGAATGGCTTATTTTATAAAGGCCGTCACAAGGCTTGTGACCGCGCTTTATTTATTTAATTATTTATTTATTTTATCCTATAAAGATTCTTAAAATTAAATATAAAATGGCACCTATAAAACGAATAGCTGATAAGCCAGCAACAGACCAAAGAATGAATCCAAGATAAGCAGTTGCTCTATCATTATAGTTTCCAAACCATTTCAATACCTCCTGACCTTTTGTAATAATAACAACAAGAATTAAATTAGAGATAATCCAAAATATGACTAATCTAGTTCTAAAAGAACGGTAGTAATCTTCCTGTTTTGTTTTCGCATCTCTCTTATTCACTTCAGGTGTAGCTGTTGTTTTCAATTCTAGACATGCCTCATCATATTGCTCATTAAGATCCTTTTGTTCAGTAGGAGCAGAGATCTCTACTTCATGTTCACCATCTTTGCTCTTTATTCCTTTAACAACACCTAAATCGGTTGAGACACCATTATCTCCTTTTGTACCCCATGACACATCATGTGTATTACAGAATGCGTAGATATTAAGTACGTTGATATAACTAGGTGACATAAAGATATAAGGGATTAAACTTGTAAACATATGCCAAGGATCCAAGAATAGGATACTGGCTACAAAATACATAACATAAGTTGAACATACAGAGATGATCACGTTTCGAAACGTACTCTGTCGAATGAGGGCAAGGACTTGCTCACTCAGGCTTTCACCTTTTGCCAGTGCAGCTGCCTCGAATGCCCCCTGTACACCCCTGACAGTAATCCAACAGGTACAAAACAGAATATAACCCATCATGAGTGCGAAGAAGATGATGATAAGTGTATAAGCCCACTTGAGACCTTGAGGGCGATTGCCCATGGCAATAATGAACTGAATAAGAAGTAATAAGATATAGACATAATTAAGCACAGTATGGGTTATGTTTCCTATATTGACGCTAAAGGGGGGATCAGGTACGGTTGTGATAGAGGTGGTCATGATATAGAAGACTAAATAAAAATTACCAATCGCAAACCAGGAGAAAATAAGATTATAGAGTTGATAAAGATCATTGATCATGAAAAGGAGTTTACGGAAGATATTGTGATTAGAGCCCCAGACCTTACGCCAATGCACGATGGAGTAAATACCAGCAAAGAAGGAGCCATTAAGCCATCGACGACGTTGTGATATAAATTCTGAGATCGTGTCAGGTACATCCGTCTCCCCTGAAGCATTTGAACAATAGTGGAGCACCCAAGCAGCATTCTTCTTGGCAACAAGCTCATAACATAAGATACGATCCTCAGCGAGATACATATTGGCTGTAAAGATATCAGCATCACTTCCATGCATTTTTTCACCTAAAAAATACTTTTCAAGTGGTCCCTGTCCATGTACATCATTCTGTAATGCAGAATAACGATAAGCGGAGAAGGCACCAGGTAAAACAGAGATATGACCAAAGACAGATTCAAGTGGCTTATCAAGGATATTCGACATCTTGTATTCAAAGTTTTGTGAAGCCACTAAAGGGTTTAAAAGCTGTACACCGGCAGTACCCAACATAGCCTTAATCTCACCACAGGCACCTGCTACATTACGATTGATATCAAATGATTTCCAAAGATGATAGATAGACCTGCTACCTGGCTTTGTTCCTACATCTAATAGTACACATACATTGGGCCGTAAAAGTGGACCAAATGCTTGAAAGAACCAACGATGAGAATTGATTTTCTTTTGATTCTTTTCCTTGAGACAAAATAATATTTGAACAGGAACAACCCCCTTTTCCGATCCTCTAAAATTCATATCTGAATCAATAGCTAATTGAGTTGTATGCTATCGTTATTCATATTAGTATCATGACATACGTATATATAGATATAGATGGCTTTGGGTAATTCATTGTATATCTACCTCATAAATATGCGCGGTTACTGGTTTACCATTTACAATATTTTTCGCTAAACCATCTTGGTATACACCCATCGCTGCTAACACTGATAATGTACGAGGGTGAATCTTGGTACGACCATCTGACACAATACATACAACTACTTTTTTCCATCCTGAAGCACCCCAAATCTTTGATCTATCCCGAGAGCAAAGATGAGATATATTCTTCATTACACCATTCATCGTTCTGCAAAACAAAACTTCATCTTCCTAATTATGTATGTATATAAGTATATATAATAGTCTATATGTATATAAAAATATATATTATCATATCATCTTACGTTGTACATGGTTAATACAATAAACAGTTCAGTCTCTCTATGCATTATATTTTGTCTTAGTTTGTAATCATCCTTTTTAAAATCAGCAGGATCACAAGTAGCGGCAGTATATCTCATGTGCGTAAATTCCATTTCATCACGACGTTTTACTCGTTGAAGATACTTGTTTGGAACTGGATTATCTAATACTAAATTACCACCTGTCAATTTAACCTTTCGTACTAGTAAATAGATGAATAAATAAAAATACGTATTAATATATGTCAAAAAATAAATAAAATAAAATAAAGCCTCCATATCCTAATTATATACATTACTTGTTTTATATCGTCTCTGTTGTCTTCTTGGAGCAATACCAAAATCTTCTGGACCACCCCCAATCATGTTGGATAATCCAAATCGTTGTTGTGAATGTGTATTTTCATAGTGAAAGGAAGGAGGATGATTGCTATCTGGAGTTCCTAAGAATGGCTGCTTCATTGTATTTGAGCCTGGTATACTAGACTCATAATAACCAAATGGATCATTTTGGGGTATATAACCAGGACTATACTGATTACTTTTAAAAGAATTCTGTTGCATTACATATTCTTCACCTTGATTAAACCTTGGTCTTAAGGGCATTTTTGTAGAAGGGATTGGACTATAGTTTTTGTTTTGTTCATTGTCATATGAATACATTTGTTTTATTATTACTAGTGTGTGTGTGTATGCGTGTGTGTGTGTGTGTGCTTTTCCCTTTTTCTGTTGTATAGATGAAAAAGAAAATAAAATATGAATAAAATGCTGTTTTATTTTGTTGAAAAGAAAAGAAAAAAGGAGGAGGAGGAGGAGGAGAAGAAGGAAAGGATACTAATGAAATAATAAATAAATAAATAAATAAATAGAAAGGGAGAAAGAAAGGAGCACGAAAAAGCAGTGTTTTATACAATAATTAAAAAAAAATATATGTAGATAAATAGGCACATATATGAACAAGCAGTAGGACAAGAATAAAGTATTATTATTGTCTGTGTACCTGAATCAAATTTAGACTATTATTACTAAATTTAGGAGAAGTTAATAATAGTTGAATCCTATTTCTCTTTTATCTGTAATTTATTTTTTAAAGCATCAAATATATTTGCATTATCAGAGATATTAAACAAGCTGTTATTTACACATAAAAATATGTCAGTCATTTTGACATTTATTTATAAGAAAAGAAATGGCATTATTTGTTTCAAAGTCTTTGCTCTTCTTACACATATAGCGTTCAAGTTTGTTAAATAATAATAATAATATATAAAAGCAATAGTAATCAATGTTTATAACGTTTATCGTCTAGATGTTATTTATAATTAATAGACACAAAATAATGGTAATAAAGTGCAATCGTAATTAAATATTGATTGTACATAATACTTTTTATGTATGTTTCATTTTCTCTTCTTATTGAATTAATTGCACATGAAAATCTATAATGGGCAAATAAAGCTAATTCTGGTGGTGGTAATTTATGATACATATTTTAAGCTCCACATATTATTTTATAAGAATACAGAGAACATAACTTATAAAATTACTAAACTATCTCAGTCAGTTTTTAAAAAAAAAAAAAAATAAATGATCAACTCAAGTATTAGAAAGAAATGAAGTGTTTGGAAGGAGGAAGTTTGAGTAAGCCAGTCTATCAAGAATAAGCCAGAATTGGGAAGAGGCGGAGAAATGAAGTTGTAAACTAGACAATCCATCTCATATAACATAGAACATATAGAAGACTATAGAAAAGCTGACATTATAGTAGAAGTGTGTTTTTTTTTTGTATATGTTGGAATGACTGTTTTTGTACTTGTTCTGTTGTGTTGTAGCATGGTTAGTATTGTCTGCTATGTAGAAGAAGGAAGAAGCATATTATCAAAGCAAACATTCGAGAACTGTATTTTCTTTAAATAAGTCAATTGTGTATTTAATCAAAAGACATAATGTATTGCTTATATACACTCTTTGTTCATTATCTATTTTCCTTTTTTTCTTTGCACTTTAAATATCTTATGAATTAACAGCCTCTACTTTATTATCTACTAAATTAAGTGTAGTAAAAGAGTATATCCATATGCCTGCCTGTAGCCATTGACTAGGAATACTTTCTTTTTATCCTATTGAAGAAACAGTAGAGAGCATAAATCTATAAGATACCTAATAAGCTTAGTCATTTATTACCTGGTTGGCCCTATTTCTTTTTTGATGAGGTTGCTTCTGATTCAATCAGTTTAGTAAAGGATATTATTTTGTGTCATATAGAAAGAGCATTATAAATTCATTCAAGTGATAAAATCGTTGAATATTTTACTTCAGTTATCTAAAAATCAATTTTGTGTCGTCTTAAATTTTCATAAAAAAAAAAAAAAAAAAATTGGACGCTGTCTGGATTTCAGCAGAAAATGCTGTAAAAAAAAAAAAAAGGCATTTGTTTACTTTTTTTTTAGTGTATTGTAAAATGGGTAATTAAAAAAAAACATTAACTTATAAACTATTGTTAATTTCAAATTAATTTAGGTGCACTTTTTAGTAGCCTTTTCAGTAAACTTTGGGGAGAAAAGGAAGTTCGTATTTTAATTCTTGGTCTCGACGGTGCCGGTAAAACTACCATTCTATATAGACTTCAAGTAAGAAGATAGATGTACATCAGATGATAGAATTTTCTAATTTAATTTTCAATCTTATAGATTGGTGAAGTTGTTTCTACTATTCCAAGTAAATTCCCATTTTTTTTCATATATATATATATATATATATATAGAGTTGAACACTTAAAATAGAAATACTTAATACTCATGTACTTTTTTTTTATGATGATTAGCCATTGGATTTAATGTCGAAACTGTCACATATAAAAATATTAAATTTCAAGTATGGGATTTAGGCGGGCAGACTAGTATAAGGTGAATAATAATAACATAAAGATTACGTTTTATGCGCACGTTCTGGACTAACAAAGATTAAATACAAATTAGACCTTATTGGAGATGTTATTATTCTAATACAGATGCAGTAATTTATGTAGTTGATAGTGTGGATAAGGATCGTATGCAGACATCAAGGGAAGAATTACATGCCATGTTAGAGGAAGAAGAATTAAAAGATGCAGCCCTTCTTGTGTTTGCAAATAAACAAGATATGGAAGGCGCTTTATCTGCTGCAGAAGTTGCTGATGCTCTTGGTTTATCAACTTTAAAAAATAGACAATATTCTATCTACAAAACAAGTGCATTAAAGGGAGAAGGTTTAACGGAAGGTTTAGATTGGTAGGCAATTCAGATATATAAAAAAAGAAAAAATGATAACTATAAAACTTAATGCTTATTTTTTTTCTTTTTTGTTTTTTGTTTTAGGCTTGTTAATATTATTCAAGAGAATAAGAAATAAATTATAATTTTTGACCCTGCTTTTCCATACGAATAATGAAAAAAAAAAAAGCGCATAAAAAGCTCTTCATATCTATTAGCCTTGGTAACCTTGTACAATAAAAAATGATCGGCTCTTTCTTCTGGTAACACATTCATAAATGATGAACAAACGTTATTTTACTGTATAATCAGAGTCATATAAATGTTAATAATAATATTGATTCCGAATAGTCTTTATGCTTATTAGATAAGATTTGAATCCAATAAGCTCCAGTAGCTAACATGAAGTTATTACTGAGAATATTAAAATATTCGTAATGAGACCTTTCCTCAAAACAAAAAGTTATTAAATGGGAAGAAATGTTTATGAAATATACAAAATTGTAACCAAGTGCATTTTTATATGATAGCTTATTATATCTAGAATTATAAAGTCTTTTCTCTACCATGAATAGTTATATATTTATATAATACATGTATATACATTTATATAAAAATAGTGTCGATGAATTCCGGAAGAATGATCTCAGATAATGAAACAAAACATTCTTTCATACTACTTTTTTTATTCTCATCGTAATAGTGGTTTCAGACTTATTTTAATAACATAGCCGCAATACATAAAAATTCTGTCAAAATAAAAATATAAAAAATTTTTCTGTTCTTTTTTTATTATTATTATTATTTCCTTGGGATAAATTTGCATAAGACAACATGAGCGACCAATATCTTACTTTAAACCGTACCAATGATAAGATGCCTATTGTTGGTTTTGGTTGTTGGAAGGTTGAAGAAAATACTGAAGAAATTGTTTATACTGCTATTAAGAATGGTTATCGTCTTATTGATGGTGCTGCTGTTTATGATAATGAAGTTGGTGTTGGTCGTGGTATTAACAGAGCTATCAAGGAAGGTATTGTTAGACGTGAAGATTTGTTTGGTAAATAAATAAATAAATAAATATATATGTATATAAAAGTAAAAAAAGAGGAAAGGCTTCAAGACTTGGAAGAATAATACTTACGAAAATATATGTATAGTTGTATCCAAGTTATGGAATAACTATCACAACAAGGCTCATGTCCGTCCAGCTATCGAAAAAACACTCGAAGATATGAATTTGGATTATATTGATCTCTATATCGTTCATTGTAAGTGATATCGATAATATTAAGACTTATATATAGGTTTATAAGCTAAGTTCATCTGTTATGCGCAGTCCCTGTTCCTCTTCAATATGTAGATCCTGCAGTTCAATATCCCGGCCCTTGGAAAATTAACGGTGAGGTTGCTCTTGAGAAATCACCTATGCATGAACTCTGGCCCGAGATGGAAAAATTAGTTGATGCTGGTTTAACTCGTAACATTGGTATTTCTAACTTTAACTGTCAACTTATTATGGATTTATTAACATATGCTAAATATAAGCCTGCTACTTTACAAAGTAAATAACAATTAAGATATATATATATGTATATGCATATATATAGTTATTAACAAAAAAAAAAATAGTTGAACTTCATCCTTACTTACAACAAGAAGCACTTGTCAAGTGGGCTCAAGAACAAGGAATCCAAGTAACAGCCTATTCTTCATTTGGTCCTAATTCTTACTTTGTCTTTTCTGAAGATGTCAAGTCTGTTCCTACATTATTTGATCACGATGTTATCAAGTCTATTGCTGCCAAACATAATAAAACACCTGCACAAGTTCTCTTGCGTTGGTCTATTGAAAGAAAAGTGGCTGTTCTTCCCAAGAGTATGAATGAGGAACGTATCAAGTCCAACTTTGATGTTTTCTCCTTTAAGCTTGATGAAAAGGATCTTCAAGCAATTAAGAAACTTGACCAAAATCTTCGCTTTAATTCTCTCTTCACATATGGCATTAATATTCCTCTTTTTGATTAATTTTTTTTTATCTATTACGTTTATTCTGTTCATTTTATGGATGATATGAAAGAGCAAAATATAATAAAGTCACATAAAGTGGTAGTGAAAATATTAAATCGAAAAAATCAAGAACACAGATTGGAGCTTCAAATGGATTTTTTTTTCTTTTTTTTAGGAAAGATACTTCACAAATGTAATATTGAGAATAGCTGTAACAAATAACACTTTATATAGTAGGATAAACAAGTATATAGCTTGTTTTTCTTAAACCCCTAGTTATTTCATCACTTATTATAGCTGTGCAACATGTACATGTTAAAACTAACAATTTTTTTTTTTTTTTTTTTTTTTTTTTTTTTTTTTTACTATTTATAGGTTTTCTATCTATTATTATTGAATAAAAATTCGTTCATTGACTAAGATATTATATAAATCAGAATTATTTCTTAACTTGAAAAAAAAAACATGCATGGAAGACCTCTCAATCTTGACCTATTAAACTATGTAATAATATTTTTTTTAATTCTTATTGTACATACATGAACAAAGAGAAAAAAAAAATTTTTTTATTATGGTTATTTATGATTGACAGAAGAATAATGCAAAATAAAGTAAAATTAAAATTAAAAAATAAAATAAAAATTAACGGTTTTCAGAAGTTTCAACTTGAAGAATTAATTCACGAGGGGCATCGAAACGAGGCATGACGACTTCGATAAGATGAATTCTATCACGTTGAGAGTGAACCTCCTTCATGGCAGCTTCAAATTCAGAACGATTTGTAACTTTACCTTGATAACCAACGTTAGAGGAGCCCAATTTGATGTTACGTTCAAGAGGAGCTCCGAAATAGTCAAGAGATTTACCATATTGCCACATCTGGAAGTTATTATAATCCCGATGAGGACCATGGATCAACTTTTCAATCAGATAGCCATCATTGTTCAAGATAAAGAGAACGGGAGTGAGACCATGACGAAGCATGACAGAGACCTCTTGACAAGTTAATTGGAAGGAGCCATCACCGCAGAAGAGATAGACACGACGTTGGCGAGCAGCCATAGCAGCACCAAGAGCAGCACCGACAGAGTAACCAATGGAGCCCCAAAGGACTTGAGCAATAAAGAAGGCATTCTTTGAGGCCCTCATATTAAAGGAAGCAAACTCAGAGGTACCGGTTTCAGCAACGATGATTGAGTTATCATCAATATAGTCGGGAACTTTATTCCAGAAATAGTTATGAGTGATCTCAGTGCCCTCACTAATAGGAGCGGGCTCACAACGAGGACCAAGTTCAAAATGACGAGGTTGTTGAGGAAGATGACTGGTGAGGAGAGGAAGGAATTCGGTCATGTTAACCTTATCATAATCAGCATAGAATACATTAGTAGCAAATGAGTGAAGGGAGATGGTCTTGTCACGATCTAAGCCATATGTAAATCCACCTGTGTTGAAATCAGACTTGATTGAACCAAGTTCAATAATCAAGTCAGCCAACTGAACTTCCTTAGCGATACCTTCAAGAGTAATAGTGCCTGCATAACAGCCACGATAGTTTGCGTATTCCTCTGGAACGAGACCTTTACCCATGGGGGCAACATAAGTAGGGAAACCAGAACGCTTGATAAAGGCGGCAGCTTCCTTTTGAAGGTTATGACGTTGAATACAAGCATCTACGATAATAATAGGATGCTGGGCTCTGTTAATGGCCTCTAAAACGACCTTAAGACAGACATCTTGAGTCTTGGCAGGGTTCTTGGGAAGACTAAGATCAAGAGGTCTGATATCGGGAATGTTGACTTCATAGTTGATTAAATCAATTGGAATACCAATATAACCAGTACGCTTACGAACAATAGATTCTTGAATGACACGATCAATTTCCTTAATGGCCGTATCACGAGTTAAATGAGTAGATGCACAACAAATCTTGGCAAACATGTCAACAAAGACTTGGAAGTTACCATTACCAAGAGTATGATGAAGGATAGCTCCTTCAGCTTGAGACTTAGTATTGGGTGTACCCACAATATGAATGACAGGAAGCATTTCAGAATAAGAACCAGCAATACCAGCAGCAGCAGAAAGCTCACCAACACCAAAGGTAGTAACAACGGCACCGACACCTCTAATACGAGCATAACCATCTGCTGCATATGAAGCATTTAATTCATTTGCGTTATTACCCCAAATAAGTTGTTTATCATCTTCAATCATATCTAATAATGGCTTTTTTTTTTCAAACAAAAGATTTAATTATCTTGTCTATTATTAAAATCTCCCTCCCTCTCTCTTTTTTTTTATTTATTTATACTTACCATATTATAATCACCAGGAACACCAAAAATAGTTTCAATGCCAACCTCCTTGAGGCGTTGAATAAGGTATTGACCAACTTTGACAGCAACCATTATTATTTCTTTAAAAAATAAAAAATAAAAATATTTATATATAAAGAAAAGAAATAAGAAAAAAAATTATGCAAAAAATATATATTTACTTATATTTATATAAAAACAACCTAATAAGTCTTTATATAATTATGAAAAAAAAAAAAAAAAAAAAAAAGATTGTAAACCCCATGCTAAACAAAAGCAATGAGCTTTTTTTTTTCTTTTTTTTCCTCCCTAGTATATGTTCACTAATCTTTATATGGAATTTGATTTCTATCGTGAGGGACTAACGCCTAATCATTATTTAGTTTTTTGAATTTAATTGACAAATAAACGGTTTCTCGTCAAAATCTATAGTTGTAGTAGAAGAACAAGCATGATTCTGTGCTGAAGTATATAATTGATATGTTTCATAAGCTTATTGCATTAAGTAGTGTAAAAAAAAAAAAAAATTCTCATATAATACCACATGTAACAGATTTATCTCTCTTATTTAGTTAAACTATCATCTAAATTAAAGTTTGCAAATAATAAACCTTAAAAAAGAACAAGCATTAGCATCATTAACATAATAGCTTTTCTTTTTTCTTAAAAAAAAAAAAAAAAAAAAAAAAAAAAGACTCATATATTACATAAATACTCATAAATAACTGCGTTAAGTATGCAGTGAAAATAAAGATAAATGAATAAAAAAGATCATCAGTTACAATTCGAACTCATTTCCTGGTAAGTCTAAAAAAAAAATATATATTATAAAATAAAGATGACGTTAAGAGTCACATCATTACCAGTTATTATCTTTTTATTTTCATTTTTTAATCCGCCGAGATATAAAATGACAGTAAGATTATATCAACAAACAATAACAATAATATCATTATTTAGACACAAATAAAAAAAAAAATATCTGTATATAAAATATAATTATGCTTGATTTGATAAAAAGATAAGAAAAAAAAAAAAGGAAAGTCGGTTTGTTTGTTTAACAAACAACATATAAAGAGATTTATCTAAGAACTAGCAGATAAAATAACTTTAAATCTATTTATGTTTGTTCGGGAAAAAAAAGCTATAAATAAATGTATACACTTAAATTTGAATATTATTATTAATCTGATAAGAGATATATAATATGCTCATATAATGTTAGCAGTAACATTTCCCACATTTTATATTTTTACTAAAAATAGACAGCTATTATTAACTTGAAAGTAGGAAAAATCAAATTTTTAATAGCAATAAGTATAACTAAATCTCTATATCTTATTTATTGTAACATTCATGCTATTATTAATAAAGTATAAGCTCATCAACAAAAGAAAAGGAAAAACAGGATAATTACTAGATCTACGATATGTATTTATGTGATTAGATCTGAGACATTCATTTAAGAATCAGAGAAGCTTAATTTTATATTAAATTGCTAGTACAAAAGAAAAAAGGAAAAAAAAAGTTTCTAATTTAGTATAACAATTTTTCTCTATAAAAAAAAACTACTACTATTTTATAAAAGGGTACAATGGCATATAATCAAAAGGCATACTATGACCCACCGTTCTAATAAAATCTATTATGTTTCTTATTTGTAAGGCTTGAGTATGTTTAAAGTATAATATTATAGTCATTGCTTCTACAGGATTATGTATAACTAATATATATCTTTGTATTGATTCATATTTTCTTGCAAATAAAAAGGTTGTATTTTCTTATTTGTATAAACTACTATTTAATAATAATAGCTATTGCTGCATAGTTAATGCGCCACTACGCCACAAAATGACTATACTAGTTACTTATTATTTTAAACTCAGCTTATAATCCTTTATTGGAAAACACACTTTCAGTATCCAATCTGTTAAATCTGGCAGCATTTACTTATTGTTTTTTTTTTGGGGGAGGAGGTCTATTCTTTTTTATTATGATTCAAGCATGAAAAAGAAGTTACAGTAACTTGAACATTATCGATGATGATTATGTTTCTTAGTTTTTTTTTTATTTTTATTTTTATTTTTCAAAAAGAACTTGGGAATGATTATATAATACATGAAAAGATGTTTATAATTATTTAAAAGAAAAGAAAAAAAAAAAAGAACAGCTGAAAAGGAATTTCTTCTATTTATTTATTGTAATAAACTACTTCAAATATTGATTATAATAAAAACTAATAGTAATTGTTCAAAGAAAGTTGTATATTTTATCCCAAATTAGAAAATTAAAAAAAAGGCCCCCCATCATTTTTGTATTAAAAAAGATCAAATAATAACAATTTATACATATATGGTAGTTAATGACGTCGCCTTTTTTTTATTAAATTTGTTTACAATAAACAAAATCAATTAATACAATATTATTTTATTCAAACAGCTCCCCACATAATTGTTGACAGAATGATATGATATTTGCTGTCATTGACTTTAGATGGCACTTGAAGCCAGTCATGAAATTCCTCATTCTTTCTTTTCAATCAGTTTCTTGCACAGCATATATTAATCTCTTTTCTTTTACTCTGTCAATTATCTGTATAAAGTCAATTACCTTTTTTTTTTGGTTCTTTCAAATAATATAATAAAAATCTGCCTTCTGTACCGTCATAGTCTAGACAAGGAACCCTTAATTGACTCCTCTCTCAACTCCCTTAATAATTATGTCATAGCTACACTTTTTTTTCTCATTTTGCCTGTCTTTTTTATTTTTGCTACCCTTGATCTTAAAGGGTCTTTTTTTTTTTTTTTCTTTGGTGATCTAATCCGGGCAATTTTCATGTATATACTATTTTGTAACCAATTGACAAGCTTTTCTGTTTAAGAAGAAAAAACAAAAAGATCAAACTAAATTAAGTTATGAATAACAAAAGCATCATTTAATCTTAATAATGCTGTATGCTTACTATGATGAAAATAAAGGGAGTCTGTTAACTGCTATTTTGATCTATTAAATAAAGACGCCGTCTTAATACAATAATCACGTTATGTTCTGCTTGCGGTGTTTAAAAAATGCTGTCAGGCACGCCACTTTTTTCTGGTTTTTTTTTTTAATAAATATTAACAGCGCCATTCTTTGTGTTACAGAAGAATAGAAAATGTATTAGAATATTTTTTTCAAAAAAAAAAAATGAATTGATAAATATTTCATTACATTTTAAAATTGATAAATATAATCAAAATAAAAAAATAAAATAAAATAAACATGATTCTCATAGAATAAACGGTAGGATTAATGGTAAATATTATTATGTTTCAAAATATAAATAATGAAATCATAATTTTATAATAGATTAAGCTTCTGAATAATGACCTGATAAATGTCCAAACGTGTATATTTAGAAATTCTCTGTGGACTTGCAGTTTTGAATATTCAAATATACAAATTTGACTTTTTAAAAGATAAAATAACAATAAAAATAACAATAAAAAAAAAGCACGTACTTAATAAATGTATTCATCCAAGCAATTTTATAGTGAGACGTTTTGATTAAAGAGAAAATAAAATAAAAGAAAATAAATAAGCTTTGCTATTATCACTATGAATTCTTAATAATTAAGTTGTATATTATTGTTCATAATGAATGGAGAAAAAAACCTGTTTTGTATCAATTGAAACTTTTACACGAATTAAACTTTTTATATTTGCTAAATTTATCAATTTAATATATTCTTTGATTCATGCGATTTATCTTTACTAGGACCCTATTCACGCTATCTATCTTCTTCTTTATGACAAGTAAATACACAAATTATCATAGGAAAAAAAAACTTCTTCTTCCTTTTAAGCAATAAGTTAAAGAAAAGAAAAAAAAACTTCTATGTCATATATCATGTTGAATCCCTTTTCGGTCTTTCCTTCTTATTAAAGCTTTGAATATAATTTACTTTGGTCAGCACATATCTATTATTGTCCTATTTTAATTGTTAAAGTTCTTAAACTTAATTGACTTGAAGATTTTTTTTTTTTTGCTGGTTGCCATAATGGTCTTCTATTACAGTCTTGCGTTGATCTTTCTATACTGCAATTATCTACTACTTGTCCATAATAATTTATAAAAGGAAACAAACACACACACACACATGTCAATCACAAAAAGGTCTTTATTTTCTCTTTAAACTAATTATTGTCTATATATTAAAATAAGGGCTATTCTAATAACGACTTTGTTACTTTTTTTTTTTTTTTTTTTTTTTTGTTTGTTTCGTATTATTATAATTGTAATAATAATAATAATCCTTCGGTCGTTTAATTTTCTATTTATGCATTTTTAATATATGACAGACAATAATAGTAACTTTGTTAAAGTTCAGCTTCAGGGTGAACAATAGCAACAACAACAACAACAACAAACATGAACAATTGAGCGAAAACATATAAATATAAATTAGTTTTTTTTTCCCCCTTGTTCCTTTCTTCTGATCAAGTCTCTACTTATTTATATCTTCTTTACTATTAACACCTCTCTTACATTAATATCTTCTTCCTTCAATCATTAAAGAATGTCTGAAGTCAATAATTTCCCCATCAAGAATGCTTTCATTCCTATTGAAGATGAATTCCTTGATCAACATGATGGTCGTGTCATGTGGATTGCTGTCACTCTCTTATGGGTCTTTTGGGGTCTTATTTCAGTTGTTCGTGCATTCTTCTCTGAAGAAACGATGTCGAATGGTACTGGGCCATCAGATAACGAGTCAAATGCTGAAAAATCACAAGGGAGAAAATTCATTGCCGCCCCCTCTCTTAATGGTACATTGGCCCCTCGTTTAGAGAAGGGCCATCAGATCATTTCAAATAATTTATTCGCTCTTATTAGTTTGGATGTCATAAATACATTTGGTCGCGGCTCAGTTCGTGGTGCGATGATTATCAATTGGTGTGTTACTGCTTTATCTATTTTCTTTTTCGTTGCTGAGCTTGTTACAGACAGCAGATATATCCGTATCTTATATACAACTATCTTTTATTGTCTTGGTATTGCTACTATTGGTCTTATTTGGGGAGAAGGTTTCAAATAAGATTTCTTTATATCTCCTGCTTGCCATCTTTTTATTTTTATTTTTTATTTTTATGTATGAAGTAAGCTTTGTTTAATCTATCTTCTCTTTTATCTGTATTTTTATTGTCAATAAATAGTGTATATTATTATTATTATTATTATTATTATTATTTAAAGAAAAAAAAAAGTAATCTATTTCCTTTTGTTATTGAGACAGTTCTCCTTACAACGATGGGTGTCATGGATGTAGATAGATAGATAGATATATTTTTATATATACATATCTGCACTTGTTACCGTACATACTACTTTTTTGAAACCCCATATATTCTTTCTTTTTTCGGACATAATAAGAACCTCGCGTTTGGAAGTGTACTTGCATCTTATGTTGCTTTAACACTTTGAAATATAGCATAGGGCTTATATTATTACTTTGCTCGAATATAATATAATCATTCGTATATGACGATAAAAAGAGGATGCGAAGGGAAAGTAACATCTTGACTTGAAGCAATCACTATACTACAAAAGCCAAAAAAAAAAAAAAAAAAAAAAAACAGAGGAGTTTGGGCTATTATTGTCTTTGCCTATTTCTTATTTATTGTTTGTTTGTTTGTTAATAATAATAATAAGGAAGAAAGTTGTTGTTATTATTATTATTCTTGTTGCATCAAAATACAGTCATAACGTATTATTGAAAGTTTAAATGTTATTCTTCCTCCCCTCATATAATAACATGCTGTCAATTATTAAAAGAAGATACATACATATACGCTTTTCTTTTATTTATTTATTTATTTTAGAAAAGAAAGGGACTTTATAAAATGAATTATACATATACATTTATAAATATAAAATAAGAGGGTGGTTATATGTATATTACTTTTCTGCGTGTAATAATTGACTATTTTGATCATCATGAAGTATGCCGTTCGATTTGGGTACCATTGAAGTCGTTTTTCGTAAATCAACTGCTGAATGAGATGCTCGATCATTATTTGTGTATTTAAAAGATGACATGGCTTCTCGAAATCCAAAATCTAATGAGCTTGAAGGGGAAGCATTATGTTGTTTATCGAATACAAAAAGACGTAATGCTGTTACTGCCTGCACACTTTGTCTATCAACCGCTAAATCCAATGGTGACTTTATTAAAAAAAAAATTAATATAGAATAAATATTTCAATACATTTATACATTTACCATGTTTGAATTATCTTTTATATCTGCTTTTGCATGTCTCTTTAATAAGGCCAAGACAAGTTGAACATTATTATTAACAGCAGCATAATGAAGTGCAGTCCAACCTCGAGCATCTTGCTGATTTATATCGCTTAGACGTTGTAATAGAAATTCAACAAGGACTTGGTCATCTTTATCTACTATTTTATGTAAAGCTGTCTTGAGACCATCATCTGGATTTTTGTAATCAACATGAGCACCCTGAGCAAGACATTTGAGTGATCTATCTAGTCTTCCCTCAATCACTGCATTCCAAAACTCCTACATAGGTATTATATATATATATATATCTTTATCTATTGTATAACGGTTTACCTTATCTAAAGATTCTTGATCCAAAATACTAGGTGTTACAAATGTTTTCTTGACATATTTTTCAGTAATCCATAAATCGCGATCCATTCTATAAGATACATGAATACAAACTATATATTATTTTACAAAAAAAAAAAAAAAAAAAAAAATACCTATTTGAATTAGTCTGAATTCGAAGAGATTCCATATTTTCAGGAACTAAAGCTTCATAAATACTATTCCCTATCTTGTTACCCAACTTTAACATTACCTTTTTTTTTATATATAATATATTTATATATAAAATAGATCAATAAATATAAATAATTTGATTTTCGACACTATGTATTACCTCGATTGAATTTGAATCCCATTTATCTAAAACAATAGATCGAACCTTACTGACATGAACACCCAAGCTTCTATGAATACCTGAGCATTCAATACATACAATGATACCTAGATTTGTACATGCCCACTCTGGATCCTTGGCACCACAATCAGCACATACATCATTTCCTTCTACTTTTCGAATCATCTTGAGAGATTCTTTATTACTTTGTTCTTCATCTTTGTCCTCTTCTACATGTGATTTATTCAAAGATATTTCTAAAATACTCTGTAAAAAAAAATAAAATAAAAAGTCAGTTATGTGTACATGCGTTATGCAATAAGGAATTACTTTTCGAAGATTAGGTGCTTGTTGAGCATATCTTGGTGCTTTATCAGAATTTAATGCCATTTGACTTGCAGTACGTATACTGGTAATCCATTCATTCATGTCTTGTTCATTTTCAGCTTGTAATACTAAAACTCTTACATATATAAAATTGTATTAGTTTGGATCTTCCTCTACATTTCCATGCAGTGTATTACTTGTTTGGGGAAATAAGTTCAAAACAAAATCTTCTATCATAACTATCTGCCAACTTTACACTACATACACGCAAATTATAGACTTGACATCCATCATCTTCTTTAGACGAAGACTACAAAAAAAAAAGGAAACATAATAAGCATATATTTGTATATATACAATTTTTTTTTGTACCTTTGAATTACGGGTTGTACACATTAATTCACCATCAACAATACTATAATATTTTCTGGACCAACTTTGATACACGCGTCCATGCTTTCTTTCAAAAAGATAACCTGATTTATGAGCATTAGGTGTTTCTTCAGTTGCCATACTTCCATTCACTTGCATTGGGTTATATTCTTCAATTGTATTCTTAAAAAAAAAAAAAAAAAAAAAAAAAAAGTAAACATACATATCATCATCTATTCTTCTTTAATTCTTTTTTGTACCTGTTCACAAATTTGTTGATAAACAAGACATTCTCGAGAATCTTCCTCATATCTTTCCCTTGACTAAAGAGGCACATGTTAATAATATGCATATAAATATTATATAATTTATAAAATAAATCATACATCATGTAACAATCCTAAAAAGTAAATAAATAAATTCATATTAGTAGAGAGGAATAAAATACGTTAAATGTATAAATATAGGATATAGCTCACCTGTCAAATCACGCATATAAGGTTCTAGATCTTTTAAAACTTCATAGCATTGATGATGAAATGCTGATTCAGTATACATGTATGCAAGTACCTTTAATTACAAGAAGTATATGAGTTTTTTTTTTTTTTTTTTTTGCTATATTTGTAAAGAAAAATTTAACTTATTACATTTTCCATATAATCAATTTTTTTCTTTGCTTCTATATCATTTAATTTTAATACATAATCCATATATACTTTATGAAACGCTTTTCTACTATCGGCTAATTCAATTGCAGACTATATGGATAACGGTATTATTATCTTCTTTAGTTATATATAATACATGTCATATCCATATATCTATTTTACCTCCTGTAAAGTCGGATCTTTGGGTTTCTTACTCATATATCTCGATAAAGCCAAGTCAACATCATCACTTGACTTTTCAAATCTCTTTCTTAATTCCTAACAATTATTGAACATGAGAGATTCTGTAAATATTTGCCTCTCTCTCTCTCTCTCTCTCTGTATAATTGTATATATATATATATGTGTGTGTGTGGGTACTTTACTTTTAAAGGTCCAATGGTGCTCTTCACAAACTCATTAAGTGGCTCGATAAAAGTGTCAACTATATGTGTATTCTTAAAACCGGTAATAGAGAGAGAGAAAGAGATAAAGAAAGAAAAAAACCCTGCAAATGAATACTACTAATCATACAAATATAAAAAAAAAACACACATCATCGTCTTACATGCATATGTCGGCTCTTTTCTACTTCAAAAATTGATTTACCAAACTTATCTAAAGCTTGAGCTAATAACAAGTAGATGAGTCTTTTTTCTTTTTTTCTTTTTTTCCCCAAGAGTTACAATTGTGTTTTTACCAACGATAGGATCATCTTGAGCTTGTGCAAAAGATAAAAATTCACGAGCTAAATCGTTTTGTTGTTGACTATAAGCTAGATGAAAAAAAAAAAAAAAGAAAGGATTAAAGAAAAGCAAAGAAGAGATGATGAAGAAGATTTACCAGTGGATATTTCAACTTGTGAACGAGCGAGTTTAATTAAAGTTTTCAAGGATTGCTCAAAACTATGAATGGAATCTTCATGAGAATGGATGCGTTTTCTGAATATAGGAGAATCTTCTAAGCATCCTCTTATATCAAGTGTTGGCATAATATTAATTCTATTTAAATAATAATAAAAAAGAGGAGGAGATTATTTTTTTTTTTTTATTTTTTTTTATTATGTTCGCTTTCCAAATTTGTTTGTAATGATCAATCAGAGACAGTTCGTTTTCGAAAACTCCTTTTTTTTCTCTCTCTAAAAAGGAAAAAGGAGAAAAAGAGTGTAAAGATATGATTTATATACTGCAGAAAGATTGTAAATATATGATTTATATACTACAGAAAGATATTTAATGACACTGTAAACTTGGTTAAAAAAAAGAAGGCTTTAATTCCAATATGGCCCGTACTTTATCTAAATGAAGAATGGCAGGTCCTTTTTTTTTAGTTAGCATAGTATTTAAATGAACAACAAAGAAACATGTCCATCCATAAATGTTGTTTAAGAGAGGAG
Organism: Cokeromyces recurvatus; assembly: GCF_025118155.1. Lineage (NCBI taxonomy): Eukaryota > Fungi > Mucoromycota > Mucoromycetes > Mucorales > Mucoraceae > Cokeromyces > Cokeromyces recurvatus. Next base: position 167,267 of record NW_026251416.1, on the reverse strand, counting down.
TTTATTTAAAAAAGAAAAGACGGGCTTAGAAGAAACCTTTTCTTTTTTTGATTATAGCAACGATCTAATTTGAAGCAAATTCATCTAAATTGTAATATTCGGGGTATTTCTTTATCAATTCTTCAAGTTCCTTTTGCTGTTGAATAAGATTTGGAGTTAATTCATCATAAACATCTGTAAAGAGATGTTTGATAGCAGGCTTCTTTCTCTTTTCAGCGGCACTGAAGCTTTTTAAAATATCCTTTTTAATTTGTTTACGATAATCATCTTCTTCTTCTTGAGTCCACCAATCCTTCAATTCCATGTAACGTCTTAGACGAGTGATTGGATTATCAAATTTAGCTCTTTCTTCAACTTCCTTTCGATCACGATATTTTGTAGAATCATCTGAGGTACTATGATGACCAATACGATAGGTCATGGCTTCAATCAGGACAGGTCTTTGTTCCTTGATAGCCATTTCTCTAGCTGTCTTTGTAGCATTATAAATAGCCCAGATATCATTACCATCTACTCGAATGGTATCCATACCATAGCCAATACCACGACTAGCAATGCCATCCCCTTTATATTGTTCAGAAGAAGGTGTAGAGATAGCATACCCATTATTACGACTAGAATAGACATAAAATAAATAAATATGAACATATATATAGAAAGAGTTGAATTCAATTCATTCAATCATTTTTTTACCAAAAGAAAACAACAGGACATTTCAAGGTAGCAGCCATATTAAGGCCTGCATGGAAATCACCTTCTGAAGCAGCACCTTCTCCAAAGAAACAAAGTGTGCATGCATTTGTACCAGACATTTTTAATGCATAAGCAGCACCAGCAGCTTGAGGGATTTGAGTTCCCAAAGGAGATGAAATGGTCTGAAAGTTTAAACGTTTTGAGCCATAATGAACAGGCATTTGTCTGCCTTTACCAAGATCTAATTCATTTGAAAAGCATTGACTAAGAAATTCATCCAAAGTAAAACCACGATGAACCAGCATAAAAGCCTCACGATACTTGAGTGTATATAAATGATTTAAATAAATAAGTATATAAATAAGTATATATGTATATGTAGATATATAAGTATGTATGTAGATATATATATATATATGTAGATATACAAGTATATAAATATGCATATATATCTACATATATACATCTGTCTATTATAATAATAAAAATTCTTACTTGTCCAAAAACAACATCTTCAGGTGATAAAGCAGCTGCACTGCCAATCATAGCTTCTTCACCATAATGCGTCATATAGAAACTAATACGACCCTGACGTTGAGCATCATAAAGAATACCATCCATTGTATGTAAGAATAACATGTTTTTATAACATTGAATGACTTGATCCTTGGACAGATTAGGATCATGTTCAGGTATCAACACAGTTCCTGTATGATCCATCACACGATATGCTTTAAGAACATCTTGATTTTTAAAGAATGTCAACTCGTTTGTAAATCTATCAGCAGAAGACCATATACTAGCAGACGATTGAATGATATGCTCTCTGCTATTATTCTCATTATCCGATAGCCTTCTAGACTCTGCCACATTCGTTACATTCAATAACTATTCAATAAAATTCGGGGAAGAAGAAAGAAGCTATTATGATTATGACAGAACCAAAAAAAAAAAAAAGTCTAATTTACTATGACATACCTTTGAAGTAACCGTAAGCCATCTTTTTGGTTGTTGTTGTTGTAGTAAAATTGGGCTTTTTAGAAGCAATGATTTAGTTCTATTAAGCATACTTTTTATGAATGGATAAATAAATAGATAAAAAAAAAGATAAAAAAAAAAGATAAAATAAATAAATAAATAGATCGTTTGGAAGCCGTGTGAAAAATAACTTTGATTTCCTCTTTTATTTTTTATTTTCGTGGGAAAAATCGTTCATGTCAAAAAAAAGAAAAAAAAATAAAAAGTCGTTACATAATATTTCCTTTTTTCATTTTATAATATCTTTATTAAAAAAAAAAAAAAAAAAAAAAGTATCTATAGCTTGTTTTATTAGGATATTCTATATTTTATTCTATTTTTTAAATATATGTGTAATTTATTGCATTTTTTTAAAATTAAACTTATTAATAATAATAAAAAAAGTTATTAAAAAAAAAAAAAAAGAGAGAGAAAAAGAAAAATTCTAAATGTGTATTATAAAATGTAATATTATAAAAAAAGAAAATAAAAAGAAGAGGGAAGGGAGAGATTAATTATTTTAGTTATTATTACCGCCAGAGAGGACACGAGCAGCATGAGAGGTTTGTACAGAGGAAAGACGACGCATTTCCTTGGGATCAAGTTTCTTTCCGGATTGACCCATGACCTTTTGAACAAGGTTTTGAGGACGTTCAAGAGACTTGAGAGATTTAGTACGGTTAGCATAGTAACGACCAGAGGAAGAAGAGACAGCTGAGGCACGACGAGTGGCAGCAGCCTTATTAGCTTCGAGGTCACCTCCTGTCTTGGGTTCGAATAATCTTTGCATAGCGAATTTGATAAGATCCATAGGAGCGAACCAAACAAAGTTCCTATTTAAAATGAAATAAATAAAAAATAAGAGTGAGTTGTTGTTTTGTTTGATGATGAATGGAAAAAAAAAAATATGAATAAGAAAACTTACCAAATCCAAGCAATACCAGCCCAGCTCCAACCACAACCTTGAATGTCAGTAAAGCCCCAGTTGGCGTAAACAGCAATAAAGGTAGCAACCAATTGAGCAACAATGAAAGCACAAATAAGGAAGAGAGAAGGACGTTCAAGGAAGAACCAAGTACGAGAACGAGTAATGAAAATCAAACCTTGAGAGATGGTAGAGACTTGAAGGTAAACAGCAGAGTGAAGAACGAAATGGTTGGGGTTATGAATGACTTCAACACCAAACTTACGATGGAACCAAGTGGACTTGAGAGCAACTGCAACAAAGACAACAGTAGAGGCAGTAAGGTAAAGACCATAGACGATGGCATAGGAGAAAATTTCACGTAAATTCCAAGAGTTAGGGAAAGGTGAAGGCCGGACACGATCCTTAGAGATAGTCATGATAGTACCATCATTAAGCATAGCAATAATCAAAACCATGAAGGGAGGGAAATCGAATTCGAAAGCCCAGATAAGGATAGAGAAACCAACGACGATACGAATGGTAACAGAACATGTATAAATAGAATAGTTACGCATACGTTGGAAAATTTGACGTGAACCAATGATGGCTTCGACAATAGTGGAGAGACCGGGGGCAGTCAAGACGATATCAGCAGCAGAACGAGCAGCATCAGAGGCATCAGCAACAGCGACACCGACATTAGCCTTTGAAAGAGCGGGGGCATCATTAACACCATCACCAGTCATGGCAACCATGTGTCCCATATTTTGAAGACGTTCGACAATTTCATACTTGTGTTCAGGATAGACACCAGCGAAACCATCAGCATGAAGAACCATTTGATCAGTATCAGTATAACCAGATCCAGCAGGGGGACCATCCTTCAAGGTCTTTGACAAGAACATGTTATCACCCATACCAAGACGACGACCTGTTTCCTTAGCGATAGCAAGTTGATCACCAGTGATCATCTTAACAGAGACACCAAGAGCGATAGCACGATCAATTGTTTCCTTAGTATCAGAACGAGGAGGATCATAAATGGGCAAAAGACCGACAAGCTTGAAACCATTACCTTCATCTTCAAAGTTACCGGAGGGTACCTCTTCAATAGCGACAGCAAGAGCACGAAGACCACGACGAGCGAATTCATCGACATCATCGTTAAGAGCTTGAATAACGGCTTCGGTCTTATCACGAGTACAGAGATCCAAAATCTTGTGTGACATACCCTTTGTGACACGGATCACCTTACCATCTGCATTTTGCTTATAAGTAATTTCAGTACGCTTAATGACAGGATTGAAGGGCTTGAATTGCAATTCAGTGATACCATCACGAGCCTTAGAGGGATCAGGTAAGGAATTGACAATACAGAAATCGATAGCATCTTGGTTTTCAGTACGAGAGGCATAAGCAGACAAACGAATGACATAATCACCGTCGTATTCAGGAGAATAAGTCTTGATGGTAGGCTTATCAACAATAAGCTTGTTCAATGTAAGAGTACCTGTCTTATCAGAACACAAAATTGTGACAGCGGCCATTTCTTCAATAGCTGTAATACGAGTGACGATAGCCATGTGTTCAGCAAGTTGCTTAGCACCAATAGCCAAAGTAACGGAAAGTACAGTAGGCATAGCAATTGGAATACCACCAATGAGCAAGACAAGAACGTTGTTAATACCACGTCTGTAAGCATAGTGGAAACCAGCATATTGAACAATAATGACAATAACCATGAAAAGACCAATAACACAAAGACAGAAGTTACCAATCTTGGCCAAAATGGTTTGCAAGTGACCAGTATCATCACCAGCTTCACCAACAAGTTTAGCAGCACGACCGAAGAAAGTATTAGTACCAGTACCAATAATGACAGCTTCGGCTTCACCTTGCTTTACAGTAGAACCTGAGAAAATTTCGTCACCAACATCTTTACCAACAGGTAAGGATTCACCAGTAAGAGCAGCTTGATCAATAGATACATCACCATGAGCCTATTACATATATGAAACAAATTATAAAAAAAATAATAATTAGAACATGGGTTTTGAATAGCAAAAATAAGATTTTTTTTTGCGGTCTTTTTTTTTTAAAAAAAAAATAGTCCGCATCATTTAATTTCTGATTTAGAAAAAAAAAACTTACAGAAAGTAAACGACCATCAGCAGGAACGACATCACCAAGCTTAATACTAATGATATCACCGGGAACAAGTTCAGAAGCTTCAAGAGTCTTCCATTCACCATCACGCTTTACTTTACATTCAGGAGCAAGAGAATCCATAAGAGCCTTGACAGCATTACCAGCTTGACGTTCTTCCAAGAAACCAATAGTAGCGTTAGCAAACAACAAAATAATAATACCAATAAAATCTGGGTAATCTGGTGGTTGACCGCCACCGTTAGACACAGCAATAGCGACAAGAGCAGCAGCTTCCATAACCCAAGAAAGGGGATTCCACATAAAGCCCAAGAATTGAAGGAAAGGGTTAACTTCCTTTGTCTCGAGTTTGTTATAACCAAACTTTTCATGACGCTTTTGGGCTTCAGATGATGTTAAACCTTCAGGTTGTGTTCTACATAATTTAAAAATTAATTTAATCTAAACAAAAAAAAAATGTACAAAACAATTTCAATAGGAATACGTACTGTAAAAGTTGCATAACATCTTGATGCTCCATAGTAGAGAGATCATATTTGTCTTTATCATAGAGGTCTTCTACAGTGATTGTGTTGATATCACCAGTGACCTTGGCGCGAGGATGTTCGTCAGCCATGATCAATTAAGATTAATATAAAAAAAAAGTAATTAAATAATAATAAAAGGTATTTATAAATAAATTAAAATAAAAAAAAATGTATGAAACTACAAAAGTTTAGTTTATACGAAGTCTAATATTAAAATAATATCGGCTATTATAAAATGATTGTATACAACAAAAGGATATATTTTTTATATAACAAAGTTAAAAAAAAAAAATAAAAAAAGAGAAAAGTTTCAGAAATGAATGAAATCTTCTTTTATTTATATATTCTTTCTCAAAAAAAAAAAAAAAAAAAAAAAAAAGTGTGTCTATAAAGAAGAACAAAATCTTTGGTTAGATTTTTTTTTTGTCTTAGAGAGCACCCGAGCAAGGGAGAAATGTTTTATCTATCATTTGCCTATAAATGAGTATATTGTGTCCCCTAAAAATGGTAAGATCTTTTATGAAGAAACAGGTTTCATTTCTTACTATAATGAATGAAAATATACAAAAAAAAAAAAGATTTTTAATCGCCGAAAGATAACATGCAAATGATAAGTGACATTTAAAAAATAAAAATTCCTCCCCGCACAACTGCGACATTCGATTTGTGAGTCCGTTACATACATTGCCAACAAATGAACGTTTATAGGTTTTCCCCCTCTCCGATTTTGCTTCGTTCACCCCTCTTGTTCTTTATAATAAATGAATAATAGAAGTTGACTTTTTGTTCTTTACTTGTCATACATGAAAAGTAAACAAGTTGTACCACGTAATGTCGTTAGTGGTCTGTGCTTTTAAAAAGGTAAATAAGGGCTTTTATTATCCCTTTAAGGAAAAAGAAAAATTGTGACAACAGATTATATAAATAACACAAGCCTATTTTTTTTGAGTAAGAATTGAACTCGTGATACTTTATTCAAAAAAAAAAAAATGACAAAAGTATTATCCATGGTACATTGTAGGCTAAATTAGGAAATAAGATGTTTTACCTCATTTTGTACCAATCGTTGTTTTTTAATAGTAGTAGTAGTAATAGTCGTAGTAGTAGTATTTGTTGTTGTTGTTGTTGTTGTTATTGTTGTTGTTGTTGTAGAAGTAATGATAGTCGTAGTAGTAGTGATATTAGTAACAAAAACAAGGGTTCCTCTTCCATAATATTACCTAATACATATATACATATATAAATTTATATCTTTTTTTTTTTACTACTCTATTATTTGATATCTGTCTATAAAATGTAAAAAAAGCTTTATTGATATTAAATGTACATAGATGGACAAGCCTCTTGACAGTAGTATTTTATTTTCTGTATAAAAAAGAAAATCGAATCTCCGGTTTTTTGATTATCCGCCCTCGAATGAATATGTGGTCGTTTTGATCAAACTATAATTTTATCCAATCGGGCAAATAGATTTCATGATCTTATTCCTATATTTGGGCCCTGATTGATAATAATGTTTACGAAATATAACATAATGTAGTAAACTATAAGCTTGGCTGATAACGGATGATGATAGTAAAGACGCTAATAATTGTTATTTGCTAGCTATTATATTCAATTGCTAATAATTAACAAAACAAAACAAAAAAAAAGAGTAGAGAAAAAGGAGATTGCCTATTTTTCAATCATTATCAGATGTTTCAATTAATCAATCGAACAGAAATTACATAATAATACATTACTTATTTATTTTCAAGTATAAAATAATGAATAACAAGAAAGAATGATTTTCAGTTATTATACGCTGTTGTTGTTATCACTCTATCTTTGTTAATTTAATAAAATTAACTCTCCGTTTACTATTAAAGAAAAAAAAATTTTTTCTTGTAGTAAAGCGAAGTTATTAGATACGGTTTCATTTAACGAAAAAGGGATAGTCATGTTGATCTTGATCTTGTATATCTTCTTTTACTACAAGACTTTATTCTTTTGATTTATTAAGAAATCATTGTTGTCAAAGACTATCAATCATTATCTTTTTTTTAAAAAAAAAAAATAGTGTGGAGCTTATTTTTCTTCTACATCGTTTCTTTCTCTCTCTTTTTTTCTTCTTTTTTTCTTCTTTTTTTTTGTAAAATTTTGTTCATTACAGAAAATGACACTAGTTGAAAATAAAGTATTATCAAGTGCAAAGTTTATTGCAGAGGTAATAACATTGAGATACTTGCTCAGTTCTGATTTAAGAATTTTAAAATGATTCAATAAAATAAAACTAAATTCTTTAATGTCGTGTTCCTCCACATTATGTATATATATGAAAAAAAAAATAGCATAGTAAAAACGTGTCTATTCCTAAAGAAAACTTGGAGAAAGCAGCTAAAACAGTAATGTTCCTGAAAAAAAAAATCAAAAAAAAAAAGTTTTTAAACAATATCATGTTTATAATCTTAGATTTTGGATAACATTAAGAAAAAGCATTATAGCACTAAAACTTGGAATGAACATCCATTGCATCCTAAAATAGCAAATCGTAATACTGTCGATTGGTAATCATCGAGTTTCTTGAATCTTTTTTTATATAATAATATTAATGGATCATCTCCATTTGTAATTTAGGATATTTCTTGTTGATCTGCTTAACTTTTCATTTTGGAGTGATTTAGACGTATCTGATAAAAAAACTCCTCACCCAGACCGCTATGCTATTTATTATGGAGGTAAAAAATACACAGGTTATTGGTCATTATGTGCTGCTATCAATCGTGGTAAGGATTAAAAAAAAAAAGGAGGAGGAGCATGATTACAAATAGAATTTTAATTCATCTTCTATAATTATCAACGCGTAAAAAGCACTTGATAACCAAATCCCAATAACAAATCCTGCTTTTTATGGTAATGAGGCTACTGATAGAGAACTTGCCGATATTTTTAACTCTGATACGAAAGAAGAAGCTCCGATGCTTAACGAAAGAATAAGAGTAATGAGAGAAGCAGGCAAAGTCTTATGTGAGGTTTGATAATATGCTCCTTTTGTTGTTGCAATTATAATAACTCTTTTTTTTTTCTTTATTTACTTTTTTTAGAAATTTGATGGTTCGTTTGTAAATTGTATAATTCAAGCCAATCATTCAGCTTCGAAATTGTTAGATATCATTGTTGACAATTTTTCTTCTTTTAACGATGTTCACGATTTTCATGGTAAAAAAGGTAACATTTTTTTTTTTTTAGCCAACAAATCAGACCATGCTTATTTTTTCTTTTTTTATTAGTTTACATTTTGAAGAGAGCTCAAATTTTAATTGCCGATTTATGGTAAACAAGATACATGCAATAAGCCATACATATACGCACATGGCAAAATTCACATGATATTATATTTATATGGATGTATAAAAATATATATCTCACCTTTTTTTTTTGTTAGGGCTTGCTTCGATGGACAAAGTTATGGTCAATTTGATGATATAGACTCTATTACTATGTTTGCAGATTATAGGTAATTAATTTTATTTTATTTTATTTTATTTTGCATGCATATATTTATTTATTAACATAATTTTTTAATGTATTATTAAAAGAGTCCCTCAGGTATTTTACATTCTGTATTTTAAAATTCTAAAAACACATATTTTCTTCTCCCCTCAAATTATTTATATTTAGTATCATGTAATAGGCATTATATCAACTTGGTTTATTATCTTATTCCCCAGCATTAATCGATAAATTACATAACAGAGAATATTTCCCCTCAGGTAGTGAGGACGAAGTGGAGATACGTGGAAATTCGATTTGGGCAGTAGAATTAGTTCGCGAAAGAATTAACCAAATTGAACCCACTCTTCATATAAATGCCATTTTAATTGATTTTTATATTTGGGATATGGCAAAAGAAATTCAAGATCAAATGACTGTACCAACTCACTGTACAAGAAGTTGTTTTTATTAATAATCATGGTGTACCTTGATCCTTGTTCTTTTTATTTTTTTTTTTTTTCAAAGATCTGCTTTATTATGGACTTTCTACTATTATTGAAAAAAAAAAATCTTTGAATTCAATAAAGATGATGTCATATTGAATTATTTTCCAAAAAAGTATATATTATAAAGGACTTTTATTTGAGTTAATTTTGCCTAAAAAAAATCATTATTTCGGAGTATATGGCTCTATTACGGCTTTAACCGTGTGATTGCTTTTTTATCATCTCATCATCTTAAATGTCACTATTTAATTTATTTATTTCATCACATAAAATATAAATAAATTAGATATAGAGTTTTTTTTTTTGGTTTATTAGCTTTGATTCGCTCTATTTATTTGTTTATTTATTTTACAAGTGATGAATTATGACAACATTAAGGATTTCCCCTTTTCCCCTCCTTTTTTTTTTTGTATTGTTGTCAATATATGACTTGTTTCCAAGGAATAGAGTGACACGGTTAACGTAACAACAAAATGAAAGGGGTAGTAGTACTTGTTCACTGTTATTATTTAATTTCAGACTGGGTTAGAATTTGGAAAGCTTTAATGTAGATCTTTTTTTTTTTTGAAATACATAATACTGCATTTGTTCATTTGTTTATTTATTGGGTTTCTATTGTCTAATAATGACTTAAATATTTGACCAGGTTAACCTAATAACATGATCTGTCTTTCTTTGAGTAGGTTTAATAAATCCTAAAAACTGAAGTTCTGCAACAGATCGAATAAATCTTGCCCTGTAAAAAAAAAAGAGAGAAAAAGAAAAAGAAATAAAAAAAAAAAAAAGTTAAACAAATCTATACGTGGTATTACTTTGTTTCAGATAATAAACTTACTGAACTTCATTTTCTTCTAATTTTTGATTCGCCGCTCTTTTCTCTCTTTCAATTACACAGCCAAAGGCTACAAACCAGTCATAAAGATTAATCATTCGACCACATTCAAGGTAAAGTTTATATAGAATGCAGGTATCATGTTCTGAAGGAATAATTTCGTCACTCTTTTCTGTATCACAACATGAGCAGTTGATATAGTGTTGTGGTTGGGTTAGAGCAGTTTGAATTGAAGCTCGTGGTTGTGATGCAAATGACTAAAAAATGTAAAGGATTCAATTTTATGTATACAACAATAAAAGGCACTTTACCTTTTCATGTAATGTTATATTTGTATAATAAACTAATTCATGTAAAGGAACTTTGTTGAATGTTTTTAAACAATCTCTATAGTTAAATTATTTAGCTCTTGTTTGAAAAAAAAAAAAAATATTCATATACATGTATTATATTTCCTTACGTAAGCATTTTTTCAAACCATTCAGCAATACTCATGGCAATCTTGGAAGCCTCAGTTCCCTTTCTTTTCAAGTGCTCAATTGATTCGGTTTGTACTTTCCTTGCTGTTTCTGTATGTCTGCCTTTTTCAGTCTGTGCCTCAGGTAAGACCATACCTTCTAGTAATTTAGCTTTTCGAGACATCTTTGCTACAAATGTCTCATCTGCCTCTGATAATTGTTTGTAACGACTATCCCAGATATCTAATTGTGCTAACGTAGGCTGACTGATATCCTTATAATCATCTTGCTCAAAGAAATCGCGCAATTCATTCAATAATTTCCCAATATGTTCCTCATCAATCTTTCTTGTTAAAATGACCAATGATTTAATTAATTCACCCTTTTCTGCAAAATCCTTTTGTGTTTCAAGCGCTTCAAGTAACAATATTCGCTTTGATTTTTTAAGACTTGTAAAGGAGGTAAATGAAGGAAATTGAGCCTGAAGTAGTGTTAGTAAATGTATACCCATTTTAAATTTTTTCTGATATATCTTGATGTCATCTAAAAGGTCGGCTGCAACTTCTGTTATTAAATATCGATCATCTTCTAAAAGTCGTAGGGCCTTTTTTGGATCAGTTGAAGCAAGGTCTTCAATATAGTTTTTAAAAGAATTAAGCATACGTATAAAAGTGATATGATGTTCATTCAACATATTATTATCTAACCATTCACTTAAAATACTCTTTGTCTTTGTTTTTTCAAATCCAAGTAAAGGTAAGAAGATTGAAAGTGGGTTGCCATAAAAATGATGCATTAATGCGTACTATACAATCATATTAGCTACAATCCATATCATATAAACAAAAACAAAAAAAAAAGATGATGCTGCTCTAAATCACATGCATTCCATTACCTTGATACTCGCTGTTACTTTACTTATAGAGAAATCATACAAATAAAAATGATCTAGTAAGAACTTATAAGGACGTGCGCCAAATTTTAATGTATGTAATGAATCCAAAAATATCTATTAAAACAAATTATAAATGTATAAACATATATTTTTCCCTTTTTCTCATTACCTTTTCAATCACTCTATTGAACCAAACTTCACTTTGTTCTAATCTAAACTTTTCAATTCTTAACAATTCAATGGTTGATTTACTAAGAGATTGATGCAAAATCTCAGTAGATGTAGCAATACCCATGATACAAACAATAGGTAGACTTGATCTATATTCACTACAAATGGTAAAGAAATCCTGAAGAACTGCAGGCTCAAAAGATTCAAAATCTTGTAAAATAATGACTAAATTTGGATTTGAGGGACTATGAACACATTGATGTCTGTACCATCCCTCCAATAGCTGCATGTCATATGGTAAACATTTACTAGGCTTCGCTGTTACTTTTCCAAGATAATATCCTGTTTTAGGACGCTTTGAAAAAAAAAATACATACATGTATATATATGCATTTAATAAATATTCCAACTATTAACTGTCAAACACTTACAGACTCTGTTCGAATAATATCTTCATCTTCTTCTTCATTAAATTCGTTCTCTTCTTCTTCAAGGACTTCAGGATCAAAATCTCTAGGTGCATTAGCTAAAAACCTTTCAATCATTGCTTTCATCATATTTTTAATATTTAAACACTCTTTTGCTTGTAATAATGCTACGTAGTTTATCTTTTTATGTGATTCTTGTAATTTTTTTGCAATATGGGCGAATTGCATATCATGATCAGGTGTATTAATGCCTGCAAAAACAAGGCCGGTAGGAATTTCATGAAACGGTAGTGATATTAAGCTGTATTACCTTGAATTAATATTTTCTTTTTCTTTTTGCATACAATATATAACTTACTCACCTTTTGTCGGCATTGTGGTCCTTATCCACAAAATCACAAATTTCTTGTATCGTTGCCTGGTTCATGTCCAATAATATATCCTAACATTTTTTTTAAAAAAAAAAAATAAGTAACATTTTATATGTTAATTCCATTAAGGAAAATAAAATAAAAAATTACAGTAATGATTTTATTCGTGTCATCCCAACATTCTTTAAATGACTTTTTTCTATACAACATCGCGTCTAAAGGCTCTTCTCCGTTAAATAATTGTTGAAAACCTTCATGTAAAATGGGTTGATTATCACTCTCAGTGCGATGAGCAACTTTAATGTCTATCATAAATCCAAGCAAGTAAATTAATATATACATGTATTATATATATATATATTGTTAAAAAAAAAAGACTAAAATGTTTAATTTACTTTTCGATCTTAATTTTGATCTTTTCACTTTCGTAGGTTGATCATTCTTTCTTTGTCTTTTTTTTTCAGGTATTATTAAAAAACAACCCTAAATTATTGAATTAAGGACAAATAATTAGGACATGCTTAAGGTAATACCTCTGATATAGAGTCAAAGTTGTCTCTTATGAATGTTTCTGTAGTATTAGTCATTACTCGATCTATTCTAAATTTTAAAGGTTCAAAAGAAAGGTTAAAAACCTTTTTTTTTTTTTTTTTTTTTTTTTTTGAATCAATTATAATTTAATCTCATTTTTTTCCAAATGTGTGTAAGATTTTTAACAGAAATTCTTAGCACTACTAAATTATTTTTCTTATGAAAGTTCAGATAATTTTTTTTTTTTTTTATTTCAAACCTTAGAAATCAATTCTACAAATAGATTATTTTGGAGGTTATATGGCATCTCTGCTTTAATTAAAATAATAGTGCTACAGTTCAGGAACAAAAGCATAGCGTAGAGAAATTAAACGAAATGGCTTATTATTCCAGAATATAAACAATACAGTGAGATACATTAAAGCTATTAGCTTGGTATTTTTTTTTAGAAGAATGTTTATATGTTAGTAGTTTGACATGAGGAAAAAAGAGGATTTGCGTTCAACTGGTGGCCATCAGTTAAATATGTGCTGTCTAAAACAAAAAGGGGATTTGTATCCTTTAAGGATTTGAAAATCTATTCCCTTTATTATTCACCGCCTCATTAAAAAAAAAAAAAAAAAAAAAAAAAAAAAAAAAAAAAAGAGAGAGAGAGAGAGAGAGAGAGACTCTTTTTGTCTTGGCTGATATTGATTTATTTGGTTTATTGTAGACATAATTTAATAAAATACTAAAATTAATTATAAATTCGCTTTTCTCTTAAGAGCAAAATAGTACCATTCACTTTTTATTGGTAAAAAGACAAGTAGAAGGCTGTATTAGTTTGAAAATAATCGTGACTTTGTTTTTTTTTCAAGAGGGCAGCAATAATTTAATGACAGGCCTTCGTTTCTCCACTTTTTTTTTCTGTATAGGTTGATTAGCTTTATAATGGTATTAATTGATGTAAAAATAATTCATGCAAAGAAATACTAACTTTTTTCACTTCATTTAAAAGTTTACCACCCGTTCTATTGTGCAATCAGCTCACCATAACATCAAGCGATACTATTCTGCACCTGCTTATTTTGTATCACGAACTGTAAACAAGGGTATTCCTGTTTATACTGACTACAAAAATGGAGGAACTCGTCTTTTGACTGTTATTCGTAAAGTTCAAGGTGATTCTTTAGCATTGATGGAAGACTTACAGGCCGATTTTCCTGAAGCTGAAATTACCCGTAATTATAGAACACGACATGTCCTCATTAAGGGTAACCATGTTAACGAAATTAAAGAATGGTTAATTGCTAAAGGATTTTAAGAAAAGGGGCAATAAAGAAAAAAAAAGAGAGAGAGAGAGAGAGAAAGAAAAAGTACTAGGTGCCAAAAAAATAGCTAAATGTATCTGCTTTTATCTTTTTTTTTTTTTGAAATACCATAAAAAAAAGGAATGTAAATATAATAAAATCACAAAAGTAATAAAGAACGTTTTTAGACATATTATAGTGATTTCAAGTTTTTTTTTTATTTTTGTGATTCATATTAACAGCCGCTTGGTATTCAAAACATTTTACAATAGACAGGTTTAATCAAATGTTGTTATATAAAAGTATAATATATAAGACATATTAGCTTGTTGCTGCAACCCTCTAAATAGTGTAATAAAAAATTATATATGAGACTAATCTACTTGATTTTTAATAAAGCTTATTTGAAATAGATAGATTGAAAGATACACCAACAGCTAATATTACAATAATTAATAAATGTAATTGTAAGAATACATATACTTAACAATATACTACGAGCTTAAATGCGTCTAACACATGTGTTGAGAGTAATTAACATGCTATAATAAACAAAACAAAAAGAGAGAGTGAGACAAAAAGTAGTCATATTAAAGCTAAGAGATAAACTACGCACTATAATATAAAGTTATAAAATATTAGCAATAATTTTACTTAACGTAGTGTTATAACTCAAAAGCATTAAGTTAACTAAGAAATGATTCAAAGAGAAAAAGGAATTCTTTATATCACGAATAATATATAAGCATCTGCTAAAAATTGTTTAAGAGCTTATGTTCTTTAGTTTAATAAGTAAGTCTTTAAAAAGGGTTATTTTATTTTATAATTTATTTTTATCCCCCTCAGTCCATTACGATTACAGAAAATAATTGAAAAAAAAAGGCTACAACTAAAGTACTTCAGATATCACATATTATATGCATTTACGACAGATCAAAGAACATGGTACCATTTCAATATAATAGTCTTATTTGACTGTTTTTTATTAGATGTACTATAAAAAAAAAATTACAATTTTTTCAAAAATTAAAGAATGAAATTCCCAAAATATGCTAGCAACTATCACGTGTAATGATTTCTATTGGTGCTGATTTTGAATTTTTTGTTTTGTAAAGCCTATATAATTTCAATTTTTTATAAATTTTCAAGTTCCGCCTTCTTGGCTCAGTTGGCAGAGCGTCTGCCTAGTAAGCAGAAGGTCGCCAGTTCGATTCTGGCAGAAGGCATATTTTTTGTATTTTTTTATGTCGGATTTTTATCATTTTTTTTGTAAGTTACTGTCCGGACTGTTATATTGTCTACAGTTCCGGATGGTATATTTTTTAATTTCAAGTGGAAAAAAAAGTTATATTGTCTAAAAATTATATACAGTGTTTGCCAAAATGATGTCGCACTAAAAAAAATTTAAGTTGTCGCACAGTTCGAAAAAATAATGACGCATCAAAAAAATAAAGAGTATCTATTGATAAGATAAAGATAACAAAAGAATAAGACAGAATAAATCTGTGAAAACTTTATAAAATGAAGAAGTTGAATAAGAATAAATTTAATTGAATTTCTCAAAAAATGAGTGCAAAATGGATCTTGTGGAGAACAGGGTTACTTCGCGACAGGAACAGAATGAAGATATCTTGAAAGAAGAATATTTTTCCATAGAATAATTAAAGTTATTGTGTTTGAACTTTCTAGTCTTTGCCCTGACTGAGAATTAATCTCAATTAACTCTAATAAATATTAAATTATTGGTGCTTGATCTAGCCGGTCATTTTTCTTGAAACCAAATAATGAAATCTCGTTTGTTCATACTTGTGAATGATACAGGAAAGATATTTTTGACATTTTGATTTATATTCCAACCAATTTCTTTGTATCATATTCATTCCTCAATGTACTACTTGAATGAATTTCATTATAGTGTATAGTGTATAGATAGTATATGATTGTATTCATAAATTAGTATATTAGATAATATTATTATTATAATATATATATAACTAATACGTATAATCTATAATTCATATATCTTTATCATTAATAACCCCTTACACTTTGTTTTGCTTATCATTATTTCGTACAGTTAGTATTTATTATAATATTATTTTTCTCATCACAAGAATGTCTTTGTGATATTTCTTTTAAAATATCGAATAAAAATATTAGAAAATAAAAAAATAATATTAAGACAAAAAGAGTCAACGAGACCGAACAATAGTTCTAAAGTCAATTATTTTATTTATGAATTTAACTTGATAGAGGTATTTATAAGAATTGTTAAAGAGGTCTGAGGATAAGATGTGAATTAGAAAAGTGTTAGTTACGACCGAATAAGGTATTTTGTTGACAATGAAGTGTTAGTGATTTTAATATTATTAGATGGAGCGGATCAAGAGAGATTTAGGATAGAATTTCTTAAATAAAATTATGATCCTCATATTTAATCATGAAACATGACATTATAAGTCAGCTCATGACAAAAGGTCTGCTTGAGGAAGCCTGTTCCTCCTCCAAGTTCCAAGAAACGAAAGCTGGCAGGAAGTACTAGGAAACAAACGAAAGGTACAAATACTAATCATTATGTTAACTTCATCAGCGATATTCTTGTGGAGATGAACAAGCCCCCTGAGATGAAAGGATATTTCTTGATTATGGATAATGCGCTTATACATACGAACAAGATAATCAGAGCTACAATTGAAGAGTGCGGTTATAGATGTGTTTATCTTCCACCTTATTCTCCTGAACTAAACCCCATTGAACAGTTTTGGTCGGTCGTTAAGAGTGGAGTGAAAAGAGAATTCGTTCTCAAAAAAAAACACGCTTCCTAAAATGATCACTACTGCTTGTAATGGAGTTTTAGCCTCTTCTTTCGAGGGATTTGCTCGGTATTCTGTTAAACGTTTTGCTGACTGTTTAGCGAGCTGTCCCTTCTAATAAACAAGTAATATACTACATATATGAATACAACAACTTTTTCTAATGGTTATGCGACACTCTTTATTTTTTTGATGCGTTGAAATGTGCGACAACTTAAATTTTTTTTAGTGCGACATCATTTTGGCAAACACTGTACTTGCAAAATGATATTTAAGAGGTTGAAACAATATAACCAAATAAAGTATATCTTATTTTACATTTTATTTTTTTTATGTAAAATATAACTTAAGCTCTTGTTTTGTAAGGAGAGTAAGTTCTAGAAATTTGTAAGTAGTCAGAAGTAATACGAACAATTATTTGGATTTTAAAATAAGGATCTTGATGACTAAAATTGGGTTAAAAGGTATCTATTGGAAGATAAAAATCTAAGAGGCTCATCCTATGTTAATACCCAGTGGTATGTAGACGAATAGCCGGTCGAACCGAAAATGAAGGAAATAATACATGGACAAATGGTGTAGATGTATTGAGTTGATGAAAAAAAAGAAGGAGTACCAGTTTTTTTTACCTTTGATCCTTAAGAGTATTTTTATTCATTGTTTATCAAATAAAAATCATTTTTTTAAACGTAACTACTCATATTAGGAAATTTATTAATTATATTCTTTAAAATGCCTGTTATATCAGACTTAACTAATAAAAGTTTGCCCAACAAAGATTATAAAAAAAATCTTATTTTTTTTTTATTATTCCATGATAATATTATAACACGCATTCATTCTAATATCGCCTCAACATCCTCGAGAATTTATATATTAGGTGAAATTGATAAAAGAATTTATTTCAAGTTTAAATGGTATCTAAAAGAAAAAAAAAAGTGTCAAAATTGAACTTGGAATAAGATGAAAATTTTGGAAATCCTACTTGATACTTTCAGGAACGAAGAGAGCTAATTAATCTTGATTTACTAACTGATTGCTTGGTAGAAATGATGTTTTGTATATTTGACTGGGTAAATATCACATTTTATTTATATCTAAAATTGATATGGATCTTTACTTAGTATATGCGCTTATATTAGAAAAGAGAATTCATCATGAGGACATAATTTACATTTTATTCAATATTTTCTGCATCATGCAGAAAAGATAAAAATGTTATACAAAGCTTATTCAATATAAAGTTGACATAGCATGCACCATTTTTTGTGTCAATGATATAATTTATTATTATTTTTTATCATAGTTCATATACTTGGAGAAACTAATATTCAAAATTTAATACCAGTAAATGATACAGCACATTTAAGCATAGCTAATCAGAATAACTATGTATAGCATTTAACTGATAACATTATCATCAATATTATAATATTTTGATCACGTTAATCTAAGAACATGTTAAAAATTTCTAACAAAGGAATTATTAACAACTAAATAACAAATTTTCATGAACCTTTATTTTTGTTTTTATTGTTTCTTTTTCTTCCTTCGCAGATCCAGCAGATACCATAAAGTTGGATGAAGTGGCATCCAATATTATATGTGGCGGTATTACCTACGTGAAAGGAGCTTCTAAAAAGGTAGAAGTGCTTTTTTAAAGACCATGTTGATGTTAAACGCAGACTTTATACCAAAAATACACTTCTCGAGAAAATTCATGTCTGTTATAACTCAATTCATAACAGACGCTAAATGATTAGCAATTATTGTTGGGTTTTTTATTTTATTTTTACAACTGAATAAATAATTATATTCTTGAAGGAAATACTGCACCCCTTTTTTTTCCAAAAAAAAAGATATGAAAACTACTCTTTTTTAAAGTGAAGTTTGCAAATTGTTTGGTAAGAAGAGAATATACTGCATCAATTAAACGAGCTTGTAGATTCTAGTTTTAGAAGTCAAAAAGGTGAATGAGGAGTTTACTTGCTAACAAAATTAGTTTGCTTTTTAACTTTTTTTTTTGGATTTCATCTATAGCAGTTCCTAGCTCAGCAATCTCTTTGTCTTGTTGTTTTTCCTGTGCCTCATAATAGAGTTTGACGCAAGTCAAAGTCTTCATAATGGAAAAGCTGAAGTTCGGTGTCTCAATTTATTGTGCTGTTGCCTTCTTCATCAAAAATTTTTTATTGTCTCTCTTAGCAGAAAAAAAAACATGTGCTCATTTCTAAGTGTATTTATTAGTAACAGTAACAATAAGAAGCGCTTTGGGAAAAACTAACTGTCCTTTTAAATCATCCTTTAGGTTATAGGAAACCGCCCTTTTGAGATTTAAAAACCCGCCTTTTGAACAAATTTATTACCCGTCCTTGATTGTGTAAAAATAAAATATTATTTTATAAATATATTTTATTTTTTCCTTTTTAAAAGAAATAAAAGAGCAACTTTATAATCTTGTACAAATAAAATTTAACATTCATAGACCTTAACAATAAATTGATTTATAGAAAAGACCATCAGCTTATTTTCTCTTCAAGATGATGAACAGTATTAATAAAATTTCGCAAGAAATTCTTGCGAAATTACCTCTTTTCAGACTAAAAGGTAACATCTAAAGAACCATGTCTACTTATTCTTTTTTTTTTCTTCATCCCCTCTTTCTTTTTTCTTTTCTTTTCTTTTCTTTTTCTTTTTTGTACCATGTTGAAGCTAACTTTTTCATGTTTTTCATAATATAGACCTTATTAGAGCCGTTAGAGCCTGTAAAACAGCAGCAGAAGAAAGAGCTGTAATTCAAAAAGAAAGTGCTAACATTAGAACAGCATTTAAGAATGAAAATGCGGATACGCGTCATACAAATGTTGCAAAACTGTTATACATTCACATGCTTGGTTACCCCGCTCATTTTGGTCAGATGGAATGTTTAAAATTAGTCGCTAGCCCTAAATATGCCGACAAACGTTTAGGATATTTGGGTATTATGCTTCTGATTGACGAAAAAACCGAAGTGCTTACATTGGTTACCAACAGTTTGAAAAAGTATGCACATTGAGTTTTGGAATTTATCATGACTAACAACTTTAAAGTGATTTAAACCATAGCAACATGTACATTGTGGGTTTAGCTCTTTGTACAATGGGTAATATTTCTTCATCAGAAATGGCTCGTGATTTATGTTCTGAGGTTGAGAAATTAATGGGTAGCTCAAATACATATATTCGCAAAAAGGTAAATTGCATAATTTTGTTTTATCTTGAAATACTAAAATGTATGAATTTAGGCTGCATTATGTGCCTTGAGAATTATATCTCGAGTACCCGAACTACACGAAAATTTCATTTCAAGAGCTAAATCACTTTTGAATGATCGAAGTCATGGTGTTCTGATCACCGGTATCACTTTGGTGACCGAAATGTGCCAAAAAGATCCCGAAAATGTGAAAATATTTAGAAAGGTAAATAGTATAACCATGTTTATGAATCTTTATATACTAAAATGGAGTTATCAAGGCTGTTCCTCTCTTGGTTAGACATCTTAAAAATCTTACAAGCACAGGATTTTCTCCAGAGCATGATGTTACAGGTGTTACAGATCCTTTCCTTCAAATCAAAATTCTTCGTCTTTTGCGTATTCTTGCTAAAAATGATCGTGAAGCATCTGAAGCTATGAATGATATCCTTGCTCAAGTTGCAACTAATACCAAGAATAATAAAAACGTTGGAAATTCAATTTTATATGAGACTGTATTAACTATTATGGATATTCAGAGTGAAGCTGGTTTACGTGTATTAGCTGTAAACATTCTTGGTAAATTTTTAAGTAACAGAGATAATAACATTAGGTATACTGCTTTTTTCTTTATTTTTATTATTTTTTGGCTTTATATTGACTACTAAGCATAGATATGTTGCATTGGAAACGTTGAACAAGACAATAGGTATTGAAACTCAAGCAGTTCAAAGACATCGTAATATTATTCTTGACTGTCTTCGTGATGGTGATATCTCTATCCGTCGTCGTGCTTTAGAATTGAGTTTTGCTTTGATCAATGAAGGCAATGTTCGTGTTCTTACTCGTGAGTTACTTGCTTTCTTGGAAATCGCCGATACAGAATTCAAGCAAGGTATGACGACAAAGATCTCACTTGCAGCCGAGCGTTTTGCTCCTAATCAAAGATGGCATATTGACACCATGTTGCGTATGCTCAAATTGGCTGGAAATTATGTTCGAGAAGAGGTATTAGCAGGGTTTATTCGTCTTGTAGCTCAAACGTCAGATTTACAACAATACACTGTACAAAAATTATATGCTGCTTTAAAACAGGATATTTCTCAGGTAAGAAAAAAAAAAGGAGCTATACATATCTATACAGTTCTTATATATATATATATATATATATACGTTTTAAATAGGAAGGTCTAGTTTTAGCAGGTGTTTGGGTTATTGGTGAATATGGAGATATATTAGTTAGTAGTGGAAATTTTGAAGAAGAAGAGGGGGTTATGATTGAAGTATCAGACTACTCAGTTGTCAACTTGATGGAATCTATTTTACAAGGTCCTTACGCCAATCAAGTCACCCGCGAGTACGTTATCACAGCTCTTATGAAACTTTCTTCGCGCCTTACCGACAGCAGTGCTCAAACTAAAATTAAAGAAATACTGAATGAATATACTATCAGTATGGAGGTCGAAATCCAACAACGTGCTGTTGAGTACACTAATCTCTTTTCTTATAACTCCATTCGTCCTGCTGTTTTAGAACGTATGCCTATTCCTGAGTCTCGTACAATAATTCAAAATAATGCTTCTACTGATAGTATTGATCGTTCATCTACTGAGGCCAGAACTGGACCAAGTGATCAGGATTTATTATTGGATCTTATGGGTGTTGGCACAAGTGGTGGAAATGGTGCTATCGAGCAAGTTGATGTCATACCACAAAGTCCTGTTAATTCATCTTCTGCTTCTACTGCACCATCCAAATCATCTAATGCAGATCTTTTAGCTGATTTGTTTGGAACTGGACCCTCCTCTCAACCACCTTCACAACAAGCTGCACCTCTTATATCATCAACGACCCCAGCATCATCAGTAGTAACCAATAATAATAATTTAATGGACCTTTTGGGTGGTAGCAGTATTAATACTACTACTACTACTACATCAAATGTACAAACTTCAAGTCCTACCACATCAAATTATGGATTGAATTCACTTGCTGAATTAGGACAGGTATTACAAAATAGTCCATCTACAGTAGCAAGCACAACAACTGCGAAGACAAATTCAGCAGCAGCAGGTTATGAAGCATACTCAAAGAATGGACTCACCATTCGACTTTTACCCTCAAGAGATAGAAATAATTCCTCTATCATCAATATTCAAGCCTTATTTTCCAATAATGGATCCTCTGGTGTCATTCATCAATTACAGTTCCAAGCTGCTGTGCCCAAGAGTCAAAAATTACAGATGAATGCACCTAGTAGCCATACAGTTCAACCCAACACAACTGAAAAGCAACTCTTGAGAATTAGTAATCCACAACAGGTAAGGATATGTGTTTATTTCTAATGTTTATCTAATATAACTTTTACATAGACTATTGTTAAACTCCGTTTACGTATATCCTATGAAGTTGGAGGTGAAAAGAAAGATGATATTGCTCAGTATGGTCCTTTCCCAGAAGGAGCATTCTAAATTTATTAAAATAAAATAAAATAAAATAAAATATGCACCTTGTTTATTAATATTATAAATAAAGATATTTATTATATAAAAAGATCCACTTTCTTTGTCTGATATAAGGGGAGGGGGTATTTTATTTATTTATACTTGATGGTATTATCACTGTTATCAGTCAAAATCCTCATGATCATTTTCGCAGCAGTAGTAGCTGGTGGGCTTTGAATAGAAGATTTTTTTTCAAAGGAAATAGACAAAGATGGAGGATTTATTATAGAAAATTATCATTGCTATTGAATGAATTGGATTTCATTTGATTTACATAAAGTAGCAGTGGTTTTTAAAGAAGAAGATACTGTTCAGTTATTATTTTCCAATCTTTCAGTCAGAGCAATAGCATAAGAGAGAAAATCTAATGAGTTTTGAACTGGAGGATGTATGGATGCCTCTTTAGTATCTTTGTCCTTTTCAGCAGAATGATAGTGAAAAGAAAGATTTTTTTTCCTATCATCTTTCTTCTTCTTATCAAAGAAGATAGTCTTTGTAGTAGTAGTAGTAGTAGTAGTAGGAGGAGGAGGAGGAGGAGGAGGAGGCCAATCAACAGGACCAGAAGACGTACTACTACGTATTAATTTCGACTTTTTTTTATGCGAGCAACGTTTGTCAATGATATCTCTTTGAGTGAACCGAGGCTTAGGTAAATCGTTTATCATTTTTTGCTGTTTCTGTTTCCATAACTGCTCAACATCCATTAAAGTTGATTTCTCCCAACCTTGATTCATTTTAAATCGGGCAAATTCAAGTCTTGCTCGAAGTAAGTTTAGGTACTAATAGTAATAAGATTTTTTTAAATTCTCTTTCTAGAAAAAAAAAAAAGTGTCTGCTTTACTTTAAAAATTTCTTGATCAGATGGAATAGCTAGGTTTGTTTGATAAGGAATTGATGATAAAGGGCTATATGAATTTGGTAAGCTTGTTTGTTTATTACTGCTGTTTTCATTTCCAACAAAAGAAATAGGAGGTATGTTATGATATGTCATTTTCTTTGTTAAAATAGAATAAAGGAAAAAGAAAAAGGCGGAGTAAATGAGCCCCTGATCACTGTAACCTGCATGTTTTTTTTTAAGAAAAAAAAAAAAACGCGTTTCTGGCATCAAATTACGGAAGTTAAATACACGTAGCGCGCTTTTTTTTTTTTTTTTTTAAGATATAACCATTATGTAATAAATATGATTTCGAGTCAATTGCAATTTTGCTTTAATTATTAAAAACTACTAGTAAAGAAGTCAACAAGCTGTAGAAAAAAAAAAGAATAAAATTAATTAATATAAGAACAAGTATTTTATTAGACACAAACTCATGCTGTTAGTCCTTATCCTGCATATGCTCATAGAATATTTTCAGGATGTTGGTATGCTTTAGCTACAAACTTATTATGCCTGCCTAGTGCGACTTATTATAGAATATATCAACTACTGTTTATATTAAATCTACAACTTATTAACTGTTACCTAAGCGACCCTCACAATACATTTCTACAGTTGTGAATGCTAAAGTTTTTCCTAATTTATCAACACGAGCTTCAATAGTAATTGTTTCACCACGTTTTGCACTTTGTATATAACTAATATTAATATCAGTGCTTATACCTGTAGCATATAAGCCCTTTGTTGCAATTGCCAATGAACCTGCAACGTCAACCTATGTTGTAGTCTTGAGTAAATATTATCCTATTATTTATGCTTATTATTTAATACAATTTACAGCAGTTGCTAACAAACCACCATGAACTGTTCCAAGTCTATTCTATATAAATGTTATTATTAATGATTATTATTACATACAAATGCATACCAAGTGTTTATTTTCTACTTGAAATTCAGCAGAAAGTTTGCCATTTTCACTATGTAATATTTTAAGCTACATATTTTATTACTGTTAATTTTTATTTTTGATGCTTAATATTGTTATTATCAACAGTTGTTACCCCTGACAATACAAGAGAGTCATATCCGCCTACAGACATAAAACTCTATATGTATACAAATGTTGTAGACATGTATATATTTATATATATCTTGTTTCTATTTTGACTTTACATCTAGTACTTTTTGTACAAATTTTGGTGATCTTGTCGCAATGGAAGGAATCATTATTAAAGTAAACAAAAAAAAAAGTGGGGTTGTTAACTCAGAAAATATGAAGGAATTCTGGGATTATTTATTCAAAATTGCCCGGGTGAGATCATCGATAAAAAAAATATACATGTATTCCATATATTACAGTAGTTTAATTATCCTTTTTATTATCAAGTATTATTAATTTCAAACATCCAAATCATCATCAGTTTCTCTGCCAGCAGAGCTCTTCTTCTTTTTTATCGTACCATCATGTTTAAATTTTCGTTTTTTTTCTTTTCGTAATATTGAACCAGAAGATGATCTATCATCTTGACTGGAATCTTGATCTTTTTCTTCTTTTTGTGCAAGTGCCTATTAACAAACATTAGTTTAAGACCCATTTCATTTACAATAATTATATACTTTTTGATAAGTAGATGAAGATAATGAAAATAATCGATCTAGCTCTGTAAATTTTGGTTTTCTACGATCAGGTCTATTTGTTAAATAACCATCAAATCCACGAATGATATTTCCATTCTGTTGTGTGTCTTCTAAATAAGATCCTTCAAATAAATAAATGGCATTTTCTAAATTAATCTGTTTTTTTTTATCAAACAATTAAGTTAAATTGAATAAACCATCATTTACTATGTTTACCAGATTTGTATCGACTTGCTTTTTTCTGGCTAATAATGCTTGTAATTCTTGCTTCGTTTCTTCATATTTTTGACGTGTTACTTGCGGTGGTTCAGCGGGTGTATTTGTTGTTGAAGTTGACTGACTATTTGCTATTGCTGTCAATGTTTGATTACTATTGTTTGTTGTTGTCTAAATAATTGAATCACATAAAATTATAACGTAAATTTTTAGTTACGCGTCTTCTTAATCTAAACTGTATGTATGTTTATATCTTTCAACTATATTACCTCCTGTTTAGTGGTGTTTGTTTTGTTATTTTCCTTTGCTATTTCTGACATTGTTTTCACAAAAAAAAAAATAAAATAAAATAAATAAATAAAAAATATCAATGTCGAAAAAGAGGTAAAAAATTCAGTGATCAATAATTTTGGAAAATCCCTAGGTGCACACAAATATGTGAATCACTCTGGAAGATTAGCTCGATTGTTTTATATATTATCAACGATACATTGCATTTAATACATATTATAGTTTGTAGAAAACCAATTAAATCCTTTATTAGTTCATATAATTACAAATAAGAGCAGCTATTAATAATATAATCCTGTTTCTAACATATTACGCTTCATAAGCATAGTCGTGAGCGAAACTTATATTCTGTTCTCCTCTTTTTAATATAGTCTGTATTACGTCTTTATCTATAAAGCTTTACCAGACCTTTCATTTCCTTTATCCATATTTGTTACACTTTTTTTTTTAAAATCAATGAACCTATTTAATGCTTACCTGTTAGTTCTTAAATAAATAAAAATTGAAAAGTTGTTATTCAAATTCGTATAAAAATTGCTATTCGAGTCATTTGAAATTTGCCACCGATGGGTTCACAGGCAAACTTGCTAATTGAGGTTTTAAAGTTTGCCAATTGAAGTTAAACATTTTACCATTTGATTCTGTGAGCATTGAAAAATCTAATTTGTCTAATTTACTTTTTTTTTTTTTAAAAAAAAACCCGTATCAATCTCATCATAAGATTGATATTTAATTTTATAATAATCGGACTACAAAATAAAATTCTGATGCGCCAAAATCATTAAGCCAATAAATTAACTTTTCCCTTTTTTATTCTTTAGAAAACTTACTCATATTTGGCTTTAGGTAAACTAAATCTTCTAAAATATTTATTGGGAATTATGAAAATTAATGACTTTGTTCATTTCAAAAAAAAAACATAGACTTGGGTGATGGAACAAAGAGAAGAAATAAATCATCAAACTGATGTTGAGCCAACATTAGAACAAACCTCATTACTCAATTCTAATAACATACAAGACGAAGAGCAAAATAGTCTCTCAGAAGATATTAAAGAAGAGGAGCCAAGCAGACAGGAAGGATCCGATAAAAACATCCCTGAAGTTATCATGAACGATAGTGATAAACTACAAACTGAGACAGTAGCGATACCTGAGCTAACTATCAACGGTGAATCTGTCATGGATAACGAACCTCAAACACCTATACCACCGAAAGATAATACTACTTTAGATGATATTGCATCTGATGAAAAACCACAAAATTATACTGATACTGATTTTAAGGGTCCTGTTATTGATTATTATAAACATAAAAATATATTAATGACAGGCGTTACTGGTTTTATTGGAAAAGCTATTTTATGGAAATTGATTCAGGCACTACAACAAGATATAGGCACCATTTATATCTTAATTCGAAGTGGTAGTATTAAACGTAGCAAAATTGGTAGACCATCTGAAAGACTTCTTAATGAAATATTTAATAACAAGGTAAATACTCACAATGTTTGTAGTAGTTTTACTTATTTTATGCTATTAGGCATTTCTAATCTTGAGACGTATGATGGGGAAAGAGATATTTGATACTATTGTTAAAAATAAGATTATCCCTGTTGCTGGTGATCTTATTTCTCCAGATTTGTCTATGTCTGAGCCAGACAGGGAGAAAATTACTGAAAATGTAAATGTGGTGATACACTGCGCAGCCACATTAAATTATAATGAAAGATTGGACTTGGCTTTGGAGGTAATAGGAAAATAAATTCAACAAGACGTTATTTGTAATGATCTAAATGAATAAAATAAATAAATAAATAGACAAACACACTAGGTACACTTAGAATGATGGATTTAGCCGATGAATGTAAACATATGGGTAAAGCAGATAAACATACGTTATATAATATGTTTAACTAATATTTTATTGGGATCTAGAGGCCTTTGTTCATATGTCTTTAGCTTACACAGATCCAAATCTTCCTGATGGCCATATACAAGAAAGAGTTTATCCTATGCAAGTAGGTGACCCAGAAGAACTTTTAAGAGAAATTGTAGACCTTGAACTTCAAGATATTCCTAAAATGACACAGCGTATCCTTGCTCATTATCCAAATACTTATACATTTACAAAATCTCTTACTGAGCATTTAATTTTAAAACGTGTTGATTTGAATCGAATTGAAGAAGCTCAAGGTGGTAAGAAACAATGGCCTATTGCTATCATTAGAACAACACAAGTGGGCGCAGGTGCATTTGAACCTTTACCTGGCTGGGTAATTTGTTACAAAAAAAAAAAAATAAAAATAAAAATAAAAAAAAAAGACAAAGCCTCATTTTAATTGTTTTTTTTTAATAGGTAGATGGTGTTACCGGAGCAAATGGTCTAATATTTTTAATGGGAAAAGGAGCACAGGTATTGCAACCTGAAATGGCCAGTATGTTGGCAAATATAGTGCCTGTCGATTATTTGGTTAGAGTAGTGCTGGGTAGTGCTGCATTTATGACA
Organism: Cokeromyces recurvatus; assembly: GCF_025118155.1. NCBI lineage: Eukaryota > Fungi > Mucoromycota > Mucoromycetes > Mucorales > Mucoraceae > Cokeromyces > Cokeromyces recurvatus. The sequence continues at coordinate 138,927 of NW_026251416.1, read as the reverse complement.
CAACCCGGTTATCGTTTCCTATTACCTTATAATGAAGTCCTCGAGCAAGATACGGATGGTGTCAATATCCCTCATGTGCATTACTTTCCTTACATATATCAAGTCACTGCATGTGGGTTTGATGAAACAAGTTGGCTACAAATCTACAATGCTATTCGCTCTTATTGGCTTCGTAATATAAAACTTGGACTCCCTACAGCTGAAGAGTACTTTGCCATTAATAGGTCCATTTTCAAGGCTAAATTCTTTATGAAATATGGTTTACCACAGTCTTTATCATCAGCTATTACTGGTAAATCAGGTAATGATGCTAATTCATTAAATCGTGTCTTGGAATTGGCTTCTCGTGTTGTTGTTGCCGTTCAGCCATTTTTACGACATCGTTGGGTCTTTGATCATCCTAATGTTAAACAAATTGAACAAGATATGTCAAACGATAAACAATTTAATCTAGCTCGTTTTAAACATATGGATTGGTATACCTATATTGTGAACTTTTCTTTTGGTATCCACAGTTACATTACACCTTCACCCCCTCTAGGATTAAGAAACATCACTGTCCCACAAGGTTGGGCTTGTTCACTTTATTTGCATCCTGGAGCAGGTCAACACTCAATTATTGACCAACAAATTGAATCTGTTGTTTTTAGTGCTTCTGATATTCAAAAGAGAACAGAGCGCATGCTGACTGAATTAGTAGCATCACTTGAAAAGCCAGGACAGGAACTTAAAGATAAAAAAAAGATGGAAGAATGGATTAATGACTTTGATGCTAGTTTAGATGACTGGTGTCATGATGATTCAAATCTTTTAAAGAACAAAGAAAATATGACTCATTTAGGGCACTGGCTTAATCCTTCTGAGTCTTATGAGGAGCATATTCGAATTGAAGTACTAAATGATAATAGAGTAGGCCAGAATATACGCCAGGTAAGGGTGTCATTAAATAATGAGTAATCTATACTAATGCCTTTTTTTTTTTTTTTTCTCAAGATTATTGAAACCTCAGGTGTGCCTCAAAATACTGTTGTTGGAGAAGCATTAAAGATTCTTCAACGTATGAAGGAACGAACTCAACTCCCCTATATTTGGTCTGCAGGTGCCTTTCTTAATACATTATTTAAACGTCTTTTTACCAGTGTTCGTATCAATGAATTAGATATTGCTCAGCTTAAAGAACAAATCATGGACAAAAATGTAGTTTATGTTCCTGTTTCAAAAACTATTCTTGACCAATTGATAATTTGGTACATTTGTTTGCGATACAATTTACCTGTACCTGCTATAGCATGTGATGAAGGTAGAATTATTATTATTTTCTGTCAATGTAACTAATAAACTTTTTATTTTATTTTATTTTTATTTAGCCTTGGCGTTATTGGGGCCTATATCAGATATTCTTCGTATAACGGGTGCTTACTTTGTTCGACGTGATCTCGCAACACGATCACCATTAAATACAGCTGTAACTGCTGCTTATACAGAGGTCCTTTTGAGAGAGCATGGCGCATTATCATTAGTCGTTGAACGTGCTCGTTCACGTACAGGCAGATTACAGACTGCCTACCATGATGGTTTAATGAACATGATTATTGATGGTACTTTGAGTCATAATCAGCAATTTTCTACAAATGAGCCTCTTTCACCTACACCAACAGATTCATTTTCTTCCATATCATCTAATCAGAAAGAAACAGTGCTGGTGCCTATCAACATTACTTATGAAAAAATTCCAGAATTGCGCACTTTGATTGACCAAGTCTTAGATCAAAAGCCTCGAAGCATCACTGTATCCACCTCTTTTCTTCGTCCTAGCGCCACATATGCCGATCGAGCTGCTACAAAAGACAATGGAACATTTGAAAAGGGTAAATATGGACGTGTTTTTGTTGGATTTGGGCAAGTGATTGATGTGCGACAAACTGTACAAGAAGCTAAATTACCTGCAAATAAGATAAAGAGATTAAGGTACACATTATAACAAACACACACACAAAAAAAAAAAGAAATAGAGCTAAATATATTTATACGTATATATATTCTTGAATAGTACAATTGCTGTCAATGATAATGATGTAATTGCCGACTATATAATACGTAAGGTTCAACGTGGGCAACATAAGGCAGCTGTTGTGAGTCCAGTTACATTGGTAGCTGCTACTTTATTATTTGGACGTGTGTCAGGAGGCATTACGATGGGCAAGATTAATCAACATGTATCTTGGTTACGTCAAGAGATATTAGAGAAACATATCAAAATTGATTGGCAACCAGATGAGGATGTTTCAACAATTGTAGCTTATTCGATGAACCTTTTAGACGCACGCAATAATGTTACAATGGATGGTGGTAAACGCATTACAGACCAAACGCTGGTACGCGTTGTAGAGCATGCTGACAATGTCATGAGTCTTTCTTATATGGCTAGTCAATTAATCGAAATATTCTTACCAGAGGCTCTCTTTTCTGTAGTTTACCTTTCAAATAACACAGCTAAATCAATAAGCAAATCAGATCTTTTTGCACAATTTACGTTTTTGGTTCAGTTATTTAAGCATGAGTTTATTTACCCCTGGAGTAGGGTAGAGAAATTCAATGTACTTTTAGATTGGTTTATTAAAAAGGATCTTCTCTTGATGGATGAAAACGGACTTTATACCAAGGTAGTAACAATTGAAAATAACGAGACCGAGTATACCCGTGTATGTTTGTTAGCTTCATTTATATATCCAACGTTAGATGCCTATTGGATCACGTCTTGTTCATTATCAGCATTGCGTAATCTACCTTATATGCCACGTAAGATTGTTCCTGTGCTTTCCCAATGGATAGCTGCTCATTTGATTACCGGTAGACGCACCATTTATCGAGAGGTCTTATCAACAGAGGCAAGTCAAAATGCGGTTGATAACTTCTTAGCTATTGGTTTTATTGAAGCAGTTCATCCCAAGACCAAGCTTTCTCCTGATGCACAAATTTTATTACTTGAACTAGGAGTTACAACGAACGAAGATCTAGTGATGGTTTTTAACCAAAAGAATATTGAAGAAGAAGACCTGGTAGGTGTTATAAATGAATGAATGAATGAATAAAATAAGTTAATTGAATGTAGGATTAACACTGTTTTGTTATAGCCCTCTGATATGCACGAAAGTGAAAATATTCTGTCACGACTTGAAGATATTGCATCTCTTTGTCATGAAATTGAAAAATACCGATATGTCAATGATAACATGCGCCACAATGCTCAAGTCTTTGAAAAATGCCAGAATCAAATTAAATCAATTCTAAGAGCTGATCAAAGTTATGCTTTACAACATGGAATGAAACTTGAAAGAGATGAAGATCAAATGATTCAATTAGTTTATTCTCTTAAAGCTGCTTCAAGTACGCCTGTTTCTTCAGACGATGGATTTGGAAAGCATCCAAGAAGAGTATCTCAAGCCTATAATTTAAAGTCATAATTCAAATAAAAGAAATGCATAATAAAAAGATTTTCCATATCCCTTATCTTGGATCTGATGAGCAAAATAGAACTTAGAGTCAGGGATATGCAAATGTCACTAAATATGATTATTGTGTATATCTATAAATAAATAAATAAAAAGCTGTAACATATATAAATAGATAGATAGATAATTATCGATACAAATTTTTATTATGTAAAGTGCTGAAGAATTAGAATGATTAAAGAGCGTCTCTTTGGATACTTGCTTTTTTCTTTTCTTTTGAATTATTTTCTATTTGTCGTTGAAAGGGAAAGTTTGCAACACTATTCAAAATAGGATAGAATGATTGTATTTGATAAAATGTATTCTTAGCTATAAACTCTTGTTTATTATAAAGATGATGATAGAGACAAGTACAGTTAATAAAGAAATTTGACAAGCAAAGTGATGTTTTCGATTTTTAGAATCATTATATAACCATTTTTCAAAGCTTTTTTTATTTTATTTTATTTTATTATTATTATTATTATTATTATTAGAAAGCTATCTTAAAAATCTTCATAATCATCTATAACAAAGCATATATAAGTATTAAATAAATGTTTAATATCTTATTTTACCTTCAATTCCATTAATAGCATGCAAAAAGAATAATACAATATTTGATGTACATTGCATATTAAAGCCGTGATATAATCCTCTTAAACTCCAGTCTGTTAGAATATTTTTTCTCTGTAATCTATTGCTCTTCTTTGGTCGTCCACCTTCTTCTTTGATTATACAATAAATAGCATTTGCAACACCTGTATAAGGTACAGGTCTGAGTGCGACAACAGGTTCAAAACGTTTATTGCCAGGAGTTCTCGTTCTAATCTGACACTGAAGTCGCTTACGAATTGTATCCAATGGCAAAGTAACAAGAATTTCTAATGTATTAAGGCCTAACTCTGCAAGACTATATAAAAAGGGTGATTCAGTTGCACTGATTCGGAAGACACGATCGATAATCAAAGGTGTTACGTTTTGTAGTAAAGGTGTAATAGAGTGATAAAGAAGAGTAGGCACAAGGTTATGAGAAAAATAAAGTCCTTTAATACCACCTTCTTCTTGAATAATTGTTCTTAGTGCATGAAATGGGCCTTTATATTTTCTTCGTAAAGGTGAAGCTGATTGAACCTGTAATCTAAAGACTCAAGCCCATAAAATAAATAACCCACGTCATCATTAGATTTTTTTTTTTTTATTTATTACTAACCTTGTTCGTATAAGCTCTAAAGGACTTAATAAAAATCCTACAATTAGATTACTTGCTACTAACGTAGCTAAATTAGGACCAACACGATCCAAATGAACAAGGGGAATAGTGTCATCATAAAGATCAAACATGTCATTTAATGTGCCTTCAAGTGTAGGTTGAAGAAACAGATGTGAAATTTCATAAAGCCAATTTGTGTACTGCCCCTTAAATAATGAACGCCAACCTTCATGAGGCTGCTTTAATAATTCACCAATACCTTTCCAAACACCTCCTTCGATAGGTTTGAGCTGATGAGGTGGTCGAGTTGGATCATCATAAACACTGGGACGAACAATGTAGCCGCTAGCATCAACAGGAACTCTTTTTTTAAATACTGGATCGTTCACATCTAGTGTTCCCGAATTAAGATCTACTGAGTGGCGTCTTCTGCGTCTTGAGTTATGTTCATCATAAAAGTCTTCTTCCTCCTCCTCTTCTTCTTCCTCAGTAAACTCATTATACTATATAACATTAATGAATGAAAACGTAAAAAGAACCTGCAAATTTACCTCCTCTTGTTCATCGTCTGAGCCATCTTCTACTTTAGTTCTAGTAATAGATGTTACCTCTGCGTCTTCACGAGGCATATATTGTACTTGTAAAAGTGTTTTAGATACTTCAAATGGACTACTAACAGCAGTTGTAAGGTATTTTAAAAGGGTAAAGTTGATGAGTTCTCTTGCAGCTGTTTTGGAGTCGATTAAATCGTCATATTCATTAGCATAATATGGGGTAGTTTGTTGTGATGCATCAGGTACAATAGTGTAATTGCCATTGTTGAGCCCAGGAGTATAGTAGGGCCTTAAACCATTGATGCCTTTGCTAGTAGGAAAAGGATGATTATGATCTGTAGACATTTTTTTTTGATTTATTTTTTCTTTTTATTTTATTTTATTTTATTTTTTTTTTTTTAAAAAAAAAAAAGAAAACTAGGGTTAAAGAATAATATATTTTAGTATAATATTGAGGGTACACAGATTTTTAGAAGAACAAATCGCAGTCTTAAAAAGGCATTTTAAAGCAACTCTATTTACCTGAAAGTAAATGTAAATATTAATCCAAAAAAAAAAAAAGAGGAGGCTAGACAAAACAGTGTTGTTGAATTTGTCTATGTTGTTGATATTCTTGTGTAATGACTATGAGACTATAAACTTGAGTAATCGAAAATTATTTAGAAAACGTTGTTTTATATATATATATATTTATACAGAGCTCTAGATAGTATTCACGGTACAAAATGAAAACTTCAGACTGTAACAAATCAATCATTAAAACTAAACTAAAAATGAGTAATAATAGTATAGAGAAAATATAATTAATACTTACCATTTAAAGCACTTAATAAATGTTATATTAACAAGAAGCATAAGGTAGAAATATCGAACACTTTGAACAAAAAGTTACTATTTTGAAATTTAGAAAAGATATCTAATAGTTTCTCTATTTTATTTTTTTTAAAAAAAAAAGCTCGTCGTTCAGTATTATAAGCACCGAAATACTTGAAATATCCACACACAAATAAACAAATAATAATACATACTGAGAAAAGGGTTTTGTACAACTATTTATCTTGTATTACTCCTTATTTACAAATAATACGATCATGCAGATACTTGTATGAATATGTATTTATATTTCATATATAAAATATGCATTTAAGCATATGAGTGGTATGTATATGTAGATTAAAAGAAAAATTCTAATAAGTCTAAGAGCGTCTAGTTAATAGCTTATCTGTAATTTGAACTAAAGCTGCACGAGCATCAGATGGTGGAAGTTTATACAACGCATCTTTAGCTAATTTACAATGATGTTCTGCCAATTCTAAAGTCTTTTTTAATCCCTCACTTTGATATACAAGATCTCTTGCCTACAAACATATCTTTTAGTAAAAATATATTATATATAAGTGTTTATATTTCAACTTACTTTTTCTTCATCTCCCTTTTGCGAAAACTTTCTTTTGATCAATGGTTCCAACTCTGGATATTCCTCCCAAGCAAATAATACAGGTGCGGTTGCTAATCCTAGCTTTAAATCTGCACCAGCAGGTTTTCCAAGTTCTGCAGCTGTCACAGTAAAGTCAAGCATATCATCTACAAGCTATAATTAAATGTTAATGATATATACCTGTATATAAAAGTTTTTTTTTTTTTTTTTTTTTTTTTTTTTTTTTTTTTTTTTTTTTGCTATACCTGAAAAGCCAAACCTAAATTTCTTCCAAAATCATGTACAATGGATGCAATTTCTTTTGTTGCACCGCCTAGAACTGCAGATGCTTTACAACTCTGAGCAATCAAACTACCTGTTTTCATATACGTCTTTTCCATATAATGATCAAATGTACTTAACTTTTTTACATGATTATTTGATTCTTCGTTTGTATTTCTGAGTTGCATAAATTCTCCTTCTACCAAATTGGCAATACACGTCGTCATCAGTTCTGTACATTCAGTATTCCTTAAGCGCGCTAAGGCTAATGATGCTCGTGCTAATAAAAAGTCGCCACCCAAGACAGCCATTTTATTACCAAACGAGGCATTTGCTGAAGGCAAATTTCTACGTGTCATAGACGCATCAATCACATCATCATGCAATAAAGAAGCTGTATGGATCATTTCTGAAATCTCTGCTAAGCGTCTTTGAGTAGGCAAGATAACACAGCCCTGCTCAGTTATTGAAGGTGTATAATGTAATTTACGGTCAAATACACCGCTTTGGGTGATATTTTGAAGACCATGTGAAATCGGGGTATCAATAGATTCATAATTTATTTGTGCTGGTGATTGTTTTTTCACAGTTATGCTTGTTGCTTGTGCAATTAAAAGCACTAGTAAAGGTCGTACGTGTTTACCTTCGCCATGAAAATAATGCCGAGCAACTCTATTCAAAAAGGGGTGTCCGCTATATAACAGCTTTGAAATATTTTCTTTCAATTCTTTTAGATCGTCGCCTACTAAACGCACAGGATCAATTATGCGTTCATTGTCCTTTTCTTTAACAAGACTTTGGGCTTCACTGAGTGCTTGATTCCAATTTGAAGCTGATCCTGTAAAAGGTGTATCTGCTGGTTTAGTAACATTACGGAGTAGTGAAGAACTTAAAATGCTGCTTTTCAAGGAATCAATACTATGTGCAATCTTCCCTATAGGTGATAAATCCGTAGCCTCCTTTATTGGTGATGCCAAAACTTTTCTTGTTGTGTGTAAACCAGCGTTTAGTACATAAGACTGAGGATTGATGAGTCTTGAATGACGAACGATTTTGTACATGATTTAAAAGATAAACAAGTACTCCTGGGGAAATTGTTGAACAAGGGCATAAAATCCAATGATTATGTGGCTGAGATTAATACAATAATAGCCCTTTTTTTTTATATGTATTTATTTATACATGTACGGTTAAATATTTGGGCATCCAGGGATACTTTTTAATTGCCGCATTAAATTAGATAAAATATATAAAAAAAAAAAGGTAAAGTTTGTCCCTGTTTTTTTTTTTATTCTCTTTCCTTTCCTTTCCCTTTTTTTTTTAGTTTTTTTTAAAAGAAAAAACAGGAAGACAAGTAAATGTCGAATCTTGAATTTAGTATAGAAAGACCTTTTGGTGTATATTTATTTGACTACTTTAACCAATTCTATACTAAAGCTGTTGGTCAATCAGCCAAAGACTTTCGTTTCGTTGAAGGTGTTACTCCTCTTTCCACTTTAAATGAAGGTAAAGTATCTAAACTCGTTTAATGAGTACTTTGTTTAAATAACGTTGACTTTAATAGTTATTATTGGATGCATTACATATTTTATCGTTATTTTTGGTGGCCAATATTTACTTAAGAACGCGTCGCCTGTCAAATGCAAATTCCTTTTTCAACTTCATAACGCCTTTTTGACCGTTATCTCTTTTGTACTTCTTGTCTTATTAGTTGAACAGCTTCTACCCAAGTTGGTCAAACATGGTTTGTATTATACAATTTGTTCTGAAGAGGCATATACACAAGAATTGGAATTATTGTATTACCTTAATTATTTGGTTAAGTATTATGAGCTTTTGGATACTGTTTTCTTGGTTATTAAGAAGAAGAAGTTAGGTAAGGATTATAGGGAGAGGGGGAGGGGAGGGAAAAGATAGATAGAGGAGAGAATTATAACTGATTCATGTCCTTTTGTGTTTTGGGTTAGAATTTTTGCACTATTTCCATCATAGCATGACGATGGCTTTATGTTACACTCAATTAGTTGGTAAAACTACTGTGGTAAAGTATGATAAGAAAAAAAGGAAAGGAATATGCAAGTTAATGTATCATTTAATTAGTCATGGGTTCCTATTGTTCTTAATTTGACTGTTCATGTGCTTATGTATTACTACTACTTCCGTACATCTTCTGGAGCAAAGATCTGGTGGAAACAATACTTGACTACTATGCAAATTATTCAATTTATCATTGATCTTATTGTTATCTATAGTTGCACCTACTCTTACTATGCTTATACCTATACAAGCTCTATGCCAAACTTTGGTGATTGTCATGGCACTGAAACTGCAGCTGCCTTTGGTTGTGCTATCTTAACATCTTATCTTTTCTTGTTTATTAACTTTTATAGAATTACTTATAACAAGAAGAAGGCTCTTGCTGCACAACAAAAGAAAAAAGAACCCATGAAGAGTAAGAAGATTTAAACAAAACAAAAAAAAAAGATAATAGATGCTTCTTTATTTTTTATTATATTGTAGACTTAGAAAGTATTAATAAAATCGTGTTAATAATTATTTTTTTTTTCTTCCAAAAAAAAAAAAAAGGATTCCTCGGATTTACGTTTTAACCTTTGTACCATTTTTTAATATATTTAACCAACTGCTTCATGCTATCGGTAATTTTAACCGAAAACTTTTATTATTATTTAATACTTTAAAAAACCGACTTCTTGTCTAATACTTAGTATCGCTACTAATAAGCTTATCTATTTCGACTGGAAATATAAAAAAGGGAAAAAAAAATAAAATAAAAAATAGGACGATAATTTACCTCAATGAAAATAAATAAGGACATGCTTATCATCAAGTTACATGTATTAGTTTTTTTCTTTTCTGTAAAACATGTTCATGTTTATATGTTATATTTATGAAAAGAAATTAGCAGAATACTGTACAAAAATTAAGTCTGCTTTTTTAGATGTCAAAAGTTCATAGAACACACATCTTGTACTAGTCACCAGTCACCTAATTGAAGGAAATTACTGCTGTTTAATCGTTTAATTTTTTTTTTATTATTATTTAAAAATTATTTTTACCGCTGCAGATAAAAAAAAAAGAAAAGAAAAGAAAGAAAGAAAGAAAGAAAGAAAGAAAGCAACTTTCATCTTCTGCTTATTTAAAATTATATAGAAGGAAAAAAAAAGCCAAGTAGCAACAGCCAATATTCCTTTCTTTATCATAATTATACCTCTATTCATTATTGTATTACATAATACAACAGTATGTTATAAAATTTGATTTTAATATCGGAATAGAGAAAAGATATAAAGATATGAACAAAGTGCTTATAACTCCGTCTTTCAGTATGATGGATCTTTATAACACATATTTATCATAAGGTAGATTTTTTTTTATGATGTTGTAATATATAAAAGAAAAGCAAGGAAGGGAAAGGTACTCAAGACCAATGCCTTTTCTTTTCTATTATTATTTTTTTTTAAGCAACCAAAACTTCTTTAAAATGTCTTGGAGAAACAATATCAATCACTTTATAAGCTGATATTATTGATATAAGGACTGTCACTGAAATATAAATCAAATAAATTGAAAGACACTATATTGTTTATAAGTGCTTCCATTAAATCCATTATTAGACTTGTTACAAATATTACCAGAAAAAAAATTTTTTTTTCCTTTTCATCGTCTATAAAGTGGTTCTGTTCTATACAACTTGTTACGAATTGAGAATGTTCTGTAATTAAAAATATATATATATATATATGTATATACATATTTATACATATAATACATCTTGAAGTTTTTTTTTATTTCATAGAGACTATTATATAACGCAAATAATCTCATTTAAATTGTCTTATCTAATGAATACAGAGTAATCACCACCACCACCTCTTCTTCTTCCTCCCCACCTTCTCTTTAGGGTATAGATAACATACAGTTTAATCTTATCCTTTATATTCAAATTTATGTGTTGTTCGAAAAAAAAAGGGAATTTATTAGGCAAATAATTGAGAAAAGAAAAATATTTTATTGTAATAAATATTAAAAAAAAAAATGCATTGTAGGAGATTATCAGATAGATATATATGATGCATATTTAAAGATCGTTCAATTGAACCGTTGTATTTGGTTTATAGGGTGTATGTTGTTGCTGCTGCTGCTGCTGCTGCTGCTGTTGTTGTTGTTGTTGCTGTTGCTGTTGTTGTGTTAATGGAATATGAGACACAGAACTTGTATCTGTATCAAGTCTTGAAAATTGAGAAAAACTTTCATTTGGTTTACTTACGAATGCGTCTAACTTTTCTGTTCTAGGATTTGATGTTGGAAAACGAGAGGGCGGGAATCGACTGTGATCAAGCCTTGGGCTCATCTGCTTAAGATGAATATCTTTATTAGCATCATCTAATGATCTAAAGACTTCATCATCTACATAATAGGCCTTGAAAAGAGTTTCCAACATTTGCATACGTTCTTCTACACGCGTGATACGTTGTGTCTCAGGCTCATCATAATCGAGATCATTCAAGTTGGTCATACTGAATCGATGATGGACGGGGTGTACGAGTGGAATACCTGAATCAGTAATTTTGAATTTTGCATGAAGGCTACGTAACAGACTACGCTTCATATCACCCACAGACCATCGATGAACGACACCCCAGGGGGATCTTGGACGATAACCAAAGAGCCAAGCCTGTATAGCCACCAGTAGACCAAAGACACCACCCACAAAGCCAAGCGCATTGACTAATGTGTATACCTTGATTTCACGTTCGATCGTATTCACAAAGGCACTAGGGAAGACAGTGATGAGGCCCAAGTCTGCGTGTGTACGGACATAGTTGGGATTAGGGGCCTCCTCACGGAAGTTCGTAACGACCTCAGGGGTTGAGTTTGTAATGGGCAAGAAGCCAACATAGTTCCAGCCAACGTGTTGTAGATAACGATGATCAATTAAATTATAGGATAGAGCACTGTAGGTATAAGGTTCGATGGTATAGACATTTGTCACTTCGATATCATTTCTCTCATTAATTTGCCAATTCAACACATCAGATTCTCTCATCAGTGTATCTACAGGACTGTTGAGGTTATAAACAAGTACATTAGGATCCATCGATTTAGGATAAACAGAGGTATGAATACGACCATAACTGATACTTTGATCCCCCCAGAAATAAAACAAGAGTCTTGAGCCATTATTAGCACCAGATGTAGACGTAAGAACAAAATCGGTAGGAGCTAAAAATAAGAAACAGTTGACAGCACCTAAATTGTCAGCAAAGGTAGGTTGAAAGACAGACATATTTAATGGTTGAATGAATTTGGAACATGAGTAGCCATTGTCTGTTTGACAGGTGATACCTAAGGATCGAGGATCTGTTTCTGGATAATTTGGAAAACCATCAAAACAGAAACGAATATCTAAAAATAATATATGTTCAAAATAAACATATGGATGACTATAAATATATGTATATGTATTTATAGATTTTCTGAACATACCTGGAACTTGAACTTCTGCTGCTGATTCCTCAATTGTTTGAGTGACGTTCGGGCTTTTAATTGCTTGGCGAATAACAAACACAAGAAATAGAGAAAAGATGAACAATAAAAAGATTTGAAAAATAATACGAGCTGTTTCTGCCCAAACAGGTTCACCAGTACTAAGTGTAAAGCAATCGAAGTTAATGAACATTCTTTACTTTTTTTTTTTTTTTGTTATAGAGACTTACCGTGGCTTCCAAATGTCACGATGAATACGTTTAATAAGCCAACGAAAGTAACTTTGAAATCTCCAGAGTAAGAATAAGAGAATGACGAAAATGATAATGCAAGCGATAGTTACACCAGCAATGGCACCTCCTGATAGCTTGGAATTTGAAGATTCGTTTTTCTGTTCAAAAGTTTGAAGCCATGAAAGCGAATTGATATCCAATACATTAATATCATTATAGTAAGTGTTAAGTGCAGAACCTATTATAATAATAATAATTAATTACATGTTCACATGATATTTTATTTTTATAAACTGACCAAAAGCGACAGTAAAATAATTTGGAGACAGAATACCACCAGCAGCGTAAGAACGTCTAGAAGGTGGAATACCTGATATAGTTGGTACTGTCCATGTCCAAGTCTTTGTGTCTAAAATACCAATTGCATTCAAATAAACTCTTTGTCTTTCAGGAGCACCATTATCACCTAAATATAATAAATTAATAATTATTTTATTTTATATGTTTACTATATTTAGGACATACCACCAAAAATAATAATTCTATCGTCCGAAGCTAATAAAAAAAAAAAAAAAAAGATTAATTATGACATACAGTCCTATAACACGCACACACGAAACAAAAAAAAAAAAAAAAAAAAAAAAAAAAAAAAAAAAAGAAAAAAAAAGATATTTACTAACTACTGCTGTGTGCGATGTTCTTGTTGAAGGTAGAATATTGTGTACACCTGTAGCCTTTTTAAGTTCCCATTTATTTGTAGTTGTATCGTAGACGTAAATTTCATTCATGGGTGCTAAAATATTTTCAATGACTCCACTATTGTTTACTTGTGCTACACCACCAAGTATCACCAGCTGTCCATTACTTAAAAGAGAGGCAGTATGACCGTAACGAGGTATATAGGCAGAGGGTAAAGGAGTAAAATGCTGAGTAGCGACATCCATAACCCATAAATCAGAAAAGATGGCAGTTTCATTTAAAGCGCCACCATAGACATAAATTTTATTATTGGTTTCATCATAAGTTGCACTAAACAGTTTTCTATTATAAGGAAATGGTGCAGAAGCATTTTTGTTTGTTGAAGGTGCAGTCCATGTATTAGTATCAAAGGCATATTGGTAATATTGTAAAGGAACTAACTGATTATTTGTTGCATTTGTCATGCCACCTAACAGATAAAAGTGATTATTGTCTTTTGTGATTACGGCTTGTCCATAAATATTGCCTGGAGGCGGATTGTTTTGTGGTAAAGATTGCCAACTGAATGTATCTGGTAACTGAGAGAGTGAGTAAAGAGTATTGGTATATGTATTAGTAGCATTTTCGCCACCAAATATAATTAAAGAGTTATTTCTAGTTGCTGATGCCATGCCACCTTGAAAAGGTAGATTTGCCATAAAGTTTGGCACATAAAAATAAGCATTTGTAAACGTTACTGATAAGAGTAATGTTATTAAGAATAACTTTATTATCATTATTTTTTCTTGTAAAGAAAAATATTTGAAAATAAAAGTAAAAAATAAAATAAATTAAATTAAAATAAAATGAAAAATAAAATAAAATAAAAATGTTAAAGAAAAAAAAAAAAGGAAATCAAAATTGAAGAACTTCTTCAGAAAGTTATAAAGAAGAATAGATTTTTTTTTCCAAATATAAAAAGCGCGGCTCGGAAGGTTCTTTTTTATTACTACATCTTCCATATTCATCGTTTTATCGTTGACTATTTGCTGCCATATTATTTTAAATAGTCTTAAAAAAGAAACTCATTTTAGTCTAAAACATTGCAATAAAAGATTGCCAAATAGGGAAACTATTTATAATTAGAAGATTATGTATCTGTGCTTTATTAAGGGATGCGTGGAGAACATTTCAGGCACATTATATTGTTGTAACGATAAACCATTACCTGAAATTAAAGATGCACGCGCTTTTTCCCTTATTTCTTGATCTTAACTTTATTTTGACATATTCCTAATTTGATTTTATATGCAAGAAATGACTTTATTTGTAATAGAATAGAATCTCGTGTAATTATAACCTTAAATGTACTCTTATTATGATACTAAATTTACTAATACATTGTTAAAAAAAGAAAGAAAATTAGATAATAGATAACAATTTATGAATTTGTGCTTCTATCATTACTTTTAAGAAATGAATAATGGTTTCTCAAAAATCCCTATTTCTTCACAAAAAGAGTTAAATTCTTTCATTTTGATCTCTTACTATTATTTTTTTTTCGATATTGATTGTTATATTTGATAGAAAAAAAAAATGAAATTTAGTCTTAATGAGCAATTTCTGACGTTTTTTTTTTTCTATTTTTGTTTTATTTTTTTACAAAGAGAAGATTTATAATAAAAGGGATCCTTTTTTTTTTCTTCCTTCACATGGTTTAAATAGTTGTGTACTACAAAGTAAAAAAAAAAAAAAAATCACTAGGAATAAAAATAAAATTGCTGAGAAATAAAAAAATAAAATAAAATAATAAAAAATCTTTTATTTTTTTTTTTAATTTGACAAGGTTAATCGATCAAGGATGCCTAAATGGAAAAATGAGGATCTTGTTAACATCAAGTTACCAAACTTAAACAGTCATCCTATATCATCTAAGCAATTCCTAATACCGACACATAATACTTATTCTAGACTTCGTTTTTCTAGTGACTGCTTTGAATTAAGATCAGGCCAGAAGATCAAACAACAGCAAAATAAACGTACTCAATCGGAAAATAACATTTATGAGCAAACAAAGTCTTCTCTAAGAAGAGCACATACTGATATACAAGATGAGCCACAAAATACAAAAGCTGTTACTAAACAAGATACAGCCCAACTCTATCACTTTACTCAAGATCAAATAAAAAAATACAAAGCACAGAGACGAAAATTATTGTATCAGTTTTCATCCGGCTCTTCTTCAGATTCATCAGCCCAGGGGTATTCTTCATCACCAAACCATCCAGTAAAGATTGTATCCAGAAAGCATTCATTGGATGTTATTTCTATTGAATCTAAATTGAATTCGCCCGAAAATTTATTTGGAAGTGATTCAAGTAATCAAGATACAGCCGCATTCGAACCACTTGCATTTTCTATTAATGATGAATTTCAGTCTACATCAGAAGAAGAATTTACTACTGAAGGACTTAAAAAAGTAGACAAGGTTGAAACAATAGAAAATATTGAAACAGTGGAGAAGATTGAAACGGTGGAGAAAGTTGAAACGGTGGAGAAAGTTGAAATGATTGAAAAAATGGACAAAGTTGGAACGACCAAAACATTGAAGATAGTCAAGTAATTAAACGCTTGTTTATTTATTTTTAAAGAGTAAAGAAAAAAAATACCCCCCAATTTTAAAAGGAAAATTCCAATAAAAATAGATTGTAAAAGATTATTTTATTATACAAGTAGCTTTGAGATTATTTTTTTTTTTTTTTCGAGTGAAATAAAAGGGAGCAAATTATTTATGTCCAGAGGCGAGGTTTTCACCCTCAATAACCTTGGCTTCATTACCAGTAACCTTACCAGCGATTTTTTCGAGATTTCCTTTAACCTTATCACCAAATGATGGCTTATTATGAGCAGTAGTATCCTTAGAGGCACTATGTTTATATCCAGCAACTTTGGGTTCACCTGCATGTCGTTGACCATCGTGTAAACCAGTATGAGCTGCATCTCCAGCTGGACCTTGATCAATGGTTACATTATTAGGAGCACCTCCATTATTTTTGTTATGTTGTGAAGCACCATGATCACCTAAAGCAGCAGTAGCACCATGAAGATCATGCTTTCGTTCACCAGTATTGAGATGGGAAGGCTCCTTTTGATGTGTGGTGTCTGGTGTATGACCAATACCTGTAGTTGTATTTGTAGGATGTGTAGCAGTATTGCCAGAACCAGCAGTATGATGATGATTAGAAGCGGCAGTTGCACCAGCGGCAGTTGCACCAGCAGCAGTTGCACCTACGTGATGCATGCCAGATGTTGTAGCACGATTAGCATCGGAAGGATTGTGATGGCCAGTTGTATTCATCTTATCATGAAGTCCATGATGAGCACCTGTAGAGGGTGCATTACGAGGATCAGTAGGATCAAGTCCAGTGTTGTAGTTAGCCATATTATCTCTATCATGAAGTCCATGATGAGCACCTGTAGAGGGTGCATTACGAGGATCAGTAGGATCAATTCCAGTGTTGTAGTTAGACATGTTACTTCTATCATGTTGAGCACGACCAGTCATATCAGTTAGATTATGCTTATCATGATGTTTCTTGCCCATATCCATCATACCAGTTGAGTGATCCTTATTGTGATGCTTCTTCTTACCCATACCCATCAAACCATGATGATGACTTGAGTTATCAGAACTAGAAGAGCTAGAGGAACTAGAAGAACTAGAGCGAGACAAACGAGTTGTGCCAGGAGCATTGGTAATGCCATGCTTATTCTTATGATGATGATGACCAGTAAGTCCGGTAGCGGCAGCCATGCCAGCTGCACCAGCCATACCACGATGATCTTTACCGTGTCGTCCTTCCATAGCACCATCAGTAATTATATTTTGAGAATTACCAGTATCAAGATTAGGATTATAAGAGTTGTTATTATTGTGAACATGAGAACTATCAGTAGGACCAGTGGAAGTTATTGTACCTGTAGGGCCACCATAGCTATCCTTATTAGGATGACCAATACCTCTGTTACCTTGAGTATCTCTTAATTCGTTGTATCCAGGTTGACGATGAGAGGCATCAGTTACTCCAGTAGAAGGAATATTACGAGGATTGTTAGCATCAAGTCCAGTATTATAAGAAAGATTATTGTCATTTTGGAGACCAGTAGTAGCCATGTTACCATAGTTATCACTTTGACGTTCAGGATTATAAGTGGCAAAGTTATCATTATTACGTTGTTGAGTATTAGAGAGACCACGATCATTGTAGTTATTATTATGTTGATTACCCATCAAACCAGTAGTAGCCATATTACCATAATTATCTGTATTACGATCGGTATAAGTGTTATCCTTATTACGATAAGTATGAAGTCCAGTATCGTAATTAGTGTTGTTATCATTTTGAGCAGTGCCATTGTTAGAAGGATAGTTATTGCCAGCACCAATGGAAGCTACATTACCTGGGTTATTAAGTCCTGTTTCATAAGTAGCCATATTTCCTTTGTTTGTATTGTTAGACATTTTGATTTAGATAATTGATATATAAGTTTTTTCTTGAAAAAAATAAACAAAATAAATAAAAATTATATCACTTTTTTGCTTCTTTTTATATGAATTCATATAGCAAGAAAAAAAAAGTATGATGACTGGTTTTATACGTCAAACTAGTAAAGAAGAAATTTGCATAAAAAGAGTTAAAATTTAAAATCATAATGACGTACGTAAAAATAAAAAATAAAATAATAATAATAATACAAATTACAGTAAGTGCAACACTAATGGGCGGTTTTTTTTTAAAAAAAAAAAAGGCAACTCTAGAAAATTTCCTTTGGGGGCGACTTTCCAAATCTCAAAGGGCGGCTTTAAATAACTGCATACAAATAAATATTTATTTTTTTTATGAGGATGGGCAGGGAAGAATTGTTGACGAAGAGGGAGCGCGATACGATGGATTGGGAAGAAGAAATAGACCCATATTATTTATAAACGTTAATCCGTCTTAGGCTCTATTGTGAAAAGCAAGGCTCAGAGGGAAAAATTAACTGGTGAAGACTTAGATATTGAAATGGAAGAAGCTAATATGAAATATTCACATGACCATCGTTGCCTTTTTTTTTTTTTTTTTTTTTTTTTTTTTTTTTTTTATTCGTTAGAACAAGTTTAAACATAGTCCAATATTAGTTCAAATAACATAGGTATAGAAGCTAATACATTTACTAATTTTGAAACTCTTCCAGGTATCTCAACTTTTTTTTTTGTAATCTTGAAATTTCCTCAATTTTTCGATTTCCTTTATTTTTCTTTTTAACTTTTTTGTTATTTTGAGTTTTGCAGTCTCAATATTAATATTCAATTCATCATCAGATGTATTTTGTGTGAAACTGGCATTGATAGTAATATCGGTATTGGCATTAGTGGGGATTATTTCGCTTGGATCGCCACGGTAACGGTATAACACTTTTGTAGAACTGATGATTCTTGGCTATATTTGGAATTTAGATTAAGAAAAAAACACAAGATTATGGCTTATATTTCATTATTTTGTCATGATATAAAACATTTACATAATTGATAGACAGATTCCCAATTAAGCTGGGATTTACTATCACGTCTTCAATTCGTATGCATACAACTTTTTTCTGTACGCAATAAATGTGATGAAATTTAGCAGCATCAATTTCAGTTGCAAAATGTACTAAAGCGAAGCTATTTCAAGCTAGATCTATGTAAAGGCTTTATATTAATTAGTTTTAGCTTTTTATCAACTAGCTTCTTTTTTAATAACATGTAAATGTTTCACTAAAGAGCATTTGATTAAATATTTTTTTAACACCTCGTCACTCATACTTTTCAAGGAATTACCAGCTAATTAGACATGACAATGTTTGTTTGGACAAGTAGAACACATAATAAAATTGAATTATTTTATAAAAAGCTAAGCAACCAATAATATCGTAATATTTAATATTTGCTTTGGGAGAAAATGGCCGTACTGATTAGTTATCTAGACTACAATTCATAGAAATTTTAACAGTATACGTCAGCTTTCAGGTACAAAATTTTTATTTTCTGGTATTTTTTTTTTCTTTTGGTCATTTCTTGTAGATGGTATTTGGTCTGCTTTAGTGGTAGGCAATTTTTTTTATTTGGTCATTTTTTGTGGATGGAATTTGGCCTACTTTCGTGGTGGACATTTTTTTTTTATTATTATTTGGTCATCTCTTGTGGATGGCTTTTTGGATGTGGATAGCTAATTACCTCCTTGTGGTCTCATCCGGACAACCACTATTTCTATGAATGTGGGCAAAAAGTTAGCCATTTCATATGTTCAGTTTTTCTTTCTAAATAGATATTGTTGTTCATTGTAAAAATATAATAAAGTTTTATTTGTATTTACTTTGACACAGTCCATTAAATATCAAACAGTTGATACCAGAATAATACAGCAGTACAATCATTTAGTGTTAAAATGCATTCTATTTTTCCTAGTTTGTTTGCTCTACGTTGAATTGAAACAGCAATTATTGTTGTCGACTATTTAAAACGATAAATACTTGAAAGCCGACAATATTTATCAGTCGCATTGTATAACGAATGCGAGCCTTAATTATATGGCTTAGTTTATTGCTTTGTTTTAAGTGTAAGTTCTTGTATTTCAACATCTAAGTCTTCATCAGTTAATTTTTCCCTCTGAGCCTTGCTTTTCACAATAGAGCCTAAGACGGATTAACGTTTATAAATAATATGGGTCTATTTCTTCTTTTCAATCCATCGTATTGCGCTCCCTCTTCGTCAACAATTCTTCCCTGCCCATCCTCATAAAAAAAATAATAATAATAGTATATGCAGTCATTTAAAGTCGCTTTTTGGTGTACATATCCAGCCAACTGATAGTAGTTTCCAAAAATAAATGATCTAAGCTTAAACAAGTAATTTCTAAGAAGTTTTTTCTTTATATTCAAGCGAATATTCTTTTATAGCGTCATTTTCTTAAAAAAAAAAAGAAAAAAGAAAATAGTAATAATGGCGATTTAAAATAGTAACTAAAAAAAGATTAGACTTAAGCTATTTATTAAAATAGTCCCCTTCTTTATATATGACAGTGGTGATGAAATATATTTATTTATTTAAAAGGACTCAAGATGTCAAATATTTGATCCATTTCCTCTATTACAAGTACGAATGAATGACAGCATCTGTAAGCAAAAATTTGGATGTTAAATGGTAATAAATAAAGTGCTTCAACTATGAAGAAGATCGAATTAAGCATCTTAATGAAATAAATTTTGATTATTTAAGGGTAGCACGTTGTGTTCCCTAAATTTTGTATATCTTTCATTCTTGCTTTGTTCCTTTGACTTCTGTTCAAAAACAACTCTTTAATAATTGCTATACCCTAGAAGCATTTAGCAATATTTATTATTAAGAATTGTGGCTCAATCCTATTACTACTAGAGGACAGGATATTATAGCATTCGTTGTTTCAGGCTAACGCCTGCTTATCTTTTATCATATTAATAATAGGTAAATTTTAATCTAGATTAAACGTAGTATGTATTGAATCCATTTTATGCAGCAAACACGTCTTTTCTTTAACATTATAAAAACGTTGAAGAATTTGTAGAAACATTTTACTTGAAGAAAATAAATAATAAAAAAAAAGGTATATAAAATAAAGGTCTAAAAAAAAAAAAGCAAAGATAAATGGACAGATTATTAAGCCTCCATCCTTTTCACTATCAATGCTAGTTTAATATTGGACATAATTTTAACTTAAAATATAAGTAATAGAAATGATTTCCTTGAGAAAGAGAGAGGTTACTTCAATGAAAATAAACAAGTTATTTTTTGTTTCTTTTTCAGAGCCTTATTTACTTCTCCTAATCTTTGTTCTACCATCACATAAATAGCTGGTTCTAGACTACAGCAGCTTTATTCTTATGGATTTATGATACAAATTCTCCTAGATTGCATATTGATTGCAAACCCTTCAAACTTAGGAAAAATATATAAACTTTAAAATTCTTTGCTAATATAAGAAGAAGCTTGAGTAGACTAAAAAAAAAAAGAAAAAGATCTAGTAGCTTAAAATACTTATTTTATCTTTAAAATGTATTTGTGTAACACTCCTAGAAATCATATAATAGAGAAAAAGTACTGATTTGTTTTCAATTAGTAGCTAATACAAGAGTTAAGTATAAGAATAGATTTTCGTACACCAATAATAATAATAAACCAACTTGTATTTACCTTTTTAAACATAATTAAAAATGCATTATTTTTCTTTTATAGTAAAAGTGAGAATCTAACTATGTTTATTTGCCTCTTAAAGTTAAGTTATTACTTGAATAAGATACATTGCATAAAAATAATAATAATAATCTAATCGTTAAGAGTGATTTTGAAGGATTTAACATGTCAGTTATAAAAATAAATACGGAATATTGATTGGTGAAAAAAATTTAAATAACGCAAACTTGAAATGAAATTTTTGATTGGACAAATAGTATTTATGTAAGAAAAAAAAAATACAATAAATGCCTCAACAGGTTACAATCCCTTTTTCTATTTCACTATTCAACCCGCGCCTTCTTAAAAATGTACAACAATTGTTGTTGATCAAAAAGTTACTTTGAAGTACAAGGATTTAATTGGTTGCTATACTAATAAAAATTACCAATTTTTGTTCTTTATTCAATGATCATGAATATGAAGAATCACGTTTAAGGGAATTGATAAGTTATTTTTATAAATATCGAGACTGCTTTTCTCCAAATTATTATATTTATAAAGCGAAAAAAAAACACACACAAAAAAAATTATTTTTTATTCTTTTTTTTTATTATTTTATTTTTTTTTTTCAAAAAAATACCTTCTTTAACTGTAATACTTTATCTTTAAAAAAAGTTTTACAGTTTATATTCTTTTGTCACTTCCAAGCTCTTATTTGATATCTCGGACTGCAACACAGCTCAGTCCGTCTTTGCCCATCACGGCCTCAGAAACCAAACTAGCAGACAGTTTATTTGACCGGCGAGGCTTTCCTCCTTGGCTTTCCTGAAATTTTTTTTAATTAATTAATTTTTTGAAAGGGAACTCTTTAACGCGAAACTTTTGTATCCTCAATATTTTTCTTTTTCTTTTCTTTTTCTTTACCTTTCTTCTTCGTCCCCTACACACATCACCTTCTTCAATCAGGAAAGAATTAACTCTTTTTTTCTTTTATAAACTCTCCTAATTTATTATTCTTTTTGTTATATATATACATACACACACACATATATATATATCCTACAATTACATTGATTATTATGCGCACTGATCTTGAAACTCTCACCATTAACCCTCCTTTTAATACTCTTGAACTTTTCAAATCAGGTGTTCCTTCACCTGATATGGAGATTCAAAACAAAACAATCCCTGAAATAATTCAAAATAAGCTTCAATCGATTTCTAATCAGAAATATGATTATGAACAAGAAAATGCCTTTTTTGTTGGTGATTTGGGTGAAGTTTTCCGTCAACATTTGCGTTGGAAAGCTTTACTTCCAAGAATCGAGCCCTTTTTTGGTAAGTACGACGATAATGAATGATAAAACATTGATTTCTTTTTTTTTTTTAATGTATCATTTTTTTTTTAGCGGTTAAATGTAATCCTGACCCAATGGTTGTAAGACTCTTGGAATCTTTGGGATGTGGATTTGATTGTGCCTCAAAGCAAGAAATTCAACAAGTCTTGGATCTTGGTGTTGATCCTAGTCGTATCATCTATGCCAATCCATGTAAACAGGCTTCCTTTATTCGTTATGCTGCTCAACATAATGTGAGCCGTATGACATTTGATAATGCAGAAGAACTTCACAAGATTAAGAAGCTTTATCCTGACGCTGAACTTGTCTTGCGTATTTTGACAGACGATTCCATGTCATTATGTCAATTAGGTCTTAAGTTTGGTGCACCTTTACATACCGTTCAACACTTGTTGCAAACGGCTAAAGAATTAGAGTTGAATGTAATTGGTGTGAGGTAATAAGGCGATATACATATATATATAATTTAATTTAATCTAATCTAATCTACTTTAATCAAAAATCAAAAAAAAAACAATTTTTATTTATCCTACATATAGCTTTCACGTTGGTAGCGGATGTCTGGACGAAAGTGCATTTGGAGATGCAGTCATTCGAGCTAAAAACGTATTTGATCAAGCAAAGGAAATGGGGTTCAATTTCTCTCTTTTGGATGTTGGTGGAGGTTTCCCTGGTGCCGATGTAAAAGATGGTATCACGTTTGAAAAGGTAGCTGCCATCTTGGGCCCGATTGTGGACCGTTTATTCCCCCCCGAAATTCGCGTTATTGCAGAACCTGGTCGTTATTATGTTGCTTCTGCTTTTACAATCTGTACAAACATCATCAGTAGACGTACAACGATGCCTGTTGATGAAGATGTAGAGCAAAACCCAGAATTCATGTACTATGTGAATGATGGTGTCTATGGTTCTTTTAACTGTATCATCTTTGACCATCAAGTCGTACACCCAAGGGTGTTGGTCAAGAAAGAAGAATTCTTGTATGGTAAAGAACTGGATGAGGCTTATTTTGAAAGTAGTGTTTGGGGACCTACTTGTGATTCAATTGATTGCTTAAATAAGTCTAGCCGTTTGCCAATGCTCGAGCCTGGAGATTGGCTTTATTATGAAAATATGGGAGCTTATACTATTTGTGCTGCTTCTCAATTTAATGGATTTAGAAAATCAGATGTTATTTACACAAACACATATTGCTGAACTTTTTATAATAAACTGTGTTCATTTTAAACTACTCATTCAATGTTTATGTTTTAGCACTTTATATATCATTGTGCTACCTACGTATATCTATATCTATACCTATATATCCATATATCTATATGCTTTATGAAAGTGATGATAATATCATTCAAAGATGGAAACAGGCATAATGATAACGATCTAGAAAAGAGTACACCTTCCAAAGAATAACTAACTGCATCATCTCTAACCAACATGTAGCATAATTAAACGAAAAAGTATAAAGTGGATATAGTTAACCTTTTTATTTATTTATTTAGGATATGAAGCAATCATTGATGCTTTAGAAATTAATAAATAAAGATTAAAAAAGAGTTCATGAAGAAAGAATGCAGTCTTAGCATCAAGTTTGGAAATTATCCTTCTACCACAAAAAAAAAAAAAAAGTAGAAGAAAATGGCTTTTTTTTTTTTCTTCAAAATGTTTTTGCTTTTGTTGGTTAATGATTTCTAAAAACATAATGTAATTAATATACGCATATAAAAGATATATTCATAATTCAAATATGAAAGTATAAATATGTAGCCAATATGCCTAGCAGTAAGCTTCGTTATTATTAAACAGCATTTATTTCTAAAAATAGCGTTGATACATTGACTGCCCTGAAACATACTTTTTTTTTTTTTTTTTTTTTTTTTTTTTTTTTTTTGGAAAATCTTTTTTAATCTCTCTAAACATTGCAAAATTAACAGCATGCCGCATGACAGTTATGAGCTACCTTCCATTTATTCTAGAAAAACTGAACTCAATAGTACCAATTATGATGAATCTGATTCTGAAGAAGAAATAATATTAAGCAATAATAATAATGATGTTAGCATCGGCATTGTGTCCCAAACTTCCGTTCTACCTTCAAGACAAGAAGTTTATCGGAATGGACATGCACAGGATAATCAACTTGCATGGCTTATGTTAGGGGCTTCTTTCTTTACACTCTTTATGACACTTATACCAGTTGTTTGTGATTTACCGAATATAACACCTTGGTTTACAGGTGATACTTTATGGCGTTTCTTTGACCCACCTATTACTTTACCGCTTAATTTATTTATCATCACAAGAGCTGATATTATGAAAACTGGAAAATCAAATTACTGTAAGCAATCCTTCTTCTAATGATAATGATACACATTGTTTTTTTTTTAACTGATTTATATATAGGGGGAGCATTAAGTGAAGCAAGTGTAGTATGGTTATTATGGTCTATTGGTGCTGCTATTTATGTTCAATTCCATGGCGTACATGCAGCCGCCGCGTTATTTAAGGTAAATAAATAAATAAAATTTAAGGATTGTGTCTAATACACCCACCCTATATAATAGCATCCTGTTGAAGACTTTAACTTGGAACATCCTGAACTCGTTGTTCAGTATCCAGTACTGCATGATATATATTTGTATATGGAAAATTTATGGGAACACTATATTGCTCATTATTTATATGCAGCTGGTGCCATGATAATGAGTTGGGTACAATTATTTGCTTTCAGAAATCAAATCCATGGTCCATTGTCTAGAATGACCAAAATTGTGTGGTGCATAGGATCCATCATTTATGGCTTATTATTAGCTGCTGTAGCCATTGAATTTCCTCATGGTACCTTAGTTGGCTTAATCTATACTATTGTTATTGGACTCATATGTGTCTCAATGATACTCTTTAATAGAAAAAATTTGTCAAAAGGTGGACTATTCACGATGGGAAGACGTATGGTTATTCAATTTTATTTGGGAGCTTGTATTCTTGCCCTCATCATTATCGTTATTTGGATAGGCAAGTATGGATTTTTAAACAGAAAAGCAGCTGGCATTGCTTAATGACCCAAAATATCTAATTTATACAATGTAATACGGCCATAAAAATCTGTACTTTCTTCAAAAATGATCTTAATTCGCTTTAATGGTTGAGTTGGCTCGAAACTAAATGTTTGAATAGAATTGACATCTTCAGGATATAATGTATCAACTGGTACGTTATAATCGTTCGGAGACTCTACTATGCTTCCTACCACGACACATTTTTTTCCTACAAATCCACCTTGAAATTGAAACACGATGGCTTGTACAGAAGCAGGTGAAGAAAAATCTAATAAAATATGTTGAGGAAGGCCCTATTATATATAAATATATATTTAATACTTGTGTATTGTGTCCCATTGTAATGGTTTTTTTTTTTTTTTTTTTTTTTTTTTACCTGTTCTGAATTCCAACAGGTTTCAACTTGACCATCAACTAAATTTTGTTTCCCAAAATTTGTTGAATCTCGATTAAGCACAGAGCTAACTCTAAAACAATATTAGAACTGAATCAGGCATACATCTACTTTAATCATTTACTTGATGCGTGTATTTTCGTTAATCAAACTAGACATTCTACACAATAAAAAAAAAAAAAAAAAAAAGGGAAAAAGAAAAAGAATAACGTTTTAGGTGACTGTGTCTATATTGTCTGAATTTGAAGTACGAAAACTTTAAAGCACTTCTTCAACTTTACCTTTTTTTTTTTCGTTTTGTGAAAACAGTACAACATCTCCCTCTTCCCCCCCCTCCCATAATATACTACTGTAGTTAGAGTTGTCTTTTTTAATAAATGTATTGGCTGAATGGAATTGCAAATGAGCTTTCATTAAATTGTACTATAAATAATATACAAGATGAAAAAACAAACTCTTTTCCACAATCTTCAAATATTGTTTGTATTCGACCTTCTTATTACACGTCTCTATACATTACTTGTACTCGAAATGCCATTTATTTATGGTCAGTCAAGGTAAATGAAGGACTATTAACTCACTTTTTTAATTATTAACTCTTTTTTTTTTCTGTATAGCCAAACGTTGTTCTTTCATTTGTGGAGCGTTCAGAGAAACATGTAGAAGAATTCGGTGAAAATGTAGAGATTATATGGAAACCTGATGCTTCAGCCCTTGCTATCCAAGTAAATAAGAAAGAAAGAAAAAAAAATAAATATAATTTTAAAAAAGATGCATATTAATGTATCTTATTTGTAGACAAGTAAAAATTATTTACTTTTATATGCTATTAATTCATATGAACAACATTCTTTTGAATTCAATTTTCCAAACTCTTCAACGCATGCAATAGTATCAGGCCCTGGTGAAGGAAAGGGTCCACGAACAATGCTTATAAAGTTCAAAGTAGCTATTAGGATAGATGCGGGTATTGCATGGTAAAACAGTATACACATATTTATATGAAGCTTTTTTTTTAATTGGTTTCTGATTGATATTTTATAGCGAAACTTGTTCAGATGATATGTTGATTATAGTGACAAAGTCTCCCATAGCCCTTCAGCGTGTTTCATGGAACCCTCATCAAATAAATACAACGCGAACTACTATATTAAACGATTTAGTATCAGGTAAAAACCAACATTTATACTCTTTTCTTTCTTTAATACTAATGACTTACCTAATACAAGAAATAATATCATATATTGTTTATGATAAAACAATGAATATGTTTATATGTTTATCTAATGAGGGACGAGTGTATGCTCTTCAAAACAGTAATCTAGCTGAAGAACAGAACACTGAAAGTAAAATAGATTGGCAAGATATCTGTTTTCATTCAACTGTCGATAAAGCCACAGCCATTGATATCAATCCAAAGTTTTCATTCATCGCTGTAGGCACGCATAAAGGCATTGTATATATTTATTCAACAGACACAAAGCCTGTTTTATCACATAAATTAGAATTACCATTATGGTCTTCTAAAATTCCAGAAGATGAAAACTCGATTGAATCAATAGAATGGACATCGGATGGATATGCTATTGCGGTTGGATATAAAAAGCATGGCTTAGCAGTTTATAGTGTATATGGAAGTTTATTATGTTCTTCAAGTGAAATGGATGATAATCTTAATAATGAAAGGTAAGTATTTTTAATTTTATTATAAATGAATATGCTAATCGCATGCGTAGATTAAAGGATACATACGTTAAAGGCATTCGTAGATTGGTAAAGTATTATAAAAAATAGGTGAGTTATATTATCATGATTACTTATTACTTGTCTAGTTTTGGGGCCCTGGAAATTATCAATTATTTGTCTTGTCTGAAGAAAAATCTGCAAAATTATTCAGTATTCCTTTTGTAAAGTCTGCGTTAACTTCATATTTACATTCTGTAAGTTTTTTTTTTTTTTTTTTTTTTTTTTTTTTTTTTTTTTTCCTGAAAATATAAAGTTGAGGAAAGCAAAGCTAACTAACATGTATATATGTAAGGATAATATTAGAAGAGGCTTACTACAAACGGATGATAGAATCTTACTATATAATAATTGGGGGGATTACCAAGAGAATAATACCACTATTGATCCTGCGGCTGTAGCATGGACACATATTCAATATCCCAATCTATATATTACAGATCATTGGCCAATAAGATATACATCCATTAGTACTGACGGGAAGTATATTGCTATAGCTGGTAAACGAGGATTTGCACATTATAATGCTGTCTCAAACAGATGGAAATTATTTGGGAATCAACAACAGGAACAAAGCTTTTTGGTTAGAGGTGGAATGGTATGGTACAAAGATATATTAATTGTAGCTTGTGAATCAATTCAGCAAAAGGGTTATCAGGTAATCGAAAAATATACAAATATAATAAAATTCAATGGCAGTAAACTAATGCGTAATTTAGATTCGCATGTATTCGCGTGATAGTAATCTTGATAATACGTTTATATTACATACAGAACCTTTATTAAATGTTCCAGTCTATGTAACACTTTGCGGGAATTATTTATTAGTATATACATCCGAGAATGTCATTAATATTTATAACGTAAATGTGAATGCTTTATCTACTAATAAAGGTGAATGGGCGAGATTAGATTTAGTGAGAAGAATTTCTTTGATGGGTATTGTCAGTCATGTTTTGAAAGTTCGAAGCATCAATTTATTCAGCCCAATACAAGGTGAATACATCAATACAAATGAAAGCATGATTTCAGCCAATATAATTTTACTTGTGAAAGACAAATTGATCCTCCTTCGTCCAAAAACTGCTGTAAAGTCTTATATTTCATTCATATTTACAAACCTGCAAAAAATAACGCTTTACTTTACATTTATATACAGGATGAAGAAACTACAACGTCACCATTTCATATGTATATAATTCATGAGAAGACAGAGTATTATTGGATAGGGAAAAAGAGTATAGAAAACATGATTACGTCTTTATGGATTACAGATGGGAAAGGACTAAAGGTAATAAAAAATCTTTTTTTTTTCTTTATATATCATCATATATGCGTATATAGATAAAACTAAATAGCACAGGTATTTACAAATGTTTTGTTGGGACCTGACTTTGATTTTAATACATACAACAATGATATACCTGAAAGTGAGCCAACAACACCTATTACACCATGTTTTATGAAAAATGAGATAGGGAAACCCTTTTCCCTTGGTTCAGAGTCTATGATCAATATGAACAGTTGTCGTAAATGGAATACAAATAATTTTAATCAAGCTATTTATATCCCACTTGATTTTTACCCTATATGTAAGTTATAGTAATGATATTAGTCATGTATAGATACTAAAGTAAGTATTAGCTATCCTATTGGATAAAGGTATTATTATTGGTATAGAACAAAATATATCCTATAAAGATTCACTTGGTTTAATTTTATTCAAAATGAGTCCAAAGGTAAATTAAAAAGAACACCAGCTTGAATATTATATTTATGTATTAATTTTATTTATTTATTTATTAGATGCACTTGTTTTTACATCATATTCTTAGATATTTATTACAACAAGGATTAGAAGAGGATGCTGTTATATTCGCTAAAGTTTATGAACGGTTTGTATATTTTAGTCATGCGCTTGAGATTTTACTTCATACTGTATTAGAAGAAGAAGCAGGGCAAGATTTGGGAGAAGGTAAAATACACACTAAATCACATAGGGATATTCTAAATATGTATATGTATTTTTTATAGATGCCATTTTACCTCTTGTAATTAAATTTTTGGACCAATTTCCTCATGCATTGGATGTCATTGTGAGCTGTGCTCGTAAAACAGAAGTAGCTTTATGGGATCATTTGTTCTCAGTAGTGGGGAAGCCGAAGGATCTATTTGAATTTTGTTTAAGCGAGGGTCGATTACGTACAGCAACGTCTTATCTTATTATTCTTCAAACACTGCAGCCACTTGAAGTTGGAGGAAAAGATACGGTTCGTCTTTTAGAAAAGGCTATGGATGAACATGATTATGAACTCTGTAAAGAACTTGTTCGATTCCTTAGTTCAATTGACAGTTAGTATTTTATAGTTTTATATTCATGGTATATTTTAATAATCCTTTAATTCTTAGGTACGGGGAAAACGTTACAAGAAACGTTAATTACGATCAAATCACGAATGGATGATCCTTTATCACCAAGTAGTCAAGAAGCTCAAATAGATAAAGTTGTAGAAAGTATGAGCAACTTAGATACAGTATAAATAATAAAATAAATATACCCCCTTTTTATTTAAAAAATATATATATTCATTGTTGCAAGTTGATTAATAAATAATATTATACTCCTGCTTAATGAATCAATCTTTAGACTGTAGTTAATTACAAAGGAAATAAATTTATTTATTTACTAGAACAGAATAGCGAACTTTTTTTTTTTTTTTTTTTTTTCGTAAGCACATACAGTGTTGGCTTAAAGAATTTTTCTCTTCATCGTATAGTGAATTGAAGAGAAAATGGCGACTTTATATAGAATAATTCATTCATAAGTCTTCTGCAACCCAAGAGAGAAGAAGAAGAAGAAAAAAAAAACGCGTAAATATAAACACATAGAAATATGTATAGATACACCAAAAATACAATACCCAGCAACATTCTATCATTAGTTAATATCATTTAGATGAAATATAATCACTTACACATTATGCATAAAGAACCAAATCAGACACCTATTATTAACCTAACCTTAAAGAAGCAAAACTATACTTTTTATTAGATTTAAGCATTAATCAAATTCAGAATATCATGTTTAATGAAACTTGATAAAAGTCTTGATTTTTTTTTTTTTTTTTTTTTTTTTTTAGCTATAAGAATCAATGCTTATGCTTTTAAAGACTTAATTATGCTATAATAGTGCTTTTAACTTTAGGTCAATATAATATTCTATACAGATATGTACATTAAAAGAGATCAAAATAGATGTCAATTTATTATGTGTATAAAATATCATAAAATCTATTACTGCTATTGGCTTAGGCAGCTATAATGCCACCAACCATAATCGTTAAGCGTTTGCGGTCACGTGTTTTTTCCTTCGCCTTTTTTTTTTTTTTTTTTTTTTTTTTTTTTTTTTTTTTTTTTTTTTTAAAAAAAAAATTGCTGCTAATTTTTCTCGGTGAAAGCACTTTCTTTTTTTTTATAAAAATATTGTTTAAAAAAAGAGGCTATATTTATATTTATTAATTTGTTAGCCTATTATCATTTTTTTTATAAACAGAGAGAGTGTGTAAAATTATAAATACTTAGCTATATTCAAAATATAAAATGTCTTCAGATGAAGAGGATTCCGACTGCCCTTTGTGCATGGAGGAATTGGATATTGCTGATCGTAATTTCAGACCTTGTCCTTGCGGTTACCAGGTTAGCAAAAAGTACGTTTGATTTAGATTCTGCTACTGACATTTTATCTATAGATCTGTCGTTTTTGCTGGCATCATATTAAAACTAATCTAAATGGTCGTTGTCCAGCTTGTCGAAGATTATATAGCGAGCAAATTGTCGAGTTTATTCCTGTAAGCGCAGAAGAAATCATGCGTCTTAAAAAAGAAAAGAAGGAAAAGGATCGTCAAACACGAGAAATGCGAGACCCTAGTCGAAGACAGCTGTCAAATGTCAGAGTTGTTCAAAAGAATCTTGTCTATATTCTTGGTTTAAGCTCAAAATACGCAAGTGTAGACGTAAGATATAATTTAATAATTTAAAAAGATTAAAGTTTTTAACTTTTTTTTTGTTTTTTTTTTGTTTTGTTTTGTTTTATAGAATGAATTGTTTAGGAAATTTGGTCGTATTGACAAAGTTGTCGTCAGTAAGAGGTCTAATCCTTCATCCAGTTCTAATTTGTCTGTAGGAATTTATGTTACATACGCCCGAAAGGAAGATGCTAGTCGAGCCATTGAAGAAATTAATGGAATGGAAATAGATGGTAGAACTATAAGGTAAAGAAAAATACTAGTGTGTTATATAAATAACTAACAAACTTATCATATAGAGCTTCATATGGTACAACAAAATACTGTACCTATTATTTGAGGCACATGTCATGTCCAAACCCTAATTGCATGTACTTGCATGAACCGGGAGATGATGTTGATAGTTATAATAAGGACAACATGACTATTGGGTAAGTATACATGTTTTGATATTAAATTAGAAAAGTGATTTATTTATTCTTTTTTTTTTCTTTTTCATAAGCAAACATGCCACGTCAACTTCTACAACTACATCAACATATCCCAACAAGCGTCCTGCAACTACCGTTAAACCAGCACCTGTAGTTTCTTCAGAACCCCCTAAACCAACTACTACGCCACGCACTTGGGCGCCTATACCTAAGGTTGTTCCTGTTCCACCTGTTGTAGTTGAAGAACCTTCTACTGCTTCACCACCTTCTCCTGTTTTCAAGGAGGTCACTAGCAAACAGTCACCTATTAAAACTCCAAAACCTAGTTCTAAGGCTCCTAAGCTTGTTAAGAAGCCTTCAGGTGCAGAAAAACTACAATCTACTAAAAAAATTGTGCCTGAAGAAGACGAAAAACCTGCATTACCTGCATCTGCATCATGGGCAACTTCTCAACCTATCATTAATCATGACAGCGTCATTACACCTGCTAACTTTGGGCCTTCTTTAACAGATGCCTTAAATGCCCCTCAAAAGCCTAAACATTCGCCTTCTCTTAAAGTGAAGAAGGAAAAGAAGAGTAAGGCAAAAATGATTCGTTTGGAAGAGTTTGAGGAAGCTGAAAGAGCTAAGGCAAGAGCGGTGAATAATAAAATTGATGCCTCTTCTGTATCTGTTTCTAATAGCTCTGTTAAATCCATATTAACTGTTGAAGAAAAACCATGGGTACAGCCTATAGAAAAAACACTTGACGATACACATCCTGAGGAATCAGCTCCACAACTTGTGAAAGAGGAGGAGACTAAAGTTTCTGAAAATACAGTTGAAGAATCTAATATCGTTTCTCAAGATGATGTTACTAAAGAGCATATTGCTAAGGAACTTGAACAGTCTACTGTAAGTGATGAATCATCTATCAAAGAAGAACAAGAAAATAAGGAGGAAGAGGTTATGATGGAAGAGGATAATCAATTTAAAGAACAAGAAGCTCAAGATGGGAAAACTGAATCTATACAGAAAGAAACACCAAAACAAGAAATGGTTGAAGTCAAAATGGCTGAGGATTCTAAAGAACAAGAAAAGATTCAACCTATTGAAAAGGTTCAAGATAATAAAAATGAAGTTATAGAAGTTGAAACAATTCCTTCTAAAGAATTAGAATCTGAAAACAACATGGTAGAAGAGGAAGTCGATTCCAGTAATGAACAACAACAGATTACAGAAGATACTGGGACAAAGCTCGGTGAATTAGATTCGTTAAATAATAATATAATTAGAGCGTTTGATGAAGCTGCTGTAAAGAAAACACATGAAAAAGTACAAGATGAAGAGACTCAAGAAGAACCTGAACCTGTATTAGACAATGACAATGACAATGATAATGAGGAACAAGCTATTCAAGAGGCTCAAACTATTTCATCTCCTTTAGCCGCTATGGATCGATTATCCGCTCTCGTTCAGCAGGAAATTATGACTGAATTACCTGAACAGCTCTCTGAAGAACTTAGCCAACTTCCTCCTCCATCTGAAGCACAACAGTTTGAAAACCATCATCCTATACCTCCACCAGGACTTAGTGGTCCACCACGACCAGAATGGATAAACCGTGGATTTGATCCATTTAATGGACAGGATCCCTCAGTTATTGCAGCTCGTCGCTTACAGCACTCACAACGTATGTTAGAGGCGAGTGGATTAATGGCTAGTCTAGGGTTTGCACAACCAATTCCTCGTTTTGGCTTCTCTGCTAATGGTTTCCTTCCTCGTCAACAGCCTCCTATGGGTATGTTCCCACCACCCATGATGAGACCACCACCACCTCCTCCACCTCCTGAATTGATGAATATGCAATCTCACTTTGGTCCACCTCCAGCAATGCAAATAGATAATCTGAGAAATGAATTTGATGCTATGATGATTAACAATCAAGCACGTGAAGATTTTAGAACCCTTTTACCTAATATGAATGTTAGTTTTAATAATCTAGAAAAGAGAAGAGCGGAGGAAATGTATCAGCAGCAACTTATGATGCGACGTCAGCAACAACAGCATCAAATACAACAGAAAGATATACCCGTTCGTATGGATAATCATCCTTTAAAGCAACAATATCCAGCTTATACAGAAGCGTCTCAGCAAGAAAAAGTTCTATTAAAATCTCCCATTGTAGATCAAAGCAATCATTCGGACGTTCGTGTTGAGGCACAGAACTTTTTTGGTGAGTTCCTACGTAAAGCAGCAAATCAACAAGAAGTATCTCCAAAGAATCAATCTCCACAAGCTGGTATGTTATTATTTTATAACCATATACATAATTTGCTAATTATTTTATATAGTTAATTCATTACCTTTCCAAGATCCAGCCATTATGTCTGTTCGTATCGCTGATAATGAAACACCTCATATTTCTAACTCTTCCCAAAATACTATACTTCAAATCCTAGGTGGACATCCATCTCAGTCTTCATCCATGATGTCAATTGATCAGCAAATGCAACAACACCAACAGCAAATGCAGCAACAACAACAACAAATGCAACAACAACAACAAATGCAACAGCAGCAACAAATGCAGCAGCAGCAACAAATGCAGCAACAACAACAACAAATGCAGCAGCAACAACAACAGCAAATGCAACAACAGCATATGAATCAACAAATGCATCCAATGAATCAACAGATGCATCCAATGCAACAACAACAAATGCAGCAAATGCAAATGCAACAACAAATGCAGCAACATCAAATGAATCAACAGCAGATGCAACAAATGCAAAGACCAATGGATCCTAGATTTATGATGGAATTTCAACAAGAAAGAATGATGACTCATGAAAGAAATTTAAATAACGAGCCTTTTAATAATATGTTCATGAGACCTCCTCCACCTAATTTCCAACAACAAAATCCCCTTCCTCCTTCGTTTATGCCACCTGGGTTTAGAGAACCACAGATGATGAATCGTATGCCACCTCCACCTCCTGGTATGATGGGTCCACCACATATGCCACCTCTTAATGACATGAGATTTAATGGGCCACCTAGCATGTTCTCTCCTATTAATGAAGAAAGTCGTCAGTAATTTAACTGTTTTGCTATTTTTTTTTAATTGTCATAAAATTCGCTTTTCCTTTTTTTTTTTAAAAAAAAACACATATATAAATAAATAAATAAAAATACATAAAATACATTATTGTTTATTATTATTATTTACAAAGTTTACAGAGTAGCCGCCACTACCATTAGGATCTTGTTGTAATTGAAAGTTGTCTGTGGAAAGACCAAATTTACCCAATAGAGTGTTACCTAAATCTTTTAATTTACCTAACATTTCTTCTTTCTCTTTTTCCATTTTTATTTTCGCTTTTATCGGCAATTCTTTTTCAGCACGTTGACATTGACGCAAACTATAAGGATCCTTTGTAATCTTGTGTAATTTTTTATAATCTTCTAATGCTTCATTAAGTGAAGTATACGTATCTATTTTTTCATTGGATTGGGCTTTTCTCAATAATGCTTTTTGATAGGTTGGATCAAGTTTCAATGCTTGCACACACATATCTCGAGCCTCTTTATATTCGTTCTAAAATGAAATAAAACACGTTAGTTGAATGATGGTGTACTATGTTTGACTATAAACTTGCCTGTTTTAAATGACATGCAGCTATATTTGCAAAATAGATGGCTCGATCTTTTTGTAAAGATTCAGGACATACAAACAAAGCATTTTCGTATTCTTCAATAGCCTTTTTATATTCTTCTTGACCGAAATACGTATTTCCTCTAGTTTTATATTCTGTTGCCTCTTTAATTAATCTCTAAACATGAAAATTAGTTATTTGGCTACAATATTGGCTTTTTGAGTATATTTTACTTGAAGTTCTTCAGGTTGGTAATCTACACTATCATAAAAAATGTCACCATCTTGATCGGGTTCAATCTGTTTCTCTTCTTTTGGAATGTCTATAAAAGAGAAAAAAGAGGTTAAACATACCCAAACTTTATATGTATATATAATTATACCTTTTGATGATTGGATCTCTTCGGGAATTTCCTCAATAATAGCCATTTTAAAATATTTGTAGACTGATAAAAGAGAATAATATATATTTTTTTTTTCCAAGTACAAATAATAATACGCGGAGTTTTTGTTATTCTAAAAGAAAAGACAAAGAAGACAGGAAGTGGCGATTATCATTTCTTTTGGTTTAATAGCGACTGCAATATTATCACTCAAAGTCATCCACGTCTTCACTGTTCCTCATAATAGCGATATTTGATTGCTTAACCTTCTTTTATTTACAAGTCAGCGAAAATTTAACCTTTTGAGGAAGGGAATTGCATGTATTTTCATGTAATATCGTTTTGACAAATAGTGTGTATATTTAAAATGAAAGGCAGGTTTTCGCTTATGTTAGTTAAATAAGTGTTACTATGCGATAGATTCATTTTCCTATTCTAGGTATTTTATAACACAAAGCCTTTTATCCTCCTAGTTAGTTAGTTAATTAGTTTGTTTGTTAGTTAGTAAAGTCTAGCTTTAGTCTTATATTAAAAGTTATACAAGTTAACAGAAGATGAAACTGTTAAACTTAGCACATGAGATCAAATTTGTCTCTCCTCATAGAAAAATTAAAGTGGATATGGCTTAAATAAAAGCTTTCTATTATAGCTTTCTTTTAATTTTAAGCTAAGGAAGCTAATCATCCTTGACAGAAATAGTTTATCTTTTATCCATGAAGCAAGTACATGCTGCATTGCTTTAAATTACCGCTGACAGTTCAACAGTATTTCATATATTAATATCGGTTACCCAATTTATAGATCGACACCTTTTTCTTTTCTTTTTTTTTTCTTTTTCTTTATTTTTAACTACTTTATATAGATACATTATATAGATACATATTTATATATTTATACGTATATATTTACTTCAGATGGCATTACCAAAGGCAGTACATTATGTTATTGCCATTTATCTTGTTTGCTCTATTTTGTATACTTCCTTATATTTATTAGGCTTTCGAAAAGATGTGTCGCATAAAGAATTATCATATGGCTCAACTGTTGCTAGCTTACAACAAAATTATCTTAGTAAACAGATGGTCGAGTGGACTAATTCAGATGGTAAAGTGACAAAATAAACCAAAAGAAGGAAAAACAACAACAAAAACAAAAAAAAACTTCTCATCTAACAATATTTGTTATTTTAGGCAAGGTTGTAGAATTAACTTCAGAAGATCTTGTATTAAACAAGGTCTTTTCTGAAGCAATGGGCCCCTCTAAAGTCATTCCATATTATTTCAAAGCAACAGAAAATTTTGATAAAGAAGAGATTACGATGGCTACCCTGGTCACCTATAACCGATTTAAGGTACTTAGTCGACTTGCTTCCCATTACAAAGGACCTATATCTGTCGCTATTCACATCAATGATGATGGCTCTAAAGAAAACATAATAAATGATTTACATAAACTCTATGATGAAAACGAAAACATGAGACGTTATGTAGACCTGCATTTAGTTATCGACAAGTTTGATCGTCAATTCAACATGTGGCGTAATGTTGCTAAATTCTTTGCACGTACTGATTATATTATGATGCTCGATGTCGATTTTTATCTTTGCACTGATTTTAGGAAATCTCTTAAAAAGGAACCTGAATTGATGGAATTGTTAAAAGCTGGAAAGGCAGCCATTGTGGTACCAGCATTTGAGTATGTGGATGAGAATGATGGCGAAGACTGGAACGATTTCCCAAAGACCAAACAGGATTTATTGGTAGATGTAAATACAAATAAACTTGACATGTTCCACAGAGGATGGAAGCGTGGTCATGGCTCAACCAATTATGAAAAATGGTATAAACAAACAAGGCCTTACAAAGTGACAGATTATAATTACTCTTATGAGCCTTATGTTATTTTCAAGAAGGAAGGAACACCTTGGTGTGATGAACGATTTGTAGGTTATGGTGCTAATAAGGCCGCTTGTTTATTTGAAATTTATTTGGCTGGCATTGATTATTGGGTTTTGCCAAATGATTTCTTGATTCATCAAACTCATCATTATCCGGAAGATACAAGAGCAAAAGAGGTATTGTATATTTCTAATATTTTAAATAATTAACTCCATTGATATTCATTTTTTTTTTATTTAGCGTACGTACAATAAAAAATTGTATGATTACTACAGAGAAGAAATATGTCTTCGTTATGCACGTACGATGATTGCCGCAAATGAATGGAATACTTCTAAAGCTACTAATCTCAAAAAGGAGTGTGGTAGAATTCGTGGCTTCAATGACGTTATTGGAAAGGTTGCTGCAGAACATAATGAATTATAGAATAACATCTTTTTTTTTTTTGCAATAGTCATGTTTTCATATAAAATATATTCCCTTTTTTTTTCTTTTTTTATGTTCTCTTTAGTATATTTATAGACTTTATATTTAAGTACAAGTTGCTTTTATAACAAAGTTTATGAAAATAGAAACTAACACAAGTATGACTGTTACATCAAAATCATTCGGTTAAGTATTAAACTTATGTCTTCCTTTCTTAAATGTTTTAGCTGTCTATCCAATACAGTATTTTGCGTTTGAAAATGGATTTTTTTTTTGTTTAGCAAACAGTAGGAACTCTTGATCGTCAGTAGAAATGTTTGACCATCAATAGACACATCACAAAACTAATAGAAGAAGAAGAAAAAGGAACTTATAGTAGTTCTAACAAAACTAAATTTATTAGCTATAAACTTATATTCTTTCCATATTTATACAATTCTCGTGAGTGACGGATCTAATCTTGACAGTCTTTAGGTGTCACTTTCTTGACTGCCTCTTCAATTCTGTCAGCAATCATTTCGTTCTTCCCAAAAGGTATATTACGTACCTCGTCTTTAATTTTTGACCAGTATCCTTCTGTTGGATTCAAAAAAAAAAAAAAAGCGAGTGAGGCAGTAAAAAGAAAAAAAAAAGAATTCAGGCTTGTTTTAAGTGCAAAATGATAAAGAAAGAGAAAATAGAAAAGACAAGTCTGAAGAACCAGGGAATTTTTCATGGGATGAGTGTTACAAAGAAGGTAGAAGTCAAAATTTGTTCGAACGCTACAAGTCTCCCTTAACATTGAAAGATGCATTTCATAAGAATACCTTATGATCATGATCCTTCTCTCCTCTCATATATTATAAATACAAGTAACCTTTAAAAGATTGTTCCTTGTAGTAAAAAGGCTTCTCAACGGGTCAATTATCATAAATTTTAAAAGAGGTTGTAATAACATGAGAAGCCAAAGGTCATATTTTAACCTTGCTTTTATCCTATTGCGTATGTACCACAATAGAACAGCTAGAATTTAATTTGATTCGTTTCAAGTATCTTTATCCATAACGTATATCTCATGAAGGTAATAAAAATAGCAACTGCATCAGGAATCTGCAGTGA
This sequence comes from Cokeromyces recurvatus, assembly GCF_025118155.1. Classification (NCBI taxonomy): domain Eukaryota; kingdom Fungi; phylum Mucoromycota; class Mucoromycetes; order Mucorales; family Mucoraceae; genus Cokeromyces; species Cokeromyces recurvatus. The sequence goes on along the minus strand of NW_026251416.1, from coordinate 98,869 downwards.
CGATTAAGCTTACAGTTCTTGAGAAACTAAGTTGGCCTAAACTGACAACTATTTCAGTATGAGCTGACAAATACATTTTATGTACAGAAGCACCCAGATTCTATATTATTAATGTCTATAAATGGTAATACTAAAATATAATGTATCTATGTAAAAGAATGGATTACATATAATACTATATAGCGATATTTTTTGTTATTTACTTTATTATTATATCAATATACTATCTCACATTCAAAATATTAAAATTAGACAAAGACAACATACATGACCACATATACAAACTCTTTCTCAACTACAACCTATTTCAACAAATTAATACTTAAGATTTATACTTGATAAATATATAGTGTTTTTTTTTATAGAAATCTTCAAGAATCTTTGATTATTAATAAATGTTTGATTATAAGGAGTATGATTAATAGGGTTTTATTAACAAAAGATGTCATCTATATTCATTTTTCCCATTAAGATTATTATAATTTTTGTCTCATTTCGGGCTACTTCGGTAATTTTTATAATCTGATAAGAACTTAATAATTCAGCCGTAACTTAGAGTAAAAAAAAAATTATCAGATCTTTTGATAATAATTAAAAAAAAAAGATCAAACTTTATTTTAAATATGGTAAATAATAAATTAATACATTAATAACTAGATCAACCAACCATACATGGTACCCCCCGAGGCTAGAAGCAGGAATCTCCTTTGTACGAAATGAATCTTGTTGATAAAATGCATTTGTATAGTACTGCCCTCGAGGGGGAAAGGATCGATTCCATGTACTGGAAAAGGGGCTTCATCGAGGTTGCACTGGAAAGAGACACCAGAGGCATTGCTTGTCTTCTCAGCCTTACCTTCCTCTTCACTCCAAAAATATGGAAAGAAGAAGAAGAAGAGGAGAGTGTTTTGATTATAAAGAATTTTGATTTCAATAAGAAGTGCCAGCCTTTTTATTGGCCGTCACTTGAGCAGCAGAGGTTTCCTCCTCAGTTTTCTTATCAGATGATTCTTCATTTTCTTCTTCATCATTTTCCTCCTCTTCCTCAGCAGGTTCAGGTTCACCACGAAGCTTACGGTTAATTTCCTCAAGAGAAGTATTATAAGAATATACATTAGATTGATTGAAAGGATTTTCAGGAGACTTTTGGAACTCCTTGTACATAATTTCTTTAAGTTGACTTAAACGAAGACCAGGATATTGGGCTCTAAAGTTCTTGAGTTCTCTTTCTTCAAATGCCTTTAAAGCATTCTTGAAACGACGTTCAGGATGCTTCTCAATATCCTTTTCAGTAAGGATGGGCTTAGTAGCCTGAGATTGTTGCTCTTCTTCATTAGTCAAGCTAGTAGGAATATTGGATTTCTTGGCAGTCGTTCTCTCCGTAGTATAGATAGATGTCTTTTTCATGTAGTTTGGCTTAGGCGCCTTGGGCTTATTCAAAGCCTTCTCTTCTTCAGCCTAATACAATATATAAGGTTAGATAACTTACACTATTCGCTTTTCTCTCTCTCTCTTTTTTTTTGCGCATAGATATTTACCAATTGCTTTTGGGCCTCTAACTTTCTTTGTAAAGCAGCGGCCTTTTTTGCAGCTTCGGCTTCCTTCTTATCGTTCTTCTTTGCACCCTTAGACCATTTAGCATCCTCTAAAGCTTCTAGTTCAGCTCTCTTTGCCTTATCCTTTTCAGCCTTAGCTTGTGCTTTACGATTATTAGCAGCTTCAACTTTAGTATTAACACCTTTTCTAGCCATTATTAAAAAAAAAAAAAAATTAAAATTATCTGATAGATATAAAAAAAAAAAAAAAAGATTTTATCAGATCTAAATAATTTTAAGCTCTTTTATATTTTTTTTTATGATTATCGGAAGATATAATTATCGTAGTTTCACGCTCATCATTTAACTCCGTTTCAAAAGAAATAATTCAAGATGAGTAGTAATATTATAAAAAAAATTTATTATCTATTTAAATTTTTGATATTTGTAAGCAACAGATGATGTGTGAATAATACTGGATTGTCTAGATCAGCTCAATAAAATACGAGTGAAAAAAAAGAAACTAAAAATCCCTTGTAAGAGATGCAAGGTAAAAAGGAAAAAGAATGGTATATTAGCTTTGGATTGTCAAATCACTATCACATCAATTCAAACCAGAATTTTTGATAGAAGAGAGGAGCTAATCATGAGGTATATAAGCTAATTTGTGAAGAATATGCATATATCTCAGGTTAGCGGATAATCTAGCCAGGTATCATAATGTAAGAGACGAGGCAGTTTAACAGGTAACTGGTTTAATATAAAAGTAAAGAAGTATTATTACCGTATTTTCGACTGAAATCTAAGCGATGTTATTTTTTTTTTTTCAAACAATTTTTTTTTTTATTACGAGCTTTCATTTTATAATCTTTTGAAAATAAGAAGATATTGGATATTATGTTAGGCAGTGTGGATGAAAGCACCGAAAATATTTTCACGAACACTACATCATAGTTCCATATTGTTATGCAATTTTTTATGCTTGCACTTGAGAACAGTATGTATTATCCGCTTTAACGTAGAGAGCAAACCATTTCTGACATTTCTTGTTCTTACAGGTGTTCTATACCTGACTTATGAGATATTTATCAATCATAACAAGTTTGATCTTACCTTCATAGGTCAGATACTCGATAGCTTTCTTCTTATTATTTTTTTTTTTACTAGTGCTAATATTTTCCTCTCATTGTAGCTGCAAAAGTTCTGTCTCCAAAAGCAATTGCTGGTTATTTGTCTTTTTTTTTTTTGATGACTTGGGAGGGGGGGTGTCTGTTTTGGTTGACGTCTTTACACTTGTTTTTGCGGCTTTATCTATACTTGTTACTGTTGGTAGTTAACTGCTTTAGAATTTTACATATTTCCTTTTATTTGCCTATATTTATTTTTATAAAAACCAAATTTAATGAGTCCATCATAGAGAAAAATTAGCTCTATTGCTAGTTAGTTAATGACATCTTTAAAATATATTAGTTGTTTGTCTAGTAGAGGCCATACATTTTAATCAGACATTGTTAGTCTCTCTATTGCAGTCTTAGAAAAGTCAGTTATATCATGTTTGCATTCTGGTAATTTTTTTTTTTTTTTTGTGTATGTCTCTGTGCTTAATTCGACGAGCTGCGGCATAATTATTTCTTGATATGTGATAGTATTTCTCAAAGGGATATTTATTAAACTCATATGAACTAGGGCTTACAGCAGTTTAAAAATGATACTATTCCTAGGTCAATGACTTAAACTGTGCTTTCCCTCCCCTCCCCCTCTATTATTTCCGTCTTTGAGATAGTCAGCAGGCAATGCTTTTGACAGTACAAACTTTTTCTTCTTGATTTACAAGAATAAATATGATATCAAATACCCGTTTGTAGTGAAAACGTTCCTATACTAGAAGTTTCTTCTTCAAAAGTTAAAAATTATGTGTCTAACGTCTGAACATTGTTGCTTTGCAAGTAGTTTCAATAATAATAAATAAATTCTTCTTATACTGTTATATATGTGTATTATAGTCATGTTTTATTTTATTATTATTATTATTATTATTATATTGTAAAAGGGAGATGAAGAAGGGAAAAGATTTATTAAATTATAGTAAGTTTTTTTTTTCTTTCTTTCTTTACATGGATAACAAATATTCAACGGCTGCTTGAACATTTCCTCCTGTAGCTAATAATGCTCGAATATTAGCTGATTTGTCAGTAAATCCCATTTCTTCTAATTGTGCTAATTGTTCTCTAAAACGAACTTCGGGAGGTTCAGTAGATGTAGCAGGTTGTGTAGTGGGGAAACTATTAAAGATATATCAAATCAATACAAATAATAATAATATAGGCTCTTTTTTATTTACCCAAAACCATTGTTTGAAGGAAATCCTCCCATAAACATTTGTTGAAATAAGTTTGGCTGTTGCTGTGAATTATTATTATTATTATTTTGTGCTGACATCATGGCTTGCTGTAATCTAAGACTCGCTTGAATAAAATTAGGATCTGCCCAAAATGGTGTTTGTTGCTGTTGTTGCTGCTGTTGTTGCTGACTAAGTGGGAATGCATTACCTGCACCAAATAAAGCTACAAATAAATATGAATGAATTGTCATCTTAACTATTATCTTTATATTGAATTTACCTGCAAATGGATTTTCCATTGCTCCTGTATTATTAGCACTACCACTAAATGCAGCTCCAAAAGGATTAGTTGTAGCAGCAGCAGCAGCAGCAGTAGTAGTAGTAGTAGTAGAACTACTATCGTTATTGCTTCTATTAGAAGGAGCAGCCCAAGGATTAGGTAGGGCTTGTGTATTTAATGAATTCTCTGGTACACTTTCTACATTTAATTCTCTAGCCAAACGCTCATTAATTGCTTCATCATTTGTGTTGCTCTCACGTGGGCTCATAGCAGACTCGAGTGGTCCTTGAAAGGTATTATACATACGACGTAAATGATTAAATCCTCCTGGAATAGCTTCAATATTCGATAGAGCACGATCATTATTTCTTTGCATTTCTCTCATCAAATTAGGATTTCTAATAATGCAATTTAGAAAAAAAAAAAGTTACCCATTAAACACATGCACACATACCTCATCATTTCCATAGATTGTCTTAAAAAGGCTGGATCACTAATAACATGACCAAGTTCAGGGTTTTGTTCGACTAATGCCTTCATTTGAGGATTACTCATTATGATAGAACGAACAAATTCTGTAAAAAAAAAAAAAAAAAAAAAAAAAAAAAAAAAAAATATTAATGTGATATATAGATATAATGTATAATATATAATCTTACCAGGATTGTTCAAAATATTTTGCATAAAAGGTGAATCCATCATTTGTCGCATAAGTTCTGGATCCATGTTTGGCATTTGCATATCACCTAAAGCGCCAAAAGGTGATGATGCACCCAACAAACCACTAGAAGGGTTAGATGTAGTTGATTGTTGTCCACTAGTTATATTAGCAGCACTATTTGTCGAAGTAGTATTTTCCAAAGTATTTGTTGCTGTTGTTGCTGTGCTGTTACTATTATTATTCTTTGCTGCTGGTGCTTTATTAGTCCCTGTACGAACGACATGAACCGTACATCCGGAAACGATTTCTATATATTATATATATATGAGTGAATATGTTACTACTATATATTACTTTTTAAATTTTACTGCAGTCGCCAACCAAGTCTTCGTTTTTTAAAATTCTACCAGAAAATACTAGTTTTAAATTAGAGGCCTCAACATTTTCCATCTTTTGGGCAATGAGTTGTTTAAGCTCCTCAATTGTTGCTTCCGTTCCAACATCTAATTTAAATATTTGTCCTGTAGACGGTCTAACGTTAATGTTTATTGTTGACATGGCTTAAAAAAAAAAAAAAAAAAGGGAAGAAGCTAAATTATATATCTATAAAATAAAAGAAAATTTTATTATTAGAGGACGTGTGGCAGTAGTAAACCACGAGTCAATTCATAAATATACACAGCAAATAAGTAGACAAAATAAAATAAAAAAAATTCAAACACCGAAGATTTTTATATATTATTTTATGTTCGAATTCGGACATTATTATTAAATTTTCAGATGATTAACTTCACATTCTAAAAAGAAAAAAAAAAGGACAGTTTGATTTATTGAAGATATAGACTTTAATGTTAAACGAGATTAAAAGTCATATTTTATGTGTGTGTGCAGTTAGGAGTAATTATTATTATATATTTTAGTTGACTAGGGATTTGATTTATTAATGCTAATATGGATAGTTGTACTGAACACATATTTCATAATACAACAGCTTGCCACGTATATGAATTAATCACAGTTGTAGGTCTTCATTCATATACCAGTTATAAATCGATATTATATGCATTTATGTTTCTCTGCAATAATCTAAATGTAAGCACTGATAATGGATAGTATAGTGTGAACAGGACCCACATTTCTTAATCGATATAAGCTTGTACATCATACTTGGAGTAATCATTGTTCACAGACGGCACAGAATACTATAATAAACGATATACTACAATGTTTCTTTTCTTCTTATATAGCAAAATCTAATTAAAATACATTTGTTTACTGGTTGATCCATTCAATGGATATGCTCCTTAGCCTCAAATAAAATTCCTCAAGTGCTAGGTTTAATAATCGATAATGAACACGATTAATGAAAAGGTATATTATGCTTAATTGTGGCAATATTTATACAAGTCAAATGTGATTAAGAGCATAAAACTCTACTTTCATTCTATCCTTTTTTTTTTTTTGACAAGTGATATATCCTCTTTATTCAGTTTATAGCTATTTATAATATGGATCATTACATCTCTTTTGAAATATCCTTTTGCAGAACAATAAGATTTCTCTTGAAATATGTCATGACGTTTGCCTTATGCAATTGTTTGGATTCATCACTATTCTGATCTTTATCATGTAGATCAAATTATTGAACAAATATGAAATGAAGTTCCTGAATAGATTGCGTAACTTGTAGAATGTTTGAATTTTCATTAGTATTACAAGGCATAAAAATTCGACTATAAAGTAGAGATATCAGTGTAAGCAGAAATATGATCGACAATTCATATTCTAACCCAGGGCAATAAAAAACGCGTCAGATATCTTTTCTTATTAGAGAGAATAGCTGTAATATGAGTCACTTTTTTTTTTATTATCCTTAATAGTTGTGATGTAATAAAACATACATGTGTAACTCTTACACAAATCATGACTATTTCGACTTTATCATCCATAATAGGGAAAAGCTTTCTTTTTTTTTCTTAAAGAGAAATAAAATAAAATAAGAAAATGTTATATAAGCCATTTGATATCACTTCCATTTTCTTTTTCTTTCTACTATTCTTAAAATTATTATTTAAAAAAAAATGCATGACAATCATAATCCACCACCAACACCTGTTATCATGCTTCCCATGACAGAAGCTGATAAACAACGTCTTGGTATACCAAATAACCATCCTCATCCTCAGCATCCTCATCATCATGGTGCTGAAATGCATATGATGGCAGCTCCAATGGGTGCAATAAACAATAGACCTCCAAATGTAGGCGGTATGGGTCCTAATTTTGTATTTAATTTTAGTCAACCTCCTGGATATGGTCCTATACCGATGCCTGTAGCTATAGCCGAGACCAGTCCTCCAGAAGAAAAGGTAGTTCTAGTTCAAGGTGAGCCTACATGGAGAAATCCACGTAGAGTTGCAAAACAGGGAGAACCATTAAAGCCAGAACCATGTATCATTCAATAATACAAAAAAAAAAAAAGAAAAAGAAAAGAAACTTAATTCTAATTTATAGATGCATACCCTCTTATTTAATAAAATATATACACTTATATACACTTATATTTATATATAACTTGTTTATTAAGACATACTTAACGTATAATATTCTAAATAATCAGTAACAGCCATTCGTACTATTTGGCGGAAAAATCCCATTTCCATAGGTATTTCATTAAATACTATATATGAGTCTAATTTATCCATTGGCTTTAATTCTAATGTAGCATAGTTTTCATTGATAACAGCTATATATACGTGTACATATATTCAAAACAAATTCTCTATTAGTCTATACGTATCTCATGTTATAAAAAGTGACATGTAAATACTTACACATTACTTGTTCCGGTGTAGGGAATTTAATATTTTTAATTGTTTGCCATTCATCTAAAGCAGGCTTAAAGTGTTTACAAATCAATTTAATATTATGAAATTCGTTTAATGTAATGGATGGTGTAGCTCTTTCGTTATTAGGCATAGTTATTGAATCATTCACTACTATCTTGGTTAGTTACATATCATATAAATACAGTTTCCCATATTTTACCGTATTCAGATAACTTCAAAAAATCTTCTGTCGCTCGAATGATTTCATAATATAAGCTATCATAACTTTTGGTATCTGTCAAAAATCTTTCTCCATGGGTCACACACATGTTAAATACACTGATAAGCTACAAATAAAAAATAAAATCAAATAAATATACATCAATGGCGTAAAAAAAAATAGAATAATTCTTTACTGTTGAGATATACGTGTTGAATCCTTCCCTGTCTTTAATGATATCTAAATGAAGTATAGTAAAATGTAATGTTGAAGCCAACGTTGGCCATAATTCAATCCAATGATATTCTATCATGATCATTAGTAAGATATTCATGCACATATTTATATATAATCTATATTCTATATTCATCTTTACCTAATCTAATTTTATGCTTATTTAAAAAGCATAGTATACGATGAATGACGGACAAAGCAAGTCTAAATAGATATTCATCAGAATGGGCTCTGTAATGTCAAATAGAACTTACTTGTATGAAGATAATTCGAGTTTTTTTCGAATATTATGTCTTATAAATATCAACATGTCATCCAAGATAACACTAAACATCGATCTTTTTGTTTTGATAAATGGCAGCTGTGGCGATCTTTGTCGACACAATCGAACAACTGCATTTGTACTTTCTTTTGCTATGTAATCCATGATGGTATTTTCTTCAGTTAGTCTCAAAATGATAGTCAAAAGAAGTCTTGAATAAAGATGGGTTCTTTCATTACGATTATTTTCAAACAAATAAGAAGCAAATGATAAGAGAGAAGATAAAAAAGTGAAAGACTCTTCTCCTCGGTTATTTTCTTGTTGGTTATTTCTGTCCATGTCTATTTTTGTACACGTTTTAGTCAGGGTGCTTATAAAATAGCTATTCACATTGATCAAATCGAAGAGAGGCAGAATTAAGGCTATCTGTGCGGAGGGTCTAATATATAGAACAAAGTAGTGAGCAAACAAGCAAGCGAGCAAGCGAGCAAGCAAACAAAGAAACAAACAAACAAACAAACATTTTTGTACACACTACTTACAAAGTAGAAAATGATTGACTATTCTCGGTCTCAGATGGAACAGCGGACGCATAAGAGAAAAACCATTTCGACATATAGGTAACCAATGTTTTTGAAAAAGTGTCTTCATCGTTATTAATTTCTATATATCGACTATTAATGAACATCAGTACATTGCACAACGAGCATAGTAAATGTTACATACTTCCTTAGACTAATAAACAACGCTGTGTACATTTGAATAATGTTCTATTAAAAAATAAAATAAAATAATGTAAGCTTATATATTCTATATTTTAATTTATTATACTACCTCAAATGCCTTTTCTTGCTTTAACTTTCTGATATAAGATAAATAAGGGTTTTTGAATTCATATTTGTTATAATTCGAAAGCATACCAATTAACATGATAACATCACGACAATCGTTTTCGTTTATTTCGTTCATTGTTAGTACCTGATTTTATACACATATATAGAAAAAAAAAATAAGTCATGAAATAATGTGCATTTTTTCTACAACATACATTACATTAAATAAACTGGAAGATATATCATTCATCATAAAATAGCTATTTAAGCCATTTTGATTGATGTTATCATTTCCTGCAGAAAGTACTAAAGCAAGCTGTAACGCACTTGACCGTATTGAGGGATTTTGGATAAGTTTTTGGACTGCTTTAATAAGCTTAGAAAACAACACATCAGCTTCGTCAAGACCAGTTAAAATTGAAATAATGTTAAAGTGTGTTAAACGTCTTTTTGAAAACAAGTTGCGAATGAGGACAGTTAAGATGGCAATAGCGTTTAGTTGACGTGTTTGCTCATTTTTAGAGCACTCATCTGAAAGATCGAGTTGATTTAAACAAGCGATAAAAAGCTGTTTCAAATTCTGTCGAATATCTAATAGACTTTCTTCTGATTTGCTTTGAATTATTCTAGTAATGCATTTAAGATTGGGAGGTAAGATGAGGTAATCGTCCCAAAATAGACTTGAAGTAGATGAATTAATAGTAATTGTCGCTCCCTTTTTATTATATTTTAAGTAAGTCAGTGAATGATTCTATTGTGTATCTAAATACTAGCATAGTTTTACTTTGAATACTTCTTCACTAATTTCAACAAATTTCTCCTTAAACTCTGGTTTCTTGTTCATAGAATGTTCACCTAAAAGCACTTTAATAAAAAAAAAAAAAAAAAAAAAAAAAAAAAAAAAAAATAGAATTTAATAATAAGGAACTTAAATTTTAAGGTTATGCATTCCTTTTTTATTATTATTATTATTATTATTTATTTGTATCAGGAATAAAAAAAAAATGCGAATTTTCTTCTTCAATACAGACAAACGAGACAACCCTTTAACTTTGCTTTATGATGCAGAACAAACATTACCATCACATCCGCTTAATTTTCCTTTGGAAATTATACAAAAAATTGTAGATTATCTTCCTCGATCATCATTACCTGCTGTAGCTTCTATTAATCATGCATGGTATAATATCACCATGCCTGTATTATATCGACATATCTATATTCGAACTTTACCTCATTGGAATATGCTAGTTAAAACGTTTAGTCAAATAGAATTCTCAGCACAATTTGGTCCTTGTGTGAATTCACTTGTATTAAAGCCCTCACCACGTTTAATTTCGTCTCAGTTAACAAGTTTATTAAATTATAACGTCATTGAAAATGACAATGACCTTCAACCTTCTTTAAAAGGTTATGTACGTATAGAGCGTGTTGATTATGACAGAACTGGGTTAGAAGGAATAGATACAGCTATGACTGAGGATAATATGTCACTAGACGATGTAACCCATGAAAATTATAATGAGATGGATACAACGCAAAAGGAATCAGAATGGTTAGCAAGTGTGACAAACCAACAAATGATGACAGTTTTAAGATATTGTTCACAACTAGAGTATCTTCATATCTCTGGTTGTGAAAATTTAGATGATCAAGTCTTGTTGACGTTAGCCGCAGCCAAAAAAGAAAAAAAAAGTAAACCAATAATTGGGTTATGGATGAGTCTATTAAGAAGTGCAACACATGCAGGCATCACTGGATTAATTCATGCCGAGAAACAGAACAGTTTACCTCAAAAACTAAAATATTTGGATTTGGGCTTTCAAGTGTTGCTAACAGACGATGCCATTAAGGAAATAGTAACTTATTGGGGAAAATCATTAACACATGTGCGTTTGAATTCAATCTATCAAATTACAGACACATCTATAATATATATTGCAAAACATTGCCCAAATCTACGATTAATACATTTAGTTCGTTGCTGGCAAGTTAATAATACCGCATTACGCATCTTGGCTAGTCATTGTAAGCGGCTTGTCTATATTTCAGTTTCTTTTCTTAGTCGAGCAAATGAAGAAGGAGTAAGACATCTCATCCAAAGTTGCCCGGAGCTTATTTGGTTAGACATTACTGGATGTGGAATTAATTCGTTATTTAAGTCCGTCATTTTAGAAGGTTGGGCGAATTATAGAAGAGAGCATCATTTACCACCAATCCACATACAAGATAGTTCAATCAATTTATTGTAAATTTGTATTATGTTTTTTTTATTTTTATTTTTTTTTTATTTTTATTTTTATTTTTTAAAAACCCGTCAATAAAGTTCATTAATATTCACGCCCATTGTGATATTTATTACCAAGGTTGAATTTTTACATACTTTTTTTTTTCATAATTTAACTTTCCTCATCTTTTTAAATAGATAAACATGGCTTCAGCAAGTATGTCAATTTATAATGCTCTATTTTAAAACTAAACGTATGCTTTTTTTCTTCTTCTAATAGTCTTCATTTTGGACCTTAAGGGCAAAGTTCTCATTTCTCGTAATTATAGAGGTGATATTCCTATGAGTGCAGTAGAGAAATTCATGCCTTTGGTAAATAGCATTATTAGACAACTAAAGAAAAAAAAAAAAAGAAAGAAAGATTCTAAACAAGTTTTGTAGATTTCTGAAGCTGAAGATGAACAAATTCCATTACCTTGTTTCACACATGAAGGCATCAATTATTTATATCTCAAACATAGCAATCTTTATCGTAAGTTAACATATGACCATCCACTACTTTAAAACTAACATAAAATTAGTCTTGGCTATCACTCGAAAAAATACAAATGCGGCCTCCATCATGCTTTACCTTCACAAATTGACAGAAGTCTTTACAGAATATTTTAAAGAGCTAGAGGAGGAATCGATTCGAGATAATTTTGTTATTGTTTATGAACTTTTAGATGAAATGATGGATTTCGGTTATCCTCAAACGACAGAAACAAAGATTTTACAAGAGTAAGACTTGTATATACATCAAGTAATGATAGTAACTGTTGTTGTTGCTTTTTTTTTGTTAGATATATTACTCAAGATGCGCATAAACTGGAAGTGCAAGTACGCCCACCTATGGCTGTTACAAATGCTGTATCATGGCGTTCAGAAGGTATTAAATATAAAAAGAATGAAGTCTTCTTGGATGTTATTGAGAGTGTTAATCTATTGGTAAATAACATAAACAAAAAACATGTATACATATATGTATATAATATATACTAATTAACTGACAAATGTTTATAAAGGTGAATGCCAATGGCAATGTATTAAGAAGTGAAGTTTTGGGTGCTATAAAAATGAGATGTTATTTATCTGGTATGCCTGAATTACGTTTAGGTCTTAATGATAAAGTTATGTTTGAGGCAACTGGAAGAGGTAGATAAGAATGACGATGACGATTTTTATATGATATTGATATTGATTTTATTAGGTAATTCATCTACAAAGGCTATTGAGATGGAGGATGTTAAGTTTCATCAATGTGTTCGTCTATCTCGTTTCGAAAATGATCGTACTATTAGTTTTATTCCGCCAGATGGTGATTTTGAATTGATGAGCTATCGTCTCCAGACAACGGTTAAACCACTTATTTGGGTAGAGGCAGTTGTCGAGACCTATTCAGGATCCCGTGTTGAATACCTTGTGAAAGCTAAAGCTCAATTTAAACGTAAAAGCAGTGCTAATAATGTTGAAATAGCAGTGCCTGTTCCTGATGATGCAGATACACCTAAATTCAAGGTAAATCATTTTTTTTCTATATGTGTGTATGGATCCGTACATTTAAATGACTAAATAACTCAATATAGTGTAGTAATGGTTCAGTATCCTATAAACCAGAAAGATCATGTTTAGTTTGGAAAATTAAACAATTCCAAGGAGGAAAAGAATTTATTATGCGTGCACATTTTGGTTTACCATCTGTTCAAGCAGGTAAGAACACGACTTGATATAAAGTAATTAAAATAATATTCATCATCATGATATTTAGCTGAGGATACTGAAAAGAAGCCGCCTATCAATATTAAGTTTGAAATCCCATATTTCACTGTATCCGGTATTCAAGTTCGATATTTAAAGATCGTTGAAAAGAGCGGATATCAAGCCTTGCCATGGGTTAGATACATTACTCAAAATGGAGGTAAGTCTTCTTTAGGATTCCCCTTTTATAAAACCAATATTTACAAAACTGATTTTTTTTTTTTTTAGATTACCAAATGAGAATGCCTGAATCTATCAAAGCAGCTAAACATAATTCTATGAATGATTATTAAACTTTGCCTATTTGATAGCATTATTATTATTATTATTATTATTATATGCAGCATATAACCATTTACATACGCTCACTGATTCTTAAAAGATGAGAAAGAAAAGTAAATAAAAAAAGTACATGAAACATAATCTGATATATAACCAGGAATTAGATATAACACACACATTTGTTTTATTAATATTCTTTGTATGCTGTTTAATATTTAAATTGTTTACTTTTTCTCCTGACTATTGCTGCTGTCTTGGAAAAAAATAATCATTCCATTCATTCATTTCCATACTGCTTGGTATTCCCCAGAATGGATTCTCTGGATTAAGTCGAAAGTTTGCAGAAAGATCGTTATTATCATTTCTTACAGTATTGTTGTTATAGGCATGAGTCTCATTTATGCTACCCGTCTGAGTATGATTAAAATTATTCCAAAAGTTAGTTTCTTCTATATTAGATGCTCCTTCAAAATAGAAATTAGGAATTTCAAAACCTAATGAATACATAGGAAACAATGCTGCTTTATCTGTTGGGGTCATAGTAAGAGTAGGGTAATATGCTGAGTTATTACCACTGGTAGTAAAAGTGGGTTGCATACTAAAATCTATCTCTTGTTGTTCATCATTATTTAATAGTGTATTAAACCCAAATTGACGAATCGAATAGGCATCTACTTTATTTGGTATTTGTTGGTATTGCTGTTGAGCTGTATAATTTATGATTGAAGGTGTTTGCGTTAAGATAGGTGTATTTTGTTGATTTACTTTTTTTTTTTTTTTTATTCATTATAGGCTCATAAGTTTGTATCATTTACTCATGCATATCTAAAATAAAATAAATAGAGTTACCTGTACTAGCAGTAAAACTTTGTTGTTGAACAATACTAGGAGTGTACAATTGACTTAACCAATCTTCATTCCATAAGGGTGATCCCATATCCTTTGTTTGTAAATGTCCGTTTCCAGAGACCCATGATTTTTGAAAGGCCTCGCTGAATTGCTCTAAAAATGAATATTGATGGGTTTCTCTGGTATTCGAATCATGTTCATCGTCATCATAATCATTTCTATCTTGACTATTGGAAGAAGTATGGCATTGATCCTTTGAACAGCCAATATTGATATTTTCAAATTCTGGGTCATTCTCAAAAATTGAACTTAACATAATCATTTTCCTCAAAATATTGACCATATTCTTTGTGGTAGGTAATAACAAACATAATTTATCGACTAAAGCTAGAGCGCGTATAAGATGCGACTTGGCAACATCAGCAATGATAGCATCTGAATTTGAACAATTATAGATATGGATTAGAGTTGCAGTAAATACAGGATAAAATGCAAACCCCAGGAAATCATGAAAAAGTCTTGATAATGCATCTTTTCAAAGACTTCAATGATACGAATAGCTGCACTCGTACAGATTGTGTGTGAGCTTTGTGAAGATAACTTTGATTTTCCATTGTTTTCAATAAATGGACGATGTAAGAGAATAAGAACTGTACAATAAGAAATACAGATAAGTCCTATAATAAGAAGGTAAGAAAAAAAAAATAGACTGAAGATTAAGTATTATAAGAATTCCCCTTCCCCCCCTTTTTTTTTCTTACCCTTTTCTTACCTGACATTGTCAATAATGGTATATGTTCTTTGCCTTGCTTTTCTCCAGCAGTTGAGATTTCAAGTAAAGGAGGGAGAGATGCTCGCCACTTGGATAATGCATCATCCAGATAGGCTATAATGGCATCACTACCATATTTAGCACTATGCTTTTTAGCCATCGGTGTGTAGATTCCTTGTAGAATACGTCCTAGAATCTCAGATAATTTTAAAAGTTGAATAATTGGCTGATACATTGGGATAACATTTCCAGTTGCCTTTTCAGCGATATACTCATCTAAAGAAGGAAAACGAGGTAAATATCTATCTGTTTCAGTCATCCTATCCATAACTTCATCCAAGTTAACATTCTCGGAAGGATACATTTCATCACAGTCCTAGATGAATAAGGGGAAAAAACATTATTGATTATGTAAATGGTTGTTCCTTATATACCTCATCGAAAATAGTTAACGGACGGCCTGTGCCTGCACAGGACCATCTATCTATTATGTATGTAAACCAAAAAACCATTCGACGAGTCTCTTTCTCTTCTTGAGAAATATTCCAGTCCTTTGTAGATCTATGCAAGCCTAAATCTTGGCTCTTATTATTATAGTTTAATATATATTAACAACAACCAAAGAAAAAATCAACTTGATGATTAACATTATATGGAATACAACGTACCATTCTAACGATCTATGATATATTTATTCAATGTAAAAATTATCAGCAGGCTTATTATATATATATATATTAACAAACTTACAATACAATTAAAAAGCCATCCTTTTGTTAAACTATCAACATTAGCATAATAACTATGTGTAATGATAGCAGCTTGAATGGAGGATAAACGAGGGACATATTTTAGTTTCAAAAATGAAAATAAATTCTTAAATAGCTTGTCTACACTATTTTTAGGTAAATCCCATGGATAGCCATTATCTAGACTTTCTGTACCATTAAATTTTTGACAATTTTCAATGTAACGAATAGAAGCACCATAAATAGCATTTAATATGGGACCAGCAGGAAATGTAACTCGAATGCCTCGATATTCTTCTAAAAATTCCTTTTTATTCACAATAGGTAACAATGGGTGAATATAAGCAAAATAACTAATAAAAAGAAATATATATGAGAGGATATTATGTTCAATATGATAACAATCTCTATATTACACTCGAAGTAATTGATCACTTGGATATCTTTTTATTCCTGTAACTCTATATATCCAATCGTCTACATCTTTAATCGTTTCATGTGGCTGGATGACACCAATTTCAATTAATTCTTGAATTTGTTCTTTGCGACGGTCGTTAAATGAGTTTTCTTTCTTTAAAAGAAGATGATCCCCATTTGGATTATATTGTAATTCAATACCATATTGAGATAACAATTCCTTTGTCTTGAGAGTATTTATTTTTCTTGCTGCAATAAAGCTAATCAAACTGTATTCACTCAAGAAATGGCCTTCGTTCGATAAATAATTTTGTCGAACCTTATTCAAGAACCATTCAACTCTTGCTCTAGGATGCCTATCGTTATAGATTTTTACTTTTTTGTTTTCTACATAAGTAGTTTCAATATGATTATGATCTTTTCGATTGATTGATTCCTTTGTTTTCATCAGTTCATTATTTGAGTTAGTATTCAAACTGCCAAGTAGTTTTTCAATACGTTTAAGTCTATTCTCTAAAATGCCTATATATCTATAAGCGTATCAAAATGAATTAATTTGATAACTATAGGCTGTTTCTTACTGATGAAACTCATCTTTATTTACCCTCTTCTAGGTCCTCTTTTTTTAGATCTAAACATTAAAAATAATAGTAAAAAGAATAAGTTTTTGTTTGTTATTGGTCAGTTACATTTCAAAAAAAAAAAAAAAAATGAAAAGAAAAAGAAACCTTGTATTATAAGTACATCCTTTTTTGCTAGCTATACAATTTTTACATATTTCCAAAGTATTTAATCTTTGACATTTAACTTTTTTACGTCGACATTCATCACTGGCATACAACAAAAGATATATTTATATAAAAGAGCATAAGATAAGTATTATCACACAAAATAATGAATTGCTCCTATAATGTACCAGGCTCGATTGACTCTTTGCCTTTGATCTTCTACTGTTGGATTATTGTTCATTTCGGAAGGAATTATAGGTCGAAAAATTGTCATTGATTTATTCTGCAAAGTCATATTTTCAGGGCAAGATTGATTTGCAGAATTATTTTCAGAATTTTCTGTGCTTGACATTTTTTTTTTCTTTTTTTTTTAAAAAAAAAAAGAAAAAAAAAATGAATTTTACAATTTTATGTATTTTTATGTTCAGAAAACTATTATTGTAAAGTGCTATAACGTATTATATTACGGATAAAACCCTGCCGTTGGAAAGAAATAGAATGGTATGATATTCGGGGAAAGTTTTACCGGTAAATATAATAGGACTAAAATCTATTCTAGAAATTTGTAGTATAGCTCTATTGTTTTTTATTCTTTTACTTCATAAATAGGTAATACGACTAAAATTATGTTGTATTTTTTCTGTAACCAATGAGCCTGGAGCTATAAAAGCGGATTTTGCCCTAGTAGCCAGTTCAAAAAGAAAACACTGATAGAAACTGATAATCCTTTGGAAGACGAAAAAAAAAAAGTGAAGGTTAAAAATAAAAGGAAATGATTTCACAAAAAGGAAGGCTGAACTAACTTTATTTAATCAAGAGAGAACTAACATTGGAGAGAGAAGTAAGCCAGATAATGTATTCTATGCAAGATGGAACATATGGATGCTTAATGGATGAGCCAAGAAGAAGCTAAGTTAAAGGACTTTTTTTTTTTTTTTTTTTTTTTTTTTTTTTTTTTTTTTTGTAAAAAAAATTGTTAAGTAAAGGAAAGAGGATCGTCAATTGGTTAAGGCATTTGCAATCATTGGTACTTATGTAAACAGTAAGTGGGATGAGACCAGTTGACCAAATGGTCAGGATAAAAAGAATAGAGCTAATGGTGGCCATATGTTAACCAGTCAAGACATTAATGTATACAACGGCCGCCGTCAAAGTTTGTCATAGATAACCATAGTAAATAATTAATTGTCAAAATATTTAGAATACAAATCTGAACGTCTTTTAGCCAAATTGTTTAAAAAAGAAGAAGAATTGAGTAGACTTAAAGAGAAGCTGGTCAAGATTACCAAGTAAAAGAAAACATCTTTTCCAAAGAGGAGTTTTAGACAAACAGTACCACTGCGAGTGAGTAGTAGAGTATTGAAGATGAGGCAATAACCTAGTAAACAAAGCATCCTTTAGGAGATACAAAGAGCAGTAGATGCGTTAAATTTGAAGGATGCTTATACGTTCGTATATACGAATCAGCATACTGATATGCAGCATCACTTTAATATTTCGGAATAGAAGTAAATATAAATGAAATAAAAGCCATTAGATTGTATCTTTTTCTACTATCGTTGTTGATAGTAGAGCACATTAATGATCGTATGTATCAAGAACCCTTTAGTAATTTTTCATAATTTATACCAAGTTTTAACATATCTTCAATTGCCATTTTGTATAGCATCTACTGTTAACTCGTACATTATATAAACACCATCATTGAGTAAGGGCATAATATATAAAAAAAAAATTATGCTTCTTCTTATAAAATATATTGATATGTTTAAACGTATACATATATGTTTATATGTGTGGGTTTATCCAGCTTATCAATAATATAGTAGATCATGACACGTCTCATATTATTCTCATCTATTTTATTTTTAGAATAGGACGAAAAATAAGAAATGAGTCTTCTTGACGCCTTTTATTAATATAACGTGTTCGCAAATGAGTTTCATCACTTATAAAGAAAATGAATAGACTAGAACAAATTTATTGCTATAAAGTAGTTCAAGTCATATTGTCAACTGTACAACATGCACTGATTTCGCAGAAGTAATGCGATTTCGTATTGTGGGTCATCATTCTATAAAATGTGAGTATAATAGAATCTCGCATTGCATACAAAGCCCACTTGCATAGTACAAGATGCAGCTGCATTGTACGCCAAAATCTTAATTAAAATACAACATCGAATATTCACTTGCTTCTATAAAATACATATTCCTTTTAACTGGCCTTGCTTTTTACAAGTCATATTCATTGTTATAGAATAAGCTCCGGATATGAGCATAAGTAATATGATAAAAGATGAATTACATTATACAGGATTAACTATAAACTTGTACATAAAGTGAAACATCATCGTAATCATACTGCATATAAAATCTTTTTTTTTTTAAAAAAAAAATATAAAACTTCTGACATCCAATCATCTAGACGTGTCAACTAAATAAGACATCGTATCAGTTCTAAGTATTTATTTATTTATTATTATTTATAACCTTGATACAGGATTCAGGTCGTCTTTGATGTAAAAGACATCAGGAACTTATACTCAGATCAAATAATTTAAAACTTAAACTAGACCATTATATAGCGCCTAATAGATCAGCACCTTGAATCAACAAGATGCATGTATTTGAATATTAACATTGTTTCATGACTCTTGTACTTTTCTACTTATTTTTATTTCTTTGATTCAGGATTCATTAATGTAAATACAAGCAGTTGTGTAGACGCGAAATAATTCTTTATCTTCTTTACATTGAATGAACAGTTTCAGACTGCACTTCTTTTTATATCTTTTAGTTTGTTTATTCTTTAAATATAATCCATATCACTCTACTAAATACTCGACTTGTCAAGGTTGCGAATCATCTTATACAGACCGGATTTATGAGAGATAAATTTATTGGTAAAAAAATGATTTACTTCTTCATCTAGTTCTACAACAAGTTTTCTATTATGCCTATTCTAGCGTCGACCTGTTCCTGGACCAAGAGAAGGCATACGATCGAGTAAATCCCTAATCTTTAGTGAAGGTAATCGCGTCTTCTAGTTTTAATTCCAGCTTCATTCGCTGTATCAAACAATTTTTTTTTTTTTTTTGGGAAATTTGGTTCAAGTAAATGCTAACGGTTTTTTCTCTTCTAATTTTTTTGCAAGTGTTTTTTATTTATTTTTTTTATTTTTTGCGCTTCCTTCTCCTATGTGACTTTGTTTTTTCACCGAAAAAGCTGGGGATTCATCGGCGAACAAGGGACACTTGTACCCCTCTTTTTTTTTTCTTTTTCCAATAAAGCTCAAAAGATGGTTGTTCGCATTCGTCTTGCACGCTATGGTCGTCGTAATTTACCATTCTACCACATTGTAGTTGCTAATGCACGTACAGCTCGTAATAGTAGACCCATTGAAAAGATTGGAACATATAACCCCATTGCTGATGCATCAGGCAACAAATTAATCAATTTAAATTTTGAACGTGCTAAGTATTGGTTAACTGTTGGTGCTCAGCCTTCAGAAACTGTTGAGAAAATATTAGTCAAGGTAATGACAAATATAAAGGTTGATCGAATATTTATTAATTATACATACATACATATATAAATATAAATATATATACATGTATTATAGGCTGATTTAATACCACAAGCACCTAAACCTTGGATGGAAAAAACATTAAACACATTAAAGGAATCCAAAGAAACCCTTGAATGAATTAATGATTTAGACACCTCTAGTAAACCATGTACAGACCATTAAAGAAAAAAAAATTGAATTTTAGCTTTTAGAAATCATGATCAATTAAAAGTATTTTTTTTTATCAATTCCAAAAGATGGCAGAAAATTCAAAAAAAAATAATAATAGCAAAGTCATAGATTACTCTATTTGTTAGCTTGATAAAAAAAAAGGCCAAAACAGAATAAACCCCCTTTTTAATGTTATGCGTTCGCTTAATTATTACGCAGACAAAAAAAAATGTATCTTGAAGACGTAGAAAAAATGTTGAATCATATTTATTTTATTTAATTGATACATGCATAATCAAGACTATGTGCTCGGTAATATTGAATTAAGAAACCTTAATAATTGATTTTATATATGACTTTATTTAATGTCAATAATATATGGTCAAGCCTTTTTTTTTTCAGAAAGGTTTCACTTAAAAACCATATCTTTTTGTTTTCTTATATTTACAAGTAGATAGGTTGTTACTAAGCATTTACAATTATAATAAAATACTTGTATCTATGTATACATAATGCAATTAAGCGAAAATATCTTTATAAGGCAGAAATCAATAAGCTAGTAACAAAATACATGAATATAAAATAATATTATTATATGTTTATAGACCCGTATTTAATACTCCCTTCTGTTTTGTTTGTAATATACTACTTTATATTTGATAAGATATATCGAAAATATAAATAATACAATGGGAGTGAAACAATCAATTATTGCATGCATGCATGAAACAGCATAATTCATGATAGGCTGTTTAATTTTTATTTTATTTTTATTTTTTTTACACAAACAAAAAGGCAGATTGTTTTTTAAAGTTAGATTAAATAATAAAAAAAAAAAAGTTTACTACAACATGTGTCTATTAAATTAGTTTACATAGGAATGGTATAAATTTCTATGTATGTATATAGATTTGTAAAAGAATAAATAATACAAAACTGACAAAGAAGCTCTAATTTACTCAAATCCCTTTTCGATTTGAAAATGAAGAATTTCTTCGTTTGGCTGGTGTAAGTCCATATGCAAAATTTGTAATGTTATAATCTTCTAGAGTTGAAATAGAGGAATTGGAATAACTACGGGGATAATGATAATATTCTTCTACTAATAGTAAATCAGATGAGATTGATTCATTATTAAATAAAAGGTGGGGTTCCTTTGTAGGATGTAGTGTCTCTTTTTCGGGCATAAAGTACCATCTTTGCTGCTGATCTGGATGATAGGGGAATAAAACCAATTTTGTGTCGTCGTCAGGACTAATATCAAGAACCCAATCGCTATTGTAAAGGGAATAAATAATGACTTCAAAGAAGGATGTTTTTTCAGATAATGGATGAGGGTATTCATTTATAACTGTAATATCTGTTTGAACTGCCCATAGTTGGTTTTTTGCTTTGTCGAGAGGCTTTTGATTATACAAGCAAATTTCGGTATCTTCGATTAAACGAAGTTTACCTAATAAAATAAGTCAATATTCAAAGAAAAATAATTCAATAAAATAAAAGATGATTACCTTTGCGAATATCTAATACAAGCCCTGTCTTTTTGTTCTTTAAATAATTGCTTTCCCAACACCATAACTCATCTTCAGTATAATTAGGATCTTTAACAATGACTTGTGATCTAATATAATCACCATTATTTGAACAAATTGATATCACTTTTTGAGTAGAAACATGCTTTATATAAAACCATTTTGAAGTATTATCCATGATATATAAAAAGGGATAAATAGAAGTAAAAAAAAAAAGAAAAAGAAAAGAAAAAGAAAAAGAAAAAGAAAAAGAAAAGAAAAAGAAAAAGAAAAAGAAAAAGAAAAAGAAAAAGAAAAAGAAAAAGAAAAAGAAAAAGAAAAAGAAAAAAAAAAAGAGAGAGAGAGGAAAAAGAATGAGAGAGAAACAAATGAAGAAAGGGATTTTATAATACTGTTTTTTTTAAAAAAAAAAAAAATGCATAAATCTGGAAAAAAAAATCCTATTTTTTTTTCTCCTTGCAGTCATTGAAAGAACAAAGTTTATTTACTCTTCTTTTTGCTCTCTCAGGAAAATTTAAACATTACTTTTAAACAAGATTATTTTGCTTGTATGTTAGAAGGAAAACTTTTAGTTAAGTATCCTTTTTTTTTTTTGCTATTGTACAATAAAGGGCAATTAGATAATCATATGCAGGGTAAAATATGCCTATATGCAGGCTCACTTTATTTTTTATTTTTTTTATAAATTATCATTTGTTTAAATAAAACTTTATTATAGAATGTTAATATTTGTTATTTAAAATGCCTAATAAAACTAGTTAGGTCATTAATGAAGATCTAGTTGCATGCATCACATGCTTTAGAATTTAAAATCGTATTTTCTAAAAGCTTTTCTCTTTTCGATTTCTATTTTACTAAATATCAGAATAGCTTAATAGGACTTAAATCAGGGGGAGTAAAGAGAGAGAGATCCAAATGACTTTATAACCAGGGCTTTCTATTTTTGTAACCATAAATGAAGATGTACGAATAGAAGCATGGTCTATTACTAGAATGCTATTATCTACTTTATCCATAATACAAAGAAGGTTTTTAATAAATATTGATGTAATAAGTGTCCCTATCGTCTTTTGATGGTAGTCTTTCATTTTATTAATATCCTTTTTTTTTTATTTCCTCGCTCTATCTTTAGAATTATGAAGAGGAAACTTCCTTAAATTGGCGTGAAGAACACTTACTGTACAAACTGCGCCTAAAAAAAAATAAAAAAAAAGTACATGTATCATTGTTCAGTTTTAACTATTACCAGCATATCTTTCTTAAATTAAGTCTAACTATCATTCATATTAATATGAAAACTATACTTATTTTGTAAAAATATGGTTTTCATATCTTAACTTGTTTATAAATTTTATTCCATATTTTTTCAACGTAATAATGAGCGATAGTCTCAAAGATGGAGTATGTAGCTATACAATTCTTCATATAATAATGAAGCTATATTCCAAAAATGGATAGATCCTCAAACGTTGCTATGGAATTTGATAATACAGTATTGATATAGATTTACGTGCGCTCCTCTAAAAGTTAACTTTTACGCTTGCGCGTTATTCTACATTATTGCTAAGAGAAAAAAAAAAGGAAGGGAAGGGGAGGGGAGAGGCTTTTTTCGAGTTTGAACATAATTTTTCTATCACTTCATTATAGTTCTTTCATTTCATACATAGCTTGTAACTAATTTTTTACTATTTAAAGATAGCTCAATAATATCTGTTTATAAAATTGTTTCTTGGATTGTCGCTATACAAATTATAAAACAACTTGTTAGTATTTTCCACATTTTTTGTTAGCCTTTTTTTTTTTCTTTTCTTTTTTATCAAATTGAATGTATCAAATTGCTTATTACAGTTTGGTATAAAAAGTTTGAAATAGGAGTACTATACTGAAGCTATATCAGCAAATCTTATTATTATGCAACATGCATTATCCGAATTAAGGATATTCAATGAATACAGTCACATCATGTGCCTTTCCCACTACTTACACTTTCATTTTTATTTAATGCCGAAAAAAAAAAAAAAAAAAAAAAAAAGTTTAAGTAGTACTATAAGAAAAAGAAAAAGGCGTCTATTTTTCATTTTTCATCTTTTATTCTTTATTATTATAAATATGGCTCGCCAAGATCGTCCAGTTCGTATTGGTTGTTATTCAGCATTTTGGGGAGATTCTACTGCAGCTGCAGTTCAATTAGTTCAACATGAAGGAGAGAACTTGGATTATCTTGTAGCAGATTATTTAGCTGGTAAAAAAAAAAAAAAAAAAAAAAAAAAAAAAAAAAAAAAAAAAAAAAAAAAAAAAAGAATGAATAATAATAACATGCTTTTATACAGAAATTACAATGGGTATTCTTGCTGCTCGTCGTCAACGTCGTCTTATGACTGGAAAATTAGATAAAGGCACCGACTACATTGCTGAGTTTTTAACACTTGTATTGAGTAAAATTTTACCAGATTTGATCAAGAACGGTACAAAAGTGGTGACAAATGCAGGTGGATTAGATCCTATCGGTTGTAAGGAGGCCATCGAGGCTCTATTAGAAGAGTTGAATATACAAGGTGTAACAGTAGCAGCTGTTGTAGGGGATGATTTACTAAAGAGCAATGAAGAAGGCGGCTATCGTCACACCTCGTTGGCTACTATGACTACTACCTTTAATAACCAAATTCACTCATTTTCCCCTATTTCAACCGTTGATCATACAAAGGAAGCAGATCGATTGCCTAGTAAAGACGAACCTATTCTTTCAGTCAATGCTTATCTGGGCTCGCATGCTATCGCTGCTGCCTTGAAGGAGGGAGCTCATATCGTCGTGACAGGTCGTGTAGTTGATTCTGCATTAGTAGTAGGGCCCTTAATGTATGAGTATGGTTGGGAAGAAGGTAAGACGGCAGATTATTATGATTTATTAGCATCAGCCTCTTTATCGGGTCATATCATTGAATGTGGCTGTCAGGCTACAGGTGGTAATTTCACAGACTGGCATTTAGTGGCACAATCGCCTTATGGAGGTTATTCAAATATGGGTTACCCTATTATTGAATTTGATCGTTCAGGTTCCTTTATTGTAACAAAGCCTGTCAAGACAGGTGGCCTTGTATCTCCTGCTACGGTTGCAGAACAACTCGTATACGAAATCTTGGATCCCGCTCTCTATTTATTACCTGATGT
Source organism: Cokeromyces recurvatus (assembly GCF_025118155.1). Taxonomy (NCBI): domain Eukaryota; kingdom Fungi; phylum Mucoromycota; class Mucoromycetes; order Mucorales; family Mucoraceae; genus Cokeromyces; species Cokeromyces recurvatus. Next base: position 73,413 of record NW_026251416.1, on the reverse strand, counting down.
CATCTTAGATATGCGTCAAGTCACATTATCTCAAGTGGGTCATAATCGTGTATTAGTGAAAGGTGCTAAAGGTTTACAACCTACACCTTATCTTAAATGTTCAGGTATCTTTTTAGACGGTTGGAAATTGACAGGTGAATTATTAATTGGTGGTGTGGATGCGAGAAAGAAGGCAATCGCTGTAGGGGAGGCCATTCTTCAACGTGTTCGTAATATGTATCAAGAATTAGGTATTCAAGATTTCAGAAATGTTAATATTGAGCCTATCGGTGCTGAATCCCTGTATGGGTAAATAGAGTACTTTGTTTCTTCTGTTCCTCCCCTCTTTTTTTTTTTTTTTATCATATTTGTTAACATATCATATATAGTCCATATTCAGCTACAAGTCATACTCGTGAAGTTGTGTTAAGATTAACAGCTCATCATGACGACCCTAAGGCTTTAGGTCTTGTTGCACTGGAAACGATTCCTGTAAGTGAAAATACGAATTTTAATTAATCTAAAAACCTAATATTATTATTATTATTATTTACTTACTTTATTCGCTCCAAGTCGGCTACATGCATGGCGCCTGGTATTACGGGTGGTGGATCTGGACGTCCAAAGGCTGTTCCCAACATGGTCCATTTCCCTCTCCTTATTTCTAAAACTCAGATCACCACAAGTTATACTGTCGGTCCTCATGGTAAGCTTAAATCAATTGATTGGGGCTCCTGGGATGGAAATGAAACGTATAGTCAACCAAGACCCATACCACCACCATCACCTAATAATGATGATGAACCATCCTCCTCATCTCTTGATGAAGAAGGGAAACAAAATAAAAGGGGGACTCAATTGATTAACGTAGCCTATGGTCGAAGCGGTGATAAAGGTGATGTTTGTAATATTGGCATTATTGCTCGTGACCCTGCTTATTGGCCATATATCAAACGTTCAATCACTGAAGAGGTGGTGGCGAATTACATGAAGCATCTTTGTAAAGGAAGCGTAACACGATATGAATTACCTGGCGTTCATGCCTTTAATTTCGTCTTAACTCGCTCATTAGGAGGTGGTGGTTTAAGTTCTTTAACTATTGATAGGCAAGGGAAGACATTTGCTCAACTCTTATTAAGTGGCTTAGAAGTTGAGATGCCTATCTCCTTACTTCCTTCAGAGGAAGCCAAATTATAAAATTATCATACATGATTATTTAAATAACATAACATGCATACTATTCCCCTCTTTCTCTCTTTTTTTTTTCGTTTATTATTATTATTATACTTGATATATGATAAAGACAAAAAAAAAAAATAAACATTATTATCTATATAATAACTGTAGATGTTATAAATATATATACACCATGCATATACATAAAGGTATTTTTTTTTTTTTTTTTTTTTGATAATTGTAAGCAATGAAAAAAAAAAGTTGATATAATATATAGAATAATGTTATATATGTATATATATGTATAAATATATTTATATACAAATATACATATATAAAGGAAGAAAAAAAAGGAAATGATTGTACTCTAAATTATTGCCCTTTTTTTTTTTTCAATAAAAAAAAAGGAATCTAATGTGTCAAGTTGGATTGACCTATTGACATGTTATTTAATAAGCTTTGAACTACTATATAAATATATATAAAAAAAAAGTTAATATATAAAAGAGGAGGGTATATCTATTATTACTTACGAACAGTTTCATCAGTGGATGAATGATTTAATGAAAAAAGAGCAGGGAATGATGAATCTAATTCTTTAGTACTTGTCTTTACAGTTGCTGAAGCAGGAGGTAATGCAAATTGAACTGCTGACGACGATATATGCTTATTGGGTGCTGTTGTAGAGGATGGATAAATCAATGGAGGTTGGGTATGAATATAGTTATTGATCTGAAAGGGTAAATTGCCTGATTTTTTTGGCGAAGAATCCAACATGATATCTGGAATCGATTGATTTGAATGCATAGAGCTATTATTACTACCAGTAGAAGTAGATGATGTAGGTACAACGTAGGTATTGTTAAAGTCAGGTTTCGATCCTAATGGCTGGTAAAAACCATTATTAGAGGCATTACTTTGATCCATTGGATACAGCTAAAATAATAATAACAATAAAAAGTTAAAACTACAAATACAAAAATAAAAGAGAGAAAGATGAATTGATCTAGTATACTTACTATAGAGTGTGGTTTAGACTCTAATCCAGACAATGGTGGGCTTCCAACAAAGCCATTCAAAGAGAATTGTTGAGGTGGGTTCGACCAAATATCTAATCCACCTTGACCTGCGGGTGATCCAGTACGGAAATTAAGTGGGGAAACAAGAGAAAGAGAAGGCGGTGCAGGTTTATTAGCGTCAGGGGAATCAAAAATAGCTCGAATATTTTCAGCAGTTCGAGATGAGTTGATATCTCTAAAGTTCTTCCATGATGCTTCAAATGCATTACTACTAGCAGAATTAGGGTAATCAAAAAGTGAATAACTTTTTAAGCCGCTATTTAATCCTGAAGCTAAAGGTTGTGGGAAATCTGTCAAGAGAGAAGATGAAGCAGATGGAGTAGGAGAAACCAAATCTAATGATCATAAATAAGAATTAAGTCCTTATTCCTATATATACGCATATGTATAAGAATTACCTGATGGTAAAGCAGATGGAATGATTTTATTATCAAATAATGGGAATGGACCATTATTGGCTACTCGAGGAACATTTGCTGCTTGACGAATAATAGCACTATCATCATACAAATTAACCTGTTGACTTTTCAAATATCCAATTAATGTTTCCAGAGAGACATTTAAACGATCCAAGTTTCCTTTGGTTAGCTTAAAAGCAATTACTTTATCACCTTCATTTTCATCTTCATTCTTTCTCTTCTTTTTCAACTCTACTTTGACGTCATAATCTTTGGCTATCTTTTGAACTACTTCCTTATATGAATCTGATTCTAAAACAGACTTGAGATGAGTTGAATAAGGTAAATGAACATCATATTCTTCAGGTATAATGGATCTAACCATTTGAGCTGCTAAATTAACTTGTGATTCTGGACCTACTAGGGTTAAAGAATCATTTGCAAGCTCATTATCAGGCCAAATAATACGCGTGTTTGTCTTTTTGGTCATCTCGGTTAAGAACTCAGTCTGGTCTTTAATTAATTTTCGATGAAGCCAGAAGGGGATATCGTAAAGTACTTGTTCAACGCAATCTCTATCCTTTGGATTAATTAAATCCATCACAGCATTTCTTAAATTTTCCAAATTGACTTGGTTTTTCATGGGTGTTCTTGCAACTACATTATCATCATTATCATAATAGCCACCCAAGGCAGCAAATTCCTCTGCATTTGAAAACTTCACATAGACCCCATATTTCTTCATGATGCGTTGAATATTTTTACCGCCAACACCAATAATACGCTTGTGGTACACTTCTGGTACGTAGAATGAAATTTCGGCAGGTAGTTCTTCCTGTAAGAGTGTTAATCCATCCAAAGCCTTATTAAAATTATTACTTTCAACTTCGATAATAAAGTTATATTCACTAAAGGGGACAAACTTAATTTTTGCACCTGAAGTCTTCATGATCTTATTGATCTTTCCACTCTTTTTACCACTAATGAATTCACGTTGATCATTTGATAATTCGACATTGAATACTGTACTCTGATGAAGCATTTTTAAGAATGTCATATCGTGTAAACGCTGGTATACATTACGAATGGCACGTTCGGTACCAAACGCTTCTATACAATTTGTATCAGGTCTATAACTGACTTCAGCTCCTGAAATTTGAGATAATTGAGATACAAGAGCTGACACGTTTGCAACTGAGTTAAAGAAGGCATGAGCACTATCAATACCATATATAGCAGCATCTCGATTAAAATAGAAGCATGCTTCATAAATGCTACAAGCCTTTAAATTAAATTTAAAAATAATAATAATAATTTAGAAATCAATACAACATATTTGTTTGTTTATATTTACCAAAAAATGCAATGAACGAAGTGTACGCTCAGCATTGACTCTATTCTCTGCATAAACAGTAACAACATTATTGCTTGTCCCCATTTTTGGAAATGAAATAAAAGAGCCATTATCTCTCATTATCTTTCTTAAATCGTCTTTACGGTGTAGTAGCATCCAATTTAATTTTCTAGGGTGTAGTACAGCATCCTTATGATACATAGATTGAGCCTAAAATAATAATAATAATAATAGGTAAGCAAAGCTAACAAAAAAAAATTTTTTTTTTTTGAAAACCTTTTGTGAAGCTAATTTTCTTAGCATTTCTTTCACGCGCGTCACTTCATTTGATTCACCTGTAATATAAATAACAGGAGAATAATCGTCATTTGCTTCAAATATAAAGAGTGAAGGGAAATAGATTGATGTAGCTGTTTCTTCTATGATAGATTGAATCCCAGTACGTTTTCTTCCACATAATAAGTGATGTAACTTGTATGGAATAGCGACAGTATCTACATCTAATTCAGACTATTTTTTTTAAAAAAAAAAAAAATACACACAAAAATTTTCAGTATCCGAAATAATAATAATAATAATAATAATAATAATAACCTAAATTTAAACTTACCAAACTATCCAACATGACTAATGTTCTAACTCTTGCAAGCTCAGCATTGTCGGGTATACCAGTAATGTGAATATTGACAGTATTTTGAGAAGCAAAAGAAGATTGAGGAACAGGTTCTGTTATTGATATGGTTGTATTTGTATCATTTGCAATTTTTTCACATTCAATTCTTAATTTCTTACAATCTTGATCAGGGATCTTTAAATTTAAATGAATCTATTATTCAATAATAATAATAGAAAAGAATTGATATCGATCAGTAAAATATATTTATAAGTCAATATTAAAAAGAATAATGTCGAATGAATCACTATAAATGGGAAGCTGCCTTCTTTTTTTTTTTTTTTTTTTTTATAAAGATGAAATAAGGAATGATATTTACTTTAGTAGGATATAAGTTTAATATCTCGGTTCTTGTTGCCATGACATTGTCTTGTTGACCAATTAATGTAAGATTTGATCCTTCTACGATTATTTGACAGGTTAAAGAAGTGGGTAGTTTATCTACTTGTCCAAAACAAAATGAAAAAACAAAAGACATATTTTCAAGTTGCTTTGCTTTTTTGGTATATTGTTTTTTCTTCTATTTCCCTACAGTATATTGTATATATTGAAAAAAAAAAAAAAAAAAAAAAAAAAAAAAAAAAAAAAAAGGAAAAAAGGAAAAGAAAACTGTATTACGACACAAGAAAAAAAAAATTAAAATTCAAAAGAAGCCCGGAGGACGTGAATAATTTCATAATTGAAAATATTATTTATAGTAAATTATAAATAAAGTAAATGCGTGTCTGTTTAAGTGTAATTTTTTCTTAATAAAGAATAAACATATTGCTACAACTATAAAACTGATTTTGATAAACTTTTGATTTTTTTTTAGTTAGTGTCTAGACTATTGACTTTACTTTGGAAGAGTATTCATTTTTCATTTTTCTTTATTTTATTTTTTTTATTTTTTTTTTTTTTAAAAAAAAAAGAAACCCCCTTGTAAAAATTCCAAGTTGGTTATTGGCTATGTTTCGAAGAACTAGCAACAGTTGTCATAAATTATGAATTGCTTTTTTTTTAACTTTGAAAAGGATAAAATTACGAAAATGAATTGAAATATTTAACACATTAATAATTAATGTGAAAACTTATTTTCATAAACAAATGTCTTTCCAAATAATAGATACAAATGCTGCATATTACAACTTGTTATCATTTTTTATATAACAATGTTTTCAAAATAAAAGGGGATTTTTTTTTTGTTGATTAAATAAAATATTCAAAATAAGAAAAATGTGTTATTATTTCAGGAAAAGCGCTATAATGAAATCATTGATCCGTTTTCAATTTGAGGATTTTTTGAGCATTTTTAGATGAATTGTATAAAAATGATTTACATTTTTCTGAAGCAAGTTTAACTTTATTTAGTATACTATAAGCGGCTAAAATAGGTCATTCTTTTTTATTTATTTTCTTTAAGAAAAAAAGCAAGACTTTAACATTATTTTCAAATAATGAAGATAATGATATGAGGAGGAATATGTTATAGAAGAAAGAGAATATAAAATGCTCCAAACTAATTAGTCAATCTTGAATTCTATTTTGAAGAGAATTCAAGCTTATTACCTTCCATTTCAAAAAAAAAAATAAGTAGGATAAAGGAATAGAAGAAATTTTAGCACTTTTAGCAAACATAAATACTATAAGAATTGTACCTAAAAAAATCTATTTGTTTTTTATATACTCAATTTGTATTTCAAAAGTAATAAAAGGTGTGTTCTCTAGTAGCGACGCGTCAAGCAAGTCTAATAAACTGCTCCTTCTATATCTACATACATATTACTAGAAACCATTTTATTCAATGTTTACAAATGAACACTCATTTGTATTCTGCTCTGTACTGCCTATAACAATTTAACAAGAAATGCTATTAAGTCAACAACATATCTGCATAAGAAGCCATTTACGATTGCTCGTGTTATTTGATCTATTCTTTTTTTTTTTTTGCTACTCGTTACTCAGAACTTTACTGAAGCAGCATATTTTGTCTTATTGGAATATGTTAGTATTCTGTTTGATTCAGAATTGTAAAATAAGAAAAAAAAAAAAGAAAAGGAGGGGAGGGGTCAGAAATGTGCAAATAATTAGTGTTTAAAGAAGCCTTTTGGACTCTAGATTTTAGTGCAAAAAGAATACTGATATTTAGTCTAAAGAAAATCAATTCACAGATAGCATATACAAGTCTATATGTATCATATTAAGAGTAGACATAATAAAATTGAAATGTGCTAATCCTTTTCGCGTTATTATTGATGATATTATAAACTTACAAATCAACCATGCAATACATAATACTTTAATTGCCATGAATTATATAAAAATTAACAGTCAAATATTGACCAATCATAGCGCAGTTCATATAAATTACAATTGAAATATACTACACAATCTTTCTTTTTCTTTCCATACCAGCAATACAAAAGAAAAAAAAAAAGAAAAAATGTCAGACATGTCAGATGATGAGTTTCAGCCTCTTGAACCCACCCTTCAAAACATTTTAGACCAAAACTCTCTCCACTGGATTTTCGTTGGTGGTAAAGGTGGTGTAGGTAAGGTCAAATTACTTGTTTATTTATTTTATTTTATTTTTTTCAATTTGATGGTTCAAATAGATATAACAACTCGACTTCTTTCTTGTAGGTAAAACCACAACTTCTTGTTCTTTAGCTGTTCAATTGTCTAAAGTTCGCGACTCCGTTTTGTTGATCTCAACTGACCCTGCTCATAACTTGTCTGACGCGTTTGGACAAAAGTTTTCCAAGGAAGCTACACTTGTTAATGGCTTTAATAATCTTTATGCAATGGTATAAACCAATCCTTTATTTTCTTTTTATAAAAATGAGCACACACACACACACAAAACAACAGCAACAACAAAAGGGCTCGGATTATTAATAACTTAATTATATAGGAAATTGACCCTACTTCAAGTATTCAGGAAATGATTGAACAATGTAAGCTATTTTTTTTTTTACCTGATGAATATAAAAAAGGAATATGCTAAATAACTTGTTTTAGCTGATCAAAATAATCCAATGGGAAGCATGATGCAAGATTTAGCTTATGCCATTCCCGGTGTAGATGAAGCAATGGGCTTTGCAGAAGTTATGAAGCAAGTAAAAACTATGTCATACTCTGTTGTTGTCTTTGATACTGCACCTACTGGCCATACACTTCGTTTCTTATCTTTCCCTACAGTACTTGAAAAGGCTTTAGCCAAGATTAGTGGGCTTAGTAGTCGTTTCGGACCTATGGTTCAACAAGTATCTGGTATGATGGGTATGAACGCAAATCAAGAAGATATGTTTTCTAAACTTGAAGAAATGCGTTCAGTTATTACTGAAGTTAATAATCAATTTAAAGATCCAGTAAGTTCAATTATTACATGAACAAATTGGAAAAGTAATTATTTATTTACTCTCATTAATTAGAATACAACTACTTTTGTTTGTGTTTGTATTTCTGAATTTTTATCCTTGTACGAAACTGAACGTATGATTCAAGAATTAACTTCTTATCATATTGATACACACAATATTGTTGTTAATCAATTGTTATTCCCAAAAGAAGGTAAATTATATACTTGTTTTTCTCCATGCTTATTCACCAACTAATTATTCAATTAGGTTCTAATTGTGAGCATTGTACTGTTCGTCATAAAATGCAACAAAAGTATTTGGACCAAATTTATGACCTTTATGAAGACTTCCATATTGTTCGTATGCCTTTATTAACTAGAGAAGTACGTGGTGTTGAAGAAATTAAAGAGTTTTCCAAGATGTTGGTTGAACCATATCAAGAAAAGAAATAATTTTTTTTTTTTTTGAATAAAGATGTTCCATCATAGATTATTTCTTTATATATAAAGAACAAGGAGGAATTTATTAATAACAGTTTAGTCAAGCAAAGGATAGTGGCATTATTTAAAAGAAGTATAAGCTTTTTTTTCTGTATATTTGAAGCTTATTGGCTTTGGCTTTTTTCTTTTTTTAAGGAGTACGTAATTGTTTATTGGCTACAACTTAATTTATATTCGCTCCCGTTCCCCTTTTTTTTTTCAAATATTAATTTTCCCCTCACTAATCAACTTTTAAACCCCATCATTAGTTAACAATGGTTGTTGAGACAAAATATTATGATGTCTTGGGTGTTAGTCCAGATGCAACTGAAAATGACTTGAAGAAAGCATATAGAAAGCTTGCGTTAAAATACCATCCGGATAAAGTAAGACAAATGTTGTTAATGATCTCCGCATCATCTAATCCCCCTCTCCCTCTTCCCTCATCTTTTATTATAGAATCCTCAAGCAGGAGATAAGTTTAAGGAAATGTCTCATGCTTATGAAGTCTTATCTGATGTTGAAAAAAGACGAATTTATGATTCGTATGGTGAAAAAGGATTGAATAGTCAACAACAAGGTGGAATGAATGCCGAAGATCTCTTTTCTCAATTATTTGGCGGAGGAGGGTTGTTTGGCGGAGTAGGTGGTGGTGGTGGTCAACGTGCAGGACCTCGTCGTGGAAAGGATATGGTACATCAACTCAAAGTCACTCTTGAAGACCTCTACGTTGGAAAGACAAGTAAATTAGCCCTTCAAAAGAATATTATTTGTAACACATGTGAAGGTAAAGGAGGAAAGAACGGTGCGGTACAGGTCTGTAAAGGGTGTCGTGGTCAAGGTACACGTATTATCATGCGTCAGATGGGTCCCATGATTCAACAAATACAACAAACATGTCCTGAGTGTCAAGGTAGTGGTGAAATTATCAATGAAAAAGACCGCTGTACTCAATGTATGGGTAAAAAAATAGTGAATGAACGAAAGATTCTGGAGGTAAATGTAGAGCGTGGTATGCGTGGAGGTCAAAAGATTGTATTTTCTGGTGAAGGAGATCAAGCACCTGGCATTATTCCTGGTGATATTATCATTATTTTGGATGAAAAGCCTCATCCTTATTTTACTCGTCAAGGTGATGATTTGGTCTATAAGGCTAATATTGATCTTTTATCTGCTTTGGCAGGAGGTCAGTTTGCAATACCTCATCTTGATGATCGTGTTCTTTTAGTGACTATTTTACCTGGTGAGGTGATTACACCAAACAGTGTTAAGCTCTTGACAGGACAGGGTATGCCTATCTATCGTATTGATAATTATGGTAATATCATTCTAAACTTCACAGTCGAATTCCCTTCATCCAACTGGACAAACCCAGAGAATTTATTACAATTAGAGCATATTTTACCTCCTCGTCATTCTGTACCTGACATTGAGAAGACTACTCCTAATAAGCATATTGACGAAGTAGTTTTAGAAGATGCTGATAGTTATCAAGGAAAGTCTAATGCCAATAATGTATACGAAGAAGATGAGGAACATATGCGTTCAGGTCCTGGTGTGCAATGTGCTCATCAATAAAAAAGAAAAAAAAAAAGAAAAGAAAGGTTTCTTTATTTATCATTATTCTGCTTAGACATATACATATGTAGTTTCTATTTATCGCAAATTAAAAACTTGACCTATATTTTATATGTTATATTGACCTTGTTTAAAATCTATCGTTTATGCACTATTAGGGGGAAAAAAATACATAAATAAAAATAAAAATAAAGAGAGGGAGAGAGAGAGAGGAAGGTTAATGATTATTAGAACAAATGAATTAATGTAAGAAAGTGATATTTTTTGCTGGAGATAAGAATAATAGACTATGTCTACTAGCTAAAGTAGTAACTGGAAAGACTCTACAAATAGTAAGCTTGTTAAGAAATTGATTTTAGATTGTTGATTAGAAAGCATATTATATTCAATAATAATACTCGTGGGTTTATACGGACTAGAGATATGAAATACTGTGAGCAAGAGTGAGATACACCTTTAGGTGATCATTTTAAATATCCTTCAACTAGCCCATGATGTTCAATAGGATAAACAGATAACCAAAAAAGTAGGCTTCAAATTCAAAGCCATGCAACAAAAGGATAAAAAGCAGTCTACTGTATTTATATTGAAGCATTGTCTACTAAAAGAAATAATAATAATAAAGAAACTTTGACATTATTCACAAAGGGCTAACAAAAGAGACATATCAATAGGCTCTGGAAAGGTTTTAACCAGGGATATATACAAACATATACATATATAATATATACATATATGTACATAATATATACTTATATGTACATAATATATACTTATATATATAATATATACATTTATATATAATATATACTTATATATATAATATGTACTTATTTGTATAATATATATACCTATAAATAGAATATATATACTTATATATAATATAATATATATACACATATATATTTGTTTGTATACATATAATAATAATAATAATAAATTATATATATATAGGCTACTATTTAAACTATATATTACAAATACAAGGTAAGAATCCATTATCAAGTAGCGATATTAATTCTATAAAAATAAAGTTTGTGATATCATTTTTTTACATGGACAAAATCTTAAAAATATGTCACATGGCATTTTTAAAAGACCGACTAGAACTGACAGGTAATGAAGGCACATAGTTAACTGTTTTTTTTTTATTGAGTAGCAGTGAATTTAAAAAAATAAAATAAAATAATGAAGCTATGTTCTAGAAATGTAATTATTCGATTATTTGTTGACTATAAATACATATTCACTATACATATTAGCATTCATACTTTTGAGACACTGTTTACTGTAACTTGAGTTTATTTCACTAATACGTTGCATAAAGTTATTTAGTACCAACAACCTTAAAAAAAAAAAAAACTTGATTTACTTTCGAAATTTAATTCAAAATTTATTTATTTAAGCAGGAATATACAGAAATAAATATATATAAATTTATATTTATTATATTATATACAATTTATATGTAATGTTACATTTAAAACCAAGCAAGAAGCATATAGGAACCGGAGTTTTTTTGTTTTTTTTTTAGTTGGGCATCTTTTTACCAGAACCTTGTTCACGAAGATAACGAATACCATCATGGAGGTTGTCTGTACACTTGCCTTTAAGTTTAGAAAGGTTAGGGAAAATATTACGAGGTAAACCACTTGTATTATAATTGTCATTGAATGTAAATGTGCATGGTTTTTTAGATTTTGATTTAGCTATAGTAGGACTAGCCATAGTTAAGCACACCAAAGCAGCGAATATGAGTATAAAGAGAGAGAAAGTACGAGAAGTAAAAGCCATTTAAATATAAGTTGAAGTTATAAGAGCTATGCTATTTAATTAAATAATAAGAAGAAAACCAAACAATAGTAAAAATGGCTCTCTATTTATATACAAAAAAAAAAAAAAAAGTATTATTGATTATCTTCTTTGTTGTTGTTATAGTATGTCTTACTTTTATTTTAAGTAACAAAAGCTTAGAATAGACAAATTGACTTATTTTGGAAGGTAAGATAATATCTCCGACTTAGCTTAGTTTTAATTACATAAGAGAGTCTTTTTAAAAAGAGAGTTAGATATGAGAATATTTTGTTGTATTTTTCTAGTTGAATATATTTAATTAAGCACAACAATTTTCTATAAGAGAAAATATACAGTAAAAAAGAATAAATATCTCTGAACCAAGTAAGATGAATAGTACTTGCGTTATTTTGTTCATTTGCTACACTACATGTCAAGTAATAAAGACGCTTTAATATTAGAAAATTTTTTTTTTATTTTATTTTATTTTTTTATTTTTAAAAGAACGATATTATTTGATGAGAATAATACTACTGCATCATTACTACTTATTGGTGCTTTTAAAATTATTTTTAGTAACTTCTCCTTTAATATTGCTGTCTTCAGATTAGAACGAAACATGGGAGCAATACTATATTTATACATGTCTGATTTTGTTTCTTTTTTGTCATCATCATAATCCTATTTTTGTTTATTCCAAGTAAACTAATTTTGTATATTCCAGGGTTAAAATATTTTCTTAAAAAAAAAGGAAGAAGAAGAAGGGATCTACATTAGTTCTTTTGTTCTTTACCAAAAAGAAGTTATATAAAAAAATTAATTTTTTTTATATTATTATTATTCACGTGAGATGCAAAAGTAGGATAAAAAGTGTTTCTATTTTTGAAACATTCAACTCTCAAAGTAACATTTTCTTTTATTGCTGCTGCATGACTATATTTTTTATTTACATAAAATGCTTGTTTCATATCATGATAAATATTTATTTTATTTTTAATGACATAAAAAGAAATAAAGGGTTCGGGAAAGGAAAAGGAAAAAATCTAATTATCAATCAACTAAGCCAGCTTCTTTTGAAAGTGAATAAAATTGAGATTCTTTGTTTGTCAATAAATTCTTTGGTGAATCAAATTCAGCAATCATTCCCTTATCCAATACAAGAATTCTATATATTTCATAAGAATTAATATCAAGTATATTTATAAAGGAAAGGAATTTTTACCTATCTGAGTCCATGACAGTATTAATTCTGTGAGCAATGGTTAAAATTGTACAGTTTGCAAATTGTTTACGAATAGTTTCTTGAATAATAGCATCTGTCTCAACATCAATCTAGTGAAAAATAAAAATACAAAAAAAAAAAAAAATTAATAATTAAAATTCAAATGAGAATAAATACTTACTGCTGCTGTAGCTTCGTCCAAGATTAAAATTGTTGTATGACGAAGTAAAGCGCGGGCAAGACAAATAAGCTATTAATAAAGGTGGAAAAAAAAAAGTTAAAACAAAAAGACATTTGCATTTTATTTCATATTTGTACCTGTCTTTGACCAACTGAAAAGTTATCTCCACCTTCTATTACAACACCATTCAATTGACCTTCCATGGCTGCAACATGTTCTTTCAAATGTGCATTTTCTAAAGCTTGCCAAATTTCAACATCATCATGTGTACCAAAAGGATCTAAATTTTCTCTAACTGTACCAGCAAACAGGACTGGATCTTGTGGAATGATGGTTAATCTTGATCGAAGATCAAAAAGTCGAAGTGAAGAAATATCAATACCATCAATTAGAATATTTCCTTTAGCTGCTTCAATAATACGGAAAAGTGCTAAACTTAATGAACTCTTGCCTGCACCTGTACGACCAACGATACCAATCTTTTCTTTAGGTGCAATCGTAAATGATAATTCTCGAAGACAGAAATCGAGTCCTTCTCGATAGCGTGTTGAATAACCATTAAATTCAATATGTCCCTTTGTAGGCCACATAGGATCTACAGTTCGAGTAGCCTCGTATCTTTCACGAGGCAAATCAATGTATTCCTTGACTCGTTCCACAGAAACAATATTTGTTTCAATATCACAGTAAGAACGAATGACCCAATTCAATGCTTGCGTTACGCTAAGTGCATATGAAACGCTTAAACCGACAAGACCAGGATCAATATAGGATTTAGAACCATAAAGGACTCCAAAGACAGCAAATAAGGATGAGCCAAATATAATGACTGAACCCAAGAACTCGAGACGAACAGCCAACCATCGATTACAGGAAATGGATGGGAAATAAGTACGCTGATTTGTGTCTAGTTTATGTTGATTTTGATAGATAAATACACGTTGTTGTTCATAAGCACGAATTGTTGAGACGCCCTGAATCGTTTCTTGGAAATGGGAGTAAATAGGGCTTTTACCAACTGAATCTAAACGCTTTAATTCACGAGAGGTAGCAAGGTAATACTTTTGGACACCCATATAAACAAAGGCTAACGGAATAACCAAAATTAAGAAGAAAGGCGTTGAAAAAGTGATGATAAGGACCGTGGCAAGAACTTGAGCCAGGACACGAACGTACATATTAAAGTTTCTAGGTAGCACTTCATCAATCGTATGTTCATCCTTACTGAAGCGATTTAAAATTCTGCCTAAAGGTGTTGTGTCAAAGAAGGACATGGGTGTCCTTAGAACGGTATTCAACATACTATTATGAAGAAATCGGGCAGATCGAATACCACAGAAGACCCACATAATCATCGTTTGTGAAAAGGCAAAAATCGTAGAAGACCATCCAATAATAGCATAAATACCCAAGTTAAGCCAAATATCACGATTCGTACCTTCTTCTAAATTCTTGCCACTCCAATATTTAAGCCATATATTTGATCCAACCTGTGCACCTTGAGAGGAGCACTGAAGGAGTAAGACGGCAATGACTCCAACCGTAGAACAAGCTTTAGCATAGTGTTGATACACACTCCAGGATACCTTCCCTTGAGCGCTCTTTTCTTCTGTTATCAATTGGCCAGCAGTTCTTGATACATGACCTCCTCTCCCGTTACGTTGACTCTTGAAAATAGAGGATGCAATCGAGCCACGTCTGAGTGTGGATACTTCACTAATCAAACTACTCAAGCTTACTCTACGTTCATTTGCATGACGACGCATCATATCTCGATTTATAGATGCCTCTTCCTCACAGTGACCAAGACTTGCAGAGAGTTCACCTTCCATAGCCTCTAATGCTTCCTCATCAACAACAGAGGATGTAGCGGTTGTATCATCATTGTCCATGATACCCAGCTCTTCTTTAGGCAATTGGTTACCAAATTCACGTACAAGCTTATACAATTCGCTTCCCTCTTCCTCCATGAGTTCGTCATAGGTACCCTTCATTTCAATTTTACCATTACGCAGCATGACGACCTGATCAACCTTATCAAGGTATGCAATTGCATGTGTAACTAATAAACGTGCCTTATTCTTTAATAAACCATTAGGACCAATGACATGGTCAAACAAATGACGTCCAACATGAGCATCAACGGCACTCAAGGGATCATCTAATAAATAGATATCCGCACGAGCATATAATGCACGAGCCAAGGAGATACGAGCCTTTTGACCACCAGATAGGTTAATACCACGTTCACCAATCTCTGTCAGATCACCATTCGCCAAGACTTTAAGATCTGGCTTTAAAGAGCAAGCCTCTAGGACTTGATCATAAAAGTTAGGATCCCAACGAAGTCCAAAAACAATATTGTCTCTCAAGGTAGCATTCATGATCCAGGGCTGTTGTGGAACATAGGCAATAGATCCACGTAGCGTTACATCACCAGCCACTTTGACATTATCACCTAAAATAGCACTTATCAACGTTGATTTACCAGAACCGACACGACCGACAATGGCTGTCAGATGGCCCTTCTTAACATCCAAGTTGATATTAGTTAGATCCGTTTTAGAATCATGCTTATTCCATTTGAAATCAGCTTGTCTGACCTCGACCAAGGGGATACTGGGATTCCAGTTAGACATCTTTCTAAAATCTTCTCGTTTAATAGCCAAGGGATCGATTTCTTCACTAGAGAGATAATCTTCAATACGATAAAGGGAGACAGAGGCCTCAATAATGGATGTAATGACATTAGGAAAGATGGCCATAGGGAACTGAAGTAAACCAAATAAGGAGATGGCAACAAAGGCAATCTGACTTGTTAATGGTGTGGAAGACGTAAAGACGTAGACCGCAAATGTAAGGATGGAGACGAAAAAGGGGATTGAGGTCCAAGTGAAGGTCTGCATAGCTGCTAATAAGCCAATCTTCTTAAGCATGGTTAATTCCAAATCATTACGAATAAAATTAACCTATATAATACAGTTATTTATATATAAATTAGAGATACATATATGCATATATATATATTATAACTTACTTTTTCAATGAAAGGTGTCTCCCATGCATAAAGCTTTATAACTTTAATACCATTTAAAATTTCATTCTAATAAATAGAATGCATTAATACTTTGCTTCCGTTTTTTTTTTGGTTTTTTTTTACCATTAATTTAACTCTTGCATCTTTATTGCCCATTTGAATCTTTTGATATTTACGCATAGTTTTTGCAATAAGCATATTCATAGGTACAGCGAGTACTAAAACAGTTACACCTGCCCAAATACTAGGTCCCATTGTCTTTCTTAATAAATAAAGCGCAATTATAATTTGGAAGGGACCGCTCCAACTAATATGAAAATTGGTGCACAAATCCATCAAACGTTGAGCATCTACACTCATACGATTGACAATCTATTTTCATTCATATTAGTAATCAATCTTATTGTTGTAAGCCCTATTATTACTATTATTATTATTATTACCTCTCCGACCGTAGATTGTTGACGACTAGCGTTACTTAATACAAGTGTCTTTTGATAAATTGCTGTAACTAAAGCTGCACGGATTCTCATACCTGTTGTAAAACAAAGATGGAAATATTGATGCAAAAACATAGTTTGTGTGAATGCAGTTATGAACATAAAAACTATATACAAGTTGTTTAGTTAGTGGTGGAAAAAAAAAGGGGGCGGGAGAATAGGAAGAGGACACAAGCTAGATACAGAATAATAATAATAATAATTCAGTCATTAAACTTTACCTGCAATAAAAACACCTTTGTAACTTGGTTCTGGATTATCAGTTAAATAGCTTCCAACCCAACCCATAAGCTCCTTTAACAAAATAGGCTGAAGAAATTGTAAAATATCTTGAATTGCTTTAAATAGCTAATAAAAAAAAAAGAAAAGAAGCGAATATAAGACTATTATTACAATAATAACAACATGCATGTCTTATGAACTTACAGCTGCAAACATAAATCGACCACCTAGAGTCTTAAATAAAGCTCGGAAAAGAGAAGGCCTATATTAAATATTTAGATGAATGGATAATAATTCTACATAGAAATCAAGTCAAGTTTTTTTTTCTTTATTATTTTTAACTTACTTTTCTTTCTGTAATTCTTTATTCCAATTCTTTTGGAATTTTTGACTTATAACTGCAGTTTCATCATCATGTCTTAAATTCCTATTGATTACTGTTATTTTCCACTTCCTCTACCTTGTTACAAGCTTATTTGTCTTACCATAAGTCATCCATGACTAAAGGACTTTTATAACCCAATTGCATTAATGGAGTCATCCAGCTGAATGTTAGTCTACCAAAAATATTTGTCTTTTCTATAGGACAGACCATCTAAAAAGAAAAAGAAAAAAAGTAAATAACAAAATAAACTTGAACATGTACATCAAGAGGAAGGGGCTCTTATATGTATATACTACCTCATCTTCCTCTAATATAATATATTGACTTTTAGGTCTTGATACATTTTCTAAAATAAATATAATAACACTCAAAGCATATTTTATCAAGTACATTGCGAAATGGTCAGGATGGTTGCCTGTCTCTCCGTGACTGATAATCATCGTTCTTAATTTGATAGATCCCACAATAATATCAAAAAGCCAATAAAATAATAGAACGCCAGATGAAACCTTATTGCGTGTATATTCCAGATGATGGAGTATCATGACGAATACCTAAAAATAAAAATAGAACATTAAGGTTAAATACATATACTAACCCTTTTTTTTTTTCGTTAACTGATTTACCAAAATAAACACATTAAATCCTTGTGCTAAAATTTGAGCATTATCAATAATAGCAAATGCTTCTTGAATAGAGAATAATAAATTTGCCATCGACAAGAACAAGAGGATAAGCAGAGTTGTCTATCAAAACAAACAAACAAACAGAGAGAGAAAGAGAGAGAGAGAGAGAGAGAAATGAGCACAAGTTACACACTAAATATCTTGCAAATATACCATTTTAATAAAGTAAAGCCAGTTCCTTGTAAAATCTTTAGATAATGATGGTCTCTTCGATAAATTCCAGATACGAATAGATCCAGCAATGAAGACATAAATTGAGGGTATTAATAAGATAACACTAATATATAAATAAGTAAGTAAAACCCGTACAGTAAGTCAGTTCTATTTTTTTTATTATCCTTACGTGTCTTCAAAGCATGGTGTAAAGTCAGGCTCTCTAATAGCTGAATAAGGTCCCTATAACAAATTGGATTATTAATACAAAAATAAATAAAAATTATTATTCAATAATTATACCCAGCCCTCTGGATTATAGCACATTTTCTGCCCCAGTATGTGGCCCTTGATAACCCACTGATCATCCATTCTTTTAGAGATGAAGA
Source organism: Cokeromyces recurvatus (assembly GCF_025118155.1). NCBI lineage: Eukaryota > Fungi > Mucoromycota > Mucoromycetes > Mucorales > Mucoraceae > Cokeromyces > Cokeromyces recurvatus. The sequence goes on along the minus strand of NW_026251416.1, from coordinate 54,787 downwards.
AAGAGATGGTTTACACAATAGGTAAGAAATATATTGAAAGAAGAAGAAGAAGAAGAAGAAAAACTAAAGCTCTTGAGAATAAAATAAAATTAAAAAAAAAATGAAACAAGTCTTTTCTGACTCCAAAAAAAAAAAAAAAAAAAAAAAAGCTCAAGGCTCAGGACTTATGAGAACGGACTTTCAATTTAGGTAAATCTGATAAATCAAATTCATATTTATGCTGAAATAACAAGCTATAATAATCAATATATGAAAATTCCTCAATTATATAAATCTGATTAAAATTGACTTTAGACATTTATACGTTATAATAAAGTCTTCGTATTTCATTACTCTACATAATCTGAAGAAACAGACAAAAAAAAAGTTATGTTTGTTTAATCAACTATTTTTAAGTTAGAATTAAATTTCAAGCTTTCATAATAATAATACCATTTATTGTTAAAACACTGATTATATACATATACAAATATATTACTAAAAAATTAATATTAGATCAGATAAAATATATATTGGATTATGCCTAGCCATATTTTCTTCTCTTCGTACTTCTTTAGATGTAACATTAGCTAATATCAAGAATGCACATTTATATATTCATCAGTCGTAATGAAAAGGTATAATGTCGATATAAAAGTATAATAGAAAATGACAGCGGATAGGGCTTGAAATTTTCCCTATATTTTAGAGATTTAATATGGAAAATAATGAGATTAATTAACAAATTATGTACAAGTAGCTCCTTTATCTCTATACTAATGTGATCGAAAAAAAAAGGTTGATATTATCAGAACTATTGTAATCTACTAATGTATTTGAAATATAATTACTGATAATACTATTTGAGGTATAAATGTCTATGATACTATCGGCTCTATATAGCCAAGTTAATATATTGAACTTTTTTACAATTCATATTATTATTAAAACAATTATGCATATTATATACATTCTTAGCAAATTGCCACATTTATATTATAAGCTACTTGATCCATTCTTGAAGTAAGTATGTTATTATTAATTGTAAGAATTACGACCATATTTCAATCAGGGAAATATAGAAAGAGTCATAAACAATTCCAGTTCCTTTTTTTAATTTTTTTTCTTCTTCTTTTGTGTGTTTAGGGTGAGTGGGTGGGTCTGAAATAAGCTAATAACAAGAGATACATATTATGTTTGTTCAAATTATCTATAACTGAATTAATAAAACTATATAACAAGGAAAGATACAGCGCTAATTCTTCTAGAAAGCTGCTTTCCTGTTAAAGATGGTCATTTATATCTTTATCAATTATTAACATCGAGATCAGGTAATAGAGTCCTAGTTTTATCTTGATACATTTATCTATTTTTTTTTAGTAGGTACGATTGACCTTTTTTACAAATGCAAATTTACATAAAATATTTAATTACAAATTGGCTTAATCTACGAATAATCTATACAATTACATAGAAACTTATCTATCAAATCTATGGTAAGATTATTACTCTAGTACGCCAACGAGATAATCAACTGTTTTTAATTAATAAAATAAAATAGAAGCATGTGTTTATATTATTAAACATTCAACTAAATACTAAAAGAGAATGTTTAGTCCTTCTGACTAATACCACATTTTTTATTTTTATTACATTATGTTATCGTTTCATTTATAGTTATAAAAGTATTATACTTTTTTGTTAAATTTATAGTAGATATAAAGATGTTATGTATTATGGGTAGATATAATTAATTATTGAATAAATGTCCTAGACTTTGTTATCCAAAACTGCCTTCATTTTATTTTGTTTTAGCTTTGTATATTACACAATTTTTAAAATACTGAAATACACAGACATAAAAAAAAACCTTTTCTTTTTATTTATCTATTTAATTTTCTTCAGTTCTGTTTTGTAAGGTATCGATAAAGTACCAAATATCATTTTCTTTCATAATTGGAGCAGCTGGAAGTGTATTGTTTTGAGGAATACTAGCGATTGTATAATTATCTGGGGTAGTTTTATATGGAGATCCATCAACAGATGTGTTTATCCTATATTGAATGATATACATCAAATTCATTCATATCATTTTAGTAATCATTATCAATGGTGACTTACGTTTGAATCTCATCTTCAGTTGTAGTACCATTAACAAGAGCCTTCCAAAGCTCATGAGTTTCTAATACAATATGAGTAGCGAATTCCTGCATGTACGTTTTTTGTTTGTTTGTTTGTTTGTTTGTTTAGATTCGATATTACTCCTTAAAATGATATTATTCATATTTATAGAAACATACCTTGGGCTGTGCAGTGCTATTAAATGCAATTTCATTCTTTTTCTTTCCTCCTGGAAGTTTATAATTTATAAGAAAAAAATTAGTTGCGTTTAAATAACCAGGCATATAAGTTTCCACGTCATTAATATCTAAAAAAAAAAGAAGAAAAAAAAACGTTAGATATTAATATTATCATTATTCTTTGATCAGGTATTATACCATTCAACTTTTCTGCTAATGGGTCTTCATGATCAATCACTACAACTTTCCAATCAGTTTCATTTTGATCCAATAATCCAATAATACCCAAAATTTTAACTTGTTTGATTTCACCTACAGTGGCTACATTTTGGCCAAGCTCGACCACATCAATTGGATCATTATCACCTTTGGAATTTGTATAAGGTGAGATATATCTAGGATCTTCCCAGGTCTAAGAAGAAACAACAATAGATGAATATCATCAATTTATATATATATATATAAAAAGTGTAATTTATTACTTGAGGAAAAGCGCCATAGTTCCAAATATAACCTTTAAAGGGAAATAAATTATGTACAAATCGTAGCTTACCATCCGATACGTCTTGCATAATTGGATTTAGTGGTGTTTCTTTATTAATCTAGAAGAAGAAGAAAGCTAATAAGGAATACAATAGAAATAGACATAGACATGTACAAATACTTGCCTCATTTTTAGCAGTTGTCCATCGAGGCATTTCAACAATCATATTATATAAGGATTTTTCTTTATCAGCAAATAGGGGCACATCATGAAATGGTGAAATAATAGTACCATTTTTTTCTAAACATATCCATTTGTATTATTACTCATTATAAAGATAAATATGTATATGGATAGTCAAATTACCGAAATAGACCTTATAATCTAAAGTATTTGGTGCACCAATCGTTCGAAGTGAGATATCATCAGAGGCTAAAGAGGTAGGAATAAAATACCCAAAGATAAGTAAAGAAAATAGACTAAACAATTTCATTATGTATTTCTAAAAAGAAAAAATAAATAAATAAATAAATAAATAAATAAATAAATAAAAAAAAGAAGAAGAATGATAGTAAAAATATTGAACACACGTTTCCTTTATTTATAAGAAAAAAGAGAAGAGAGAAAAAAAATTGCTTCTATCCGCCACTCTAAGCATTTTGACACGGGGAAGTTTTTTTTTATTGGATCGTACATTCTAAAGCGTGCTTGATATTCCAGAATTAAGTACAGGTAATGATAACTTTATTTATTCATTGCCACAGAATATCTCCTGTACGGATAAAAAATAAATAAAAATACTTCTTCCTGTCCATTCACATTACTTCCCCTTTAAACTTCTGGTATTTTCCAAGGCAGCTGTCATCTTGACGTAGCATTTTTTTTTCTTCGAGAATATTTTTCTTTTTTTTTATATAAATACTTTTTTTCTTCTTCTTCTTCTCCTGTATTTATTCATCTACCATACCAGCAGAACAATTGTCAAACTTGTTACTACTAATTATAGACATGTTCCCCTCTCTTACCCCCTCTTTTTCTTTTCTTAAAAAAAAAAAGGTAGTTTATAGTAAGTTATTGTTGTATAAATGGCTTTAGCTTAGAGTCTATCTGTGTTACAGTTCCATATTTATAACTGATGGGGAGGCATTTCAAAAAAAAAAAAAAAAAAAAAAAAAACTTGGTTATTTTAATAAAATTGTTTGAGCCAGAACACTAGATCTTTTCTATAATTTCCGTTAAGAACGTGTTTATTTTTTTCTTCCTCATATATGCTTTCATATTCTTTTCTTTGGTAATAGCATTATCTTTTTTTTTTATTCTAGTGAAAAATGTGTTACCTATTATAATATATGAATAAGGTTCTGATATTATTACTATTATTGTAAAAATAATAACAATAATACCTTACATAATAGCGATGACGATAATCAATTGCTGCATTATTAGCTGATTTAAGTCTGTATTAATAACTCAGTCAACTACAATTGACGGTAGAAATATAAAGCGCGTACTACCATTAACTACTACTTTAGTCATTGTTTCATTACAAGTTAATAATAATAAGAAAAAGAGAGAGAGAGAGAGAGAGAGAGAGAGACGAGAAGAGAATGTGTCTTTGTTTACATATAACTTTAGATGAATACTTAATCTTCTTCCAAAATATGTAATAAATAGAATATATTCCTTCCTATTGTGTACTTTATTCTTTGTTATAAATCAATACATCCTTATGTTATTGTATCTTTAGTAAAATTTAAACAAAATGAGAGAGAGAGAGATGGACTGTTTTGGGAAATAGGATATAATAAACGACCACTTCATCGGGATTTTAAACTACTAATATTCTCGAATAGCTCCTTCCTCTTTTATATCTTGCTAGTATAGATACAATCTCTCTTTCTCTTTTAATAAAGAACAAATGGGACGGTATAATAGCATGCATGTATAGAATATATTCATACTCACAAGTCGGAAAGAGTATATATATTAATTAAGAATGCATATATTGTTAAGTTTAAAAAAAGATATTTACAATGACTTAGAGGGGGAGTTAGGAGAATTCACTTCCCTTTTCATTAAAATAGACCTAAATCTGATACTTACGTTTAAAGAATTTATATTAAATAGGTAGTAGTAAGGGAAGTTATATACAGAGTCATCATTCTTCAAGTAGATTTATATGGAGGATTAACTAGAGATATATTACTCGGTGCCTCAATATGAAATAGATTCAATTCTGTTAATAAAGCATTCACTTCTGTCTTTGACTTTGTCGTAATAGGTGATTGGTGTAATGAGAATGAATTACTTTGAGTCGAAGAATCAGTATCTACATCATCTGTTATAACCGACTGTCCTGCAGTAAGGGCTTCTTTCAAATTAGCGACACGTATATTATGTTTTTTATCCTCTAAATTAAGTGAATGAAGCTATAATAATAATAATAATAAAAAATTGTATAAGTAAAAAAAGGCCGTTATGATGAAACATGATTTTAATCAAGTTAGTCACCTCATCATTAGTATGTTCCCATGGACTTGACAGCTTTGGTTTAGACTCATTCGTTTCATATAATAACCTTGATCGTACACTTTGATTATTTCTAATAATATGATGTGCACCCCATTCAGTCAATAATTTGGCTTCTATCTCTGATTCATCTCTATCTGTTTCATCACGCAAGGTTTCTTCTTTGGAAAGCAATTCTACAACTTTATTGCGATCTATCCATACATTATTTGACTTGGACTCGACATGAATTGAAAATAATTCAAGCTCATTTTTAGCCAACTCTGCTTCATTTATAGTTTCTGTTAATATTAAGTCTTCGTTTGCATCGAAATTACGTTTTTCTTGAAGTCTATTCATGTAATCCAACAATGATTCAACATGATAAAAATGAGCAATCATGATAAACCATGCTATTAAACTCGATTCAATAGCGTATTGCCTTACTGTGAATGTGATTTGATTTTCCTGGATTAATTGCTGTACCTTAAAGACGAATGGGACAATCAAGATCATAGCATCTATGTCAAATTTACGAACAAGTATACATAAAGTTATATAAAAGAATCGTAAATCAGTTGTATTAAAGTCAGAAATCAAGACCCAGTTTAACATTGCATTCAACAGTCGATCAATAAACAAAGCATCCTGTTTCAAAATCATTGTATGTGTCTTATGTTTATCTGATGGGTTTGCTTTAGAAGGAAGGTGTTGTAAAAATTGGTTTAAACATTTACAAAACATCATTCGAGTTCTTGGATTCTCGTCATGTAATAAATCAAGAGATGAGTTCCAAGCTTCTAATGCAGAACTGGGATTCACTGAAGCTCTTGATAGTTCATTATTATCATTATCATCATCACCATTATTCATAACAAGTGCTACTGGATGCTTTGGAACGACTATAGTTTGTTCCAAACAACTGAAAACAATAAATCGATAATCATAAAGTAACAAATCATCCACATATTCTAACGAAGTATTAGGCCTTAACTTGGATACTAAATAATCGATAATATCGTTTAATTGATTTTCATAGTAGATCTGAGATGCTAAACCCGCAATTGAACAAACAGTTTTATACTGGATTAAACCGACATGTGTCTTATCGTCATCATCTTGTTTATATGGATTAAATGACTGATTTTGAGTAGTTTTAATGAGAAAGTTGAAAAGTGAATTTAAGATTTCCAATACAGATATGCCAACAAGAGGAACATCTGCATTCAAAATCATATCTAGAACTGAAATTAAGGAAGCATGTTTATCGTTCAAAGTCATATCTCCAGTTAATTCCAATTGAGTCATCAAGTCAGACACTAATAAATATCGATATTGAGACTAGCAAGATAGCTGTTAATAATCGAATAAAACCTTTGATATGTATAAATATTACCTGTACTGAATTTAAAGATATTTTTATAATCTTAACTATTAAATGAGGAGGCCACCATTTATGATTTTCATTTAAATATCTATTATTAAAAAAAAAAAAGATGAGATAGTTAATTATTGCATGTTTAGCTCGTATTACTCACTTAAATAAAGGAGTTAATGAAATTCGAATCAAGGGCCCTGTTATCTTACTGAATAAAAGGGTTATTGTATGTGTAGCCAATAATTCATTTACTTGATCATTTATTTTATTGTTGTTTATTGCTGAATGTCTTATATCGATGGAACCACTATAATAATGAAGTCAACAAAAGTTTCATTTATAAAAAAATACATACACATACATACCTTGTTTCTACTTTTTCGAGTGATATTCGAGAAGAAGCAAGAGTCATAATTAACGAGGGAAATATAATGTCTAATTGTATTTTAAAGTTAGAAGCTAATAAAGCGCTAGATGTTACAGCTGCTTGAATAGCTCGATGCCCAATATATCGCATTCTAAATAAAATAAAATAAAAATAAGAATCAATATCAACCAATAATTAAAAAAGCAAATAATATTTACTTTAATGATAATGCAGAATCTTCATTCATATAATTACAAAAGACTGCAAACTTTCTTAAAAGATTTTCGTAATCTGTTGTCAGCTCTGAATCTACACTTAACGTTGTACCATCATGATAACTACAAAATATAATAAACTATATACATAATGTATAAGCTTGAGGTTATTTCTTTAACAATGGTCATTCAATTTACAGTTTCACAACTAAGATCTATAATTTCTAAATCTCTTGTATCAAGTAATTGATTTAAAATCTTGACAATGTATTTTGAGAAAATGTTCAAGTCTCGATGACAAGTTTGAATTAGAGCTTTAATTATGTGTAAAGTAACAAGATTTTGACTAAAATATGCATTGTCAATTATAATAACAATAAGACACCCTTTTTTTTTTCTTTGTGTTATTGTTATTATTTACCTTTTTCTTCCCTTTCGAATACTTTTTTCAACTTTTTTTTGAAGAAAAGAGCCGACTTTAGTTAATTTTGCAGGTCTTGAACTTGCATAAAAAGTAAGATAACTTAAGTCAGAAGAACGAGGTATTGTACTGTTTTCTTTTAATGGTGGATAACAATTATTAATAAGGGTTGCATGCTTAACATTTATGCATGGAATACAGCCTTTCATTGTCATTATTATTTTATATATGTGTATATGTATATTTGTAGATAGATAGATAGATAAATAGATAAAGAAAAAAAAAGATATATAAGGAAAAGAGGAGTCAATAAAATAAAGTAGCATTGATGACTGTACTATACAGTTTTACACTTGAAATTCAGACGACGTTAGTTTTTTTTTTTTTTTAACGAATTAAAATTAACTTTCAGATAGTTTATTTACCTTTTTTGGATGAATAAAAAAGAAAATTCAAATACAGATGCAAAAATGGGACAAAGGAGAAATTAAATGGAGACAGAATTCAAAAAAAAAAAAATTGCTGTTTCTTTTCGTAAAGACTTATCTGCAGGTATCTTTAAGCTGTCACCGGTGAAGATGCAGCAACCACATTGGAGGTGGTTCTTTGTCATTGAAAGATATTCGGGCGATTGTTCCCATTCCAAATAGATTGAGTAATGGTGAACATATTTTTGCTAGCCAGGAAGTCGTGGTTCCAATAGATATTACAATTTTTGCATATTAATACTTGATGGATTTTACGTTCGCCATGCTTGCATTTTTCAACCGATTTTTGTAAGCAACTGTTACAAGTCTATAAAACAAGTTAGTCTTGCTCATGTAATATAAGCACATATGTGTTTTACCTTTGATGTGTTATATTCATCAATGCCCAAAAGTAATAGCTCACCGAGCTTTTCTCTCAACTTTAACTGTCGGTATAGTTTTTTAACAACACCATGTCTTAAACCTTTGAATTTCACTTGAGACTTGTTTTTTAAACCCTTCGCCAAATACAACCATAGGCATTTTTTTGCGGTCACCTTTCTCAAATTTCTCTTTATAGTTTCTTTCAAAAAAGATATAAAAATGGTTAATGCTTCAGAAGTAAAATAAAAAGAATGTGTGTTGTACCTTAATTTTTTGTTCCCAATTTTGTAGGATGGGAATCGGATTGGCTGCTTTGGTATCTAGTCGAAGTCTTTTTTCTCTTCCGTCTATTCCTTCTTGTGTTCTTCTATTTTTATTATATTTTTTTGATCCATTGATCAAAATATTGACAGCATTTTCTATTGCTCGCTAAGACCCAAAGTGATTACACCATCTTAGTCTCGCAGTGTAGAAATTATAAAAACTTGAAAGTGTATCAAAATTCTGTAACATGTATGATATATATACACTGTAACGTTCCAGACTTGCAGTTTTTGGAGAAGGTATACTAGTTTCAATTTGCTCAATATTCAAATCTTCTCTTGTTCTCTTGTTCTTGATTTTGATGATTAATATTACCATTCATATCGTAATATTCAGCTGATGATAAGCGCCTTATGTCATTAGCACCATGGTATGACGTAAATACATCCTTTCTGTTGGGATCAACAGTGCAAGGGCGAAAATAATGATTAACCTCTTCGTTTGTAAAGCTATGCAACTTAAGCGAAACCTTATCCGTAATTGAGCCAAGATAATTTTTGCGACAGAAAGATAATCTACAGGTATAGCCATCTGTGTACAGACTATTGTGAAATATCTTCCCTTTCTGCTCTGGTAAGCTCTGCAATTCTTGGAGACTATTTGAGACAAAAATTAATACACATATATTAATTATAACCCATTATAAAATTACCTGTTGACTTTTAACTTCTTAAAATCAAAACGTTCAAAGAAAACTCTTTGGGTATAATTAAAAAGCGTTTCTTCAGGCTATCTTCGTGAAATTCTTCTGTTAAATACACTAACCAGGTTTTTGACTATCTATCTTTAAAAAGCACCATTTTAAACTAGGATTAGGGAACAAGCTAAATGTTATAGGTGGCTGGAACTGTGTATTATTGCTTCTGTCTTTTTTTGAGTCTTTGTTCTTTTTTGATTTCTTTTTCTTTTTGGGTCTTTTTCATGGCTGATTTGACGACTCTGGTTCTTGTAAAACAGGCTATTGATGTTGAACTACTGGTGGCTGTGCTGAAGATGCTTGCTGCTGAATCTCAGCAATTACTAATTTAATATTTTTCACGAATATACCTTAAAGTTGGCATAATGTTGAATGGAGCACTATTCAGCATTTCTTTTCTCACAGGAAGTGAAGGCAGCCTATTCCTGATCTTCAGCATTAGGGGGTTCAAAAAAATACGAACTCTCTTTTGTGTCTGTTCGTTTAAAGAATTTGAGATATTGCCAGCCGTTATATGTACTGGTACAGAAGAAAACAAGTCATTTAAAACATGGTCATATACGATAGACTTGATCACAAACATTCTCATGTCCCTATTAAAAGTTAGTTTTAGTCATTGTAGCAAAAATAACCATATGTTTAATTTTTTTTACTTACAGAAAATGCACCATGGAGCATGTATATAAAATAATTTGAAACTATATTTTCGAAATTCTCCATGTAGTAGTTATTGTAACATGTAGAAACAGTTTCGCAAGCAGTGAATAAAACTTGGCCATAGTTTTTTAAACCTTCAACTTCTATTCTCAAGCTAACTCCTTCAATGTTATTAAGCTCAGTCCACGTTTCTTCAAAGAAAGGAATTTGAGGAGAGTATTTTTGAGTAAATTCGCTAATATTCATGTTTCCATTAACAAGTCGACACACAGAGTACCAGAAGTTTTGACGGAAAAAGTCATTAGTCAAGCTTTCTGGGCGTTTCAAAAATGTAATCATCAACAAACAATTGTGCCCTAAAGATAACTTTCCGCAGATAAACAGACATATTTTGGATTTTTTTCAAGAGCGTTCTCAAATATATCATTACTCGGTGCCAGTACGAATGATTTGAGAGGCAATGATACTGTGTATCTTTCATTTTGAGTACCAAGTTTTTGTTGAATTAGCTCTTGTAAAGTAAAATTATAGTTGGTATATAGTTTGCTTCTAGTCGAGGAGTGCCCACTAATACCACAAGATTTACATGTAACGTCTGGGTCTAAAGGTGTTGAGCTGCGTGCTCTCTTTGAAATCGACTTTTTTTTTTCTTCAAACGTATCCTTGCGTTTGATATCTTGTAACAGTTTGAGTTTTTCTGTTTTTCTTATTAACAGTTAGTTTACATTACCTCTTCTTTGTTTAGATTTCTTATTCAAATCGTCAGCTGCTTTTGCTGCTTCTTCTGCTTGTTGTTTTTTCTGCTGTATAACAGCTTCGACATCTGGGTAAATAGGCGTGGTTTTTGGCGACTATTAAGTTCTATAAGAAATAGTATATTGGTATTAATTGCATAATACTACATGCAGGCTTTCGTTCGGAAAATTCTTATCTTAATAATGTATCATATAAAGTTAATTCATCTATTTTATCAGACAGAGCATTCTGACAGCTCTTATCTATCAGGTTTATAATCAGTTCATTCAGTACATAATTATCTATCCGACATCCAATGCAATAGGATTAAGTTATTATATATTGAAGATCACATCACAAGATTAATTCACTAAAGATGTCTTGCTTATTAGTTATTTAATCCAAGCGCAGACTATCTATTTATTTGTGTTTCTTTTAGACTGGCTGAATACAGATATGAAGTTATCAGTTTAAAGAGACAAAGAGATCTCATATCCTTTTTTTTTTTCTTTGGCTCTCAAGGTTTGATATATGTTATAATAAAAAGAAATGAGTTTTAAGCCCCACTCTTACACCGTGTAGTGCTATCATGGTACGAATGCTTGGGAAGCTGACTGCTTTTAAGAATCCACACCTGAATCGAAGAAAAGCTATTAGTGACGGCTTTAATAGACATAATACACATGTATGTATACTTGTTAATAATGGTTCTTTGAATCAATATAGACCGTTTTAAAGAATACAACAACTCTATTTTATGTTATTGACTTATAAATGATCTTTTTTGACTTTATTCTGTTACCCCCAAATTTACTTGATTGATATATTTATTGTTATTTGTATATAATCCCCTCTTTTTTTTTTTTTTTTGTCCTTTAAGGCTATCTACTCTACTCTACTCTAAACTCTGATTTTCATGAAATGATAAGAATATAATAATACATGTAAACCATTCTATTCTCCTTTATTATTATGTGTTTCTGTCTTTAATAGTTTAGCTTGCTCCTTTTTCATTTTTTCTTCTTCAGTAATCTCGGGTAACCATTCCATTAAATCACCTAAACGCTCAATTCCCTGTTCATCTACAATTACTTTGCGAATGGCTTCTCCCTTTTCCTTTACTAAATCTTCTACTGTTGTTTTATTGTCCTTAAACCATCCAAGATTATCTGCAATCAGGTGTCGGTTCTTACAACCAGGGCATTGAATTAGTACAACACCTTTAGTATATGCGTGTTTTGACATGGTATGATGAGAACGTTCATGACAAACTGTACAAGTAAATCCAATTAGCATTTGACGTTTATATACATTTTCATCCTCTGGAGATGGTGGTTGTTCTTTAAATTGAGGCTGAATTGTATGAAAGGAAAATCTTTGACAGATGGCTGTAGTATGGGGTTTATATAATTTGTCATAATGATATGCCGGTAATATTCTAGGAAGGGGTTGATATCTTTTAAGATATACACTTTTAGGGCATGTTATTAATGATTGACGGAGTTGTTGAAAGGATCTAAGCATTTCGTTAAAAGAAGAAAAAAAAAAATGAATAAACAATTATTGAGGGGGACAAATTATTTATTTTTTTATTTTTTTAATAAACAACAAAAACGTCACACAAACTAAAGTTTAAATAAGCACATCTTGATGATTCCTACGTTTATTCTTAATTGACTGTAGGAGGAGAAGAAGGCCCAATCATTATTATTATTATTTTTTTTATGTATATACTTTGATACAAGGTTACTACTTTATTTGTTAAAGAAAACGACAAAAAAAAAAGATTTTATTTTTATCCAATGGGATAAATAATAGTTTAGTTTACTCTACTCTTCATTCTTCATTTGTACACCTTACAGTTTTTACACTAACTTCAGACAATGTTAGTTTTTTTCTGGACGAATCAAAAAAAGAACTCATCTGTATCATGGTTTACTATATCAATATCCATCCCCCAGGGAGATTTGCGGCCTTCATTGGGTGGCATATGGCGGAAAAAGTTTTCTGGAAGAGACTTGTTGATTGTTGGGTTAAGGGGCGTTTCAAAGACTGTCTCTTGAACCGAGTTGGGCAGTCAAGCCCTTCTCGGTTCCAGATGCGAAAAGGACTCCAAACATTGTTGATTGAGGCATCTGTGAAGACCTTATTAATACGTTTTTTTTTTCTTTTTTTTAAAGAAAAAAGAAAGAAATGAAGCTTCGTTTGAGTAGTACTCTCGAAGTGGATCCTCGACTATAGAACATGCTTTGAGGTAGTCAGAGGACTTGTCTACTTTGATTGCTGATGCTGGAAATCTTGATAGATAGTTTTCATACTCCTTTACTGACATAGGTTTTTTTCATGTCGCGCAGTTTCCCAATTTTTTTTTTTCATCTCAACCGCACACTGGCTGCTGGTGTATCTGTAAGTGTGTTTGTCTTTTCCAGATTTACTATTCTCCTGCATGCAATAGAGCATATCTCTCCGTCCAGGATCAATAAGGACACATCTTCCGGTAGTTTCCTCGAGTTCAGTTTTGGACAACTGGTGTATGTATCGAAAGTTATCATCTTCTTTTAGTCTGGTACCACGCATACCACCCTTTGTACTCTCTTTATTTTGTTTTAACATCGACACGCCTACCCCCATCAGACTGAATCATTCCGCGAGACTTCAAGGATTTCGAAGCACCTTGATCCTTCATGCCCTTCGATGAGAGGTTGACTATTTGGCTCCAAATGAAGCCTTTGTCTAAATTAAATCTAATTGTATTACGCAGAATATGATTGTTCACGATCAACGCATCAACCGTTATATAGCATGGCACATACATTCGGCGGAGCGGAAAACACATGAATGATTTGCAGCCTAATTCTTCACAGTACTTTGCCATCTTGCAATATGCTTTAAGGTGCTTCAAAGGCTGTGCCTTACAGTCATAATATATACTTGCTTTCATAAATTCGCAACGTGATCCATATGTACCAAAGAATTCTTTAATACGTTTGACGACCCTTGTCGTCCAAATGGGTTGCTGGCATACTCTGTGTATTACAGGAGGCAAAGGAAAGCTTCAATTGGGTTAAGGGCTTCGTGATTCCGTCAGAAAAGATTTGCTTGATATTATCCTCTCTTTTCTTGGCTTTCTTTAATTCTCGCTTCCTCTTGGTTATCTTGGCCTCTTGTTGTGTAAGATGGTTAATGAACATCCGGAAACGATTTCCAAATTGTAATATGACTGAATTTTTGTACGCTGTGTCGATCTTCGCGCACTCATATGCTGCTATTTGTTGTGCGTATTTCAACTCGATGGGGTCGTACTTGGTTAAGATACAATACTCGTTTTTATACTTTTGTATTAAATCTCTATAGTCTTTAGTTTTCGTTGATTTAGAAGGTTTACGATTTTGTTTGGTGAGCTTCAGGAACACTTTAATGTAAAAGTCCTTTTCAGCGTGTTTTTTCCAGATCAAAAAAAAAAAAAAAAAAAAAAAACTCGATTCTTTCCAATTCATTGATGAATATAAATTTTTTCAATGCAAAAAAACGGGAAACAAGTATGTTAACGGTTGATACAAGATCTTTTGGCCTTGGTATGAGTTCGCGTCTCCATTGTATACCGGAAACAGATGCTTTTAAAGTTATTACTTTTAAGTAATTCATTTAAGGCCAATATATAAAAAAAAATAAAGATCATTTAGGGAGAAAATGGCGAAATATAAAAAAAGAATAAAGAAGTGAAAGGCAACATTTTCATCGAAGGTTTATAAATTTACACGATCATGAGTGACTTCATCATGATATGTGATTATAAAATATGATAAATTGACGAGGACAACATCTAAAAGAACAGCACTGGGCACGAAACAGTACCTGAAGATATACCACCCATCATTTTGGAAGCAATAATCGAATTATAAGGTCGCTATATATGTAAAATGGTTTGAAGGTGGTAGAGTATATACAAAGGTACTGTTCTATCTCGTATTCTAGACTTTAATTTTCCATAATCATTCTCTCGCCTACCATGTATTAAAATTTATCGAACAAACTATGAATATTTTAGATAAGCGAGGAAAACATGGAGCCTACATTGTTATGGACAATTGCAGGATTCATTATTCTGAATTTGTTACAGATTGTATCAAAGAAAAAATAATAATAATAATAATAATAATTCAATTTTAAACGTATTAATAATAGGAATTCGCTCTTTTAAAATTTCCTAATGGTTGCTGTTGTCTATATTGCTTACATAAGTTCAATCTCTTTCTCAGGGACTCGATCAAGATTATTAAAAACAGTCTATTTAACCCTCTTGCTTTCAAGATTGGGAGAGAATATATATGTATATATATATAAGTCAAAAGTAGGCAGCATACTCGTGGGGGAAAACCATACAAACAACTCATCTCTAGGATATATATATATATATATATATATATTTTTTGGCTTTAAAGGTATGTCTTGATATTTCTGTCCTTAATCTATAAAATATTTAGATGCTCTTTTTTTTTTCTAGAAATTAGCCCAACAAACCAAAGCTTACCACAATACATCAAATCTAGCGAGCTAATCTAAAGATGATTAGTAGCCAAAACATGAAACAAATGAATAAAAGGGGAAAAAAAACTCTTTTCTTCAAGCAATAAACAACTCTTTATAGACTGAAAAAAAAAAAGAAATTGATCGAAAGGTATGCGGTGTTGTAGCAGCACTTGTATTCAAAAATAAAAAAAGTTTCTTCTGATCTAAAGAACTTTAAACGATGATTATGTAAAAGGTGCTTACTTGTTTCGTTTTCCTTTAAACAAGTGCATCAAGGATTTCCAATGAAAATAAATAGAATTACAAGGATATTTTGATAGCTGTCGTCTTATAACATAAAAAGAAATGACTGAGATCATCTGTAGAGGAGAATAAAAGATTTAAACTTTTACCTTCCTATAGTCCCCGTTCCTGTATCCAACTGAAGAGTATTGGGCAAAAATAAATAAATAATAAAAAAACCTCTGGAATCGATGTATTGCTAACAACAACAAAATTACAAGAAGCATTTAAATAAATCACCTAAAGAAGTAATTGAAGCGATTTTATTCAATACTCAATCACCTTCCCCTTTCGAGCCTTGCTTACGTAAAGAAATGGGGATTTTTTTTTAAATATATTTTTTTTTTGGTAAACTTTAGACGAATTAGTCACAATATGATCTATTGTTGGCTGGGCTTATTATTTATGTAAAACGAAAAGCCAAAAATAATTCAGCCATATCTGATTTCCTTTTTTTGAAATAAACTTAAAAAATGAGGCGCATAATCCATAAACTTAATACTAAAAAAAAAAAAAAAAAAAAAAAAAAAAAAAAAAAAAGAGGCTTTATATTTAATTATATTATGTAATTAATATATATGCAACTTCTTATTATTATTTATCAATAAACCAATATTTTATTCTATTTCTGTTCTATCTTTTAATTCATTTATTCTTTTCTATACATACATTCCTTCTATTATTATATTTATATAAATGTATATATTTATATATAAAAGGATAGTTTTCATATATCGATTCATAATAAACTATGCCAGCTTATTTTCTTTACGTATGCCCACGTTATAATCGTTATACAACAAGTTTAGACTTTTTTCTTTTCTCTTCTTTTGTGCAATAGATACACAAATAAGTAAGAAAGAAAGAAATAAAATAAAATAAAATAAAATAGGGTATCTGCTAAATTCTATTATACGCATAGGTACTCAAATCGACCCACTATTAAAAAAAATATACAAGCTTTTTTTTTATTTTATTTTATTTTTATTTTTTTATGTTTAGGATCAACAATGCATATTCGGAACAAGCTATAATCATCACTGTCATGAAACAAAAAAAAAGTTACTTTGATAGTATAAATAGAATATCAAACATTGTAGTAGTACATATGACAAGGGAAATTCAACTATTTTATCTCTTTATTAAATAAATAAATAATCTAAAATGACAATTATTGTATATATAATATCTTTAATAAGCTGATGCGAGTATGTGTGTATGTGAGTGAGTGAGATAAGATTATGAATAGTCTATGAGAATATGAATGTTAAATCATATATGTATACATAACGTGCTTTGACAACAATCATCATAGATACGTGATATAGAGACAAGTCTTGAAAAGGAAACTGGAGGTGGCTTACAATAATAAGAGGCAAAGTAAGTCGTAACTATAGATACAAGATATTTATAAAAAAAAACAGTGTTACTTTAACAAGTTGATAGAATGATAATAACAATAACAACAACAATAACAACAACAAATATGTAAAATATTATTTACTACTGTTGTATACATAAACATATATATAAATTTGTAAGTTTTCTTTATACAAGTACAAACTTTTGCTAAATAAAAACTTTATTCTAAAAAAAAAATGGTACCTTTTTTTTTTTTTTTTTTTTTGTACTCAGTTATGACTTTTGACGTATGTAAAAGTAAAGTCTATAAATTGTCTACAGAGCATCTATAACAGTTGATGACTCGTTATGCTTGATTTATTTTTAGATATAAACTATTTATTTATTTTTACTTACTTTATTTCATTTTATTCTTTCTTTGATCATATGAAAATAATTCTCTCTCTTTTTTTTTTTTTTTTTTTTTTTTTTTTTTTTTTTTTTTTTTTTTTAAACTGTACAACTTTATCGGAAACATTTACGATTTGTTACACTAAAAAAGCAAGAAAGAATGAAAGAAAGAATAAAAGAAAAACATTTAAAACTCTGATGTATATAAATACAAGATTCATTTTCAAGTATTTGTGTCTTTTTTTTTTTTCCTTCTTTCTCTCTCTTCTTTTCATTAAATATATACATTTATATAATTATTATTACATATGAATAATACTACTGCATTTTATAGTCAAAATATCTTTGCTTCTCCTCTTTCAGATTATAATCCTTTTGATACTTCATTATTTGATACTGCAAGAAAAATAGAAGGATATCCATTTTATCCTAGTCCAATTGAATCACCTAATAATGATTTGTTACTATTAACACCTGAATGTAATTTTCAAGAACAAGGTCTTTTGAATATGATGATGGTACCTCCTCTTGATATGCCCTCATTTATGGCTCCAACTAGTTTTGAAGAAATTCCTAGTATTGATCTCGTAGATCAATTTATTGCTGAACATGAAGCTGCATTAAATAATTTTAATTTAAAACACGTTAT
The DNA here is from genome assembly GCF_025118155.1 of Cokeromyces recurvatus. Classification (NCBI taxonomy): domain Eukaryota; kingdom Fungi; phylum Mucoromycota; class Mucoromycetes; order Mucorales; family Mucoraceae; genus Cokeromyces; species Cokeromyces recurvatus. Next base: position 36,658 of record NW_026251416.1, on the reverse strand, counting down.
GAAACAAGAAGAATCTCCTCCTGAAGAAATGATGATAATTAAAACGAATAAACCCCGTCGTGGTCGCGGTCGTGGTCGTGGTAAGGGTATAAAGAATAAGATCTCTAAAAAGGAAGTGGTATCTACAGAACGTAATAAAAAGACACCTGTAGAAGGTGCTTTGTATGTATGTCAACATGATAACTGTGGACGATCTTTTACTCGTCCTTATAATCTTACGTCTCATATGAAAACTCATACAACAGAACGACCTTATGCATGTTCTCATTGTGGAAGAAGATTTGCTAGACAACATGATCGTAATAGACATGAAAAATTACATTGGGGAATTCGACCTTATGCTTGTCATCATTGTCATAAATCTTTTGCTAGAATGGATGCATTAAATAGACATTTACGTATGGAAAATGGCTGTACTGCCAGTGTTCATTTATAAAAAAAAAAAAAAGAAAAGAAAAAAAAAATTTGTATATTTCTATTGTTAATTATATTTTTGTATTTTATTTATTTATTTACCTATATATCTATCTAATTCCCCCTTTTTTTTGTAAATACACATAATAATAATAATAATAATAAATGGGAGGGAGGGAAAATTAAAATAAAAGAGCTATTATCATTATTTCCTTTTATATCTATTACATATGCAACAATTATCTATATTTGTATCAATACAATTTTCCTTATATGTACTATCATTAAACTATTTTTGCTTTATCTTTAAAGTGGCTGATCCAGTATAATGACTTTTTATTATTTCCTTAAAAAGATTTTACCCCGTCTTTTTTGTTTTTTAAGTAAAAGATAATTTGTACAAAGTAACTCTCTGTAGTCCAAAATCCACTCAACTGCTATCCCCTTCTACACATTTCTTCTTTACTTATTTATTTATTTTTTGTATTCATAATAGAGATATTAAAGTCTTTATTGCTATATAAAAAGGAAAGGGAAGTGTATAATAAGCTAAAAGTTGAGCTTGTTATACATAAAGAAAAACGTATGATCAAGAAAGCGTAAAGTTATATATCTATATAGTTAACTTGACCATGATTCACCTTACAAAATACTTTTGCAAAGTTATATTAAAACACAAAAATGCTTTTCTTTCTTTCTTAAGATGTACATAAAAACGTCTTCAAAACCATCATGATCTATCTTTTCATATCCTTAGTCAACAAAACTACCATCTGCATATATAAAATAATGATAGTTTATTCTATGCTCAATCCTCTAATCAGTCTGAAAAACAAGACTATAGTTAGTATATCTATAACCCCCCAGGCTTCTATTTAGTGCATTTCATATAAATAATCATTTTTATAGTTAAAAAAAAAAAGTTAGATATGTATATTCAGGGCTACAAATAGACTATAAAGACAATGGTACAATTATTGTCAACATGATTAGTTAGAATAGGCATGTATTTTAAGCTTTACTACATACAAAAAAAAAAGAGGGGGAGGAATTTAGGAGAGTTCCATTTTCTTGCCTTTTACTGATCTTAATGTTAAAGGATAAATCAGCTTCTTTTGTCAAACAATAGGTAACAGTTCAATACAATTCTTAAAGAATTGAATAAAGCATTCTATTTTTCTTTTATGAATGACCATGAAGAATACAAAATAAGAGAATTGTGTGACAAACATTTAATATGTAATTTGACGTTATCTCTTTTATTCCAAAGAAGAAGGTCTTTACCTCTTCTTGATGAACAAAATCAATCTATAATAAAAACAACAACAACAACATAGTCTATGATAAAATTATCTTTCATTGGTTGCTGTATGCATTACTTTCTTTTCCCATTTAAAGGAATTTGACTCTTTTTTCATACTAAAAATTGTATCGTAAATTTGAATATAAATAAAACTGCAAAAATAGGTAAATCGTCACATATAACAACGCCATTCTTTGTGTGTTTGTTTGTTTGTTTGATCTTCTCTCTCTTTTTTTTGTTTTTATTTTTATTTTTTTTTATTTTCTTGGTGGGAGTAAATCTCTTGGCTCTATTTTTATTGGATAACAGTTCTCATCATTTTATTAAAGCCCAAAATAAAAAACAAGCCCATTTATTTCCAATTTAAAGGTTCAACTTTAATTATAGATTATCTAACCCCGACTTTTATTAATCGCCATTTCGTTATTACTTTTTTTTTTTCTTTTTTTTTTTTTTTTTTTTTATTATTATTATTATCATTATTTCTCTCTCTCTCTCTTTCCCCCCTTTTTTTTTCTCACTCTTTTATATAAAATAAAAAATGAGTGTTAATAGACTTGCTGAACTTCAGCGTGATTCTCGTAATTTACAAGATGGTCGTCCTGTTCAAGACCCTAATGGTGGTTATGAGATGCGACCCCTTTTATCAACAAAGGGCGATATCACATCCGTCCAAGGTTTTCTTGACCAAGTCTCTAATGTAAAAGAAAGTATTGCACATATCAATCAAAATGTGAACCGTATTCAGATGTTACAATCCAGTATGCTTCAAACAGCTGATGCTGGAGAATTAGCTCGAAACCGACAATCACTTGATGTCCTGACTAACGAAACTCAAAGCATCATGTCACAAGTGAAACAGAAACTAAAAGAGATTGAGCCTACGCCTCGTCATACTGATTTAGCTATGCGAAAGAATGCGTTTAGTGCTGTGACTCGCTCCTTTATGGAGGCTATCGAGAACCATCGTCGAGTTGCTGTCGAATTTCAGAAAGCTGAAAGTCAACAACTCGAACGACAAATCAAGATTGCCAATCCCAACGCTACACCACAGGAAATTCAAGAGGCTGTCTTGAGAGCTGAGGAAGGATCAGGTGCCGTTTTCGCTCAACAATTGATGCAATCAGTAGGTTCAGAATATAGACGTCATAATGCTCAAAACACGTTGGATGCCGTGCAAGAACGTCATGAAGACATTCGTCGTTTGGCCAAGAGTGTTCAAGAGCTATCAGTGTTATTTGAGGAAATGCAACAAATGTTAGAGGCTCAATCAAAGATTCTAGATACAATCGAACAGAGCGCATATGAGACAACAGGTCAATTAGAACAAGGCGTTCAGTATGTTGAAAAGGCAAAGGCTTCTGCAAAGGCTACTCGTCGTAAGAAATGGATTTGTTTTGGTATTTTTGTAATCATCATTATTATTTTGGCTATTGTTTTGGCTATTGAAATTCCCAAATCACGAAATTAAAATGAAATTGTTTATTTTTCATTTTATACCTCTTTTCCCTTCTTAATAATTTCCTCTCTATCTCTATCACACACACACACTCTCTCTCTCTTTTTTTTTTTTACACGTACATTATACTCATTTATAATAAATTTCACCATATATATATATATATATAAAAAGGATTCTTTATTTAGATTGGCAAATTCTTTTCTTATAAACATGTAGACCATTTTCAACATGAAATTATTGGATCCATTGTTTACATGGAAAAATAAAGTTTGGTATTCTTCTTTAATAAAAAGAGTTTATACTTGTGGCCAACCCATTATAATAAGACAATCTTTTAATGTAAGCCATTAAAGAAATACAGAGTTTGAATATGTATATATAAATTAGAAGAAAAGGATAATCAACCTTTAGTTTTCCAAGACAAAAAAAAAAGTATTCAATTGTCATAAAGAAAGAAGTCTATTTTCTTTCTGTTATAAAAGATTAGAAATGATTATTAAAGGAGGTAGAAAGAAAGATACTTATCATCGTCCCTCCTTTTTCTTATCCTTCTTTGTACTTTTTTTTACAGTAGAAGAATAGTTTTATTCTTTTATACACACATCCATAAATATATATAAAACTTTGATTTTTATTAAGCATAAAATTAACGTCATAAATGGGGGAGGGAGGGGGGTGGTAAAGCATCATATATATAATTATTTTCTTGATGAAAAAAAAAAAAGAGTATTACATAATAATCTAAAAAAGAAATTCGATTTTTTTTTTTTTTTTTTTTGTGATTATATTGTGTAGTATAGATTTGTGTGTACGTGTGTATAAATATAAAAATATAAATGAATATACAAATATATTTATGTGTATGTGTGTGTGTGTGTGGGTATAAATTCAGTTTTAAGAATATATAACCCGAGATGCCAAAAAAAAAACTTCTAATGTGTATGGGTATTTGTATTGTTATATAGAAAGGTCTTTAAGAATTTAACTACATATTCCCAATAGAATACATGTTTTCAAGTGCTTGTTTTTGTAATACACTTTGTTGAAAGCTAAAAAAAGAAAAAAAATTTTTTTTTTAGCTGAATTGAATTTTATTCTATTTCTTTTTTTTTTTTTTGTTACTCACCTTCGGAGCTGCTCATTTTCTTGTACAAGGCGTTCAAGTTCAGCTAAAATTGTCATTTGAGTCGATTTTAGATGTTGAATATGTTGAACAGCTTATTATGATTAAGAAAAAATGAGTAAGAAAACATACATGTATATTACTTTGTTTGGTCACTTACTTCTATGTAACAATGTCACTTTACTCATTTTCTTGTTGAGACAAGCAGGTAATTCTGCACGTAAATCTTCAAAGCCATCTTTAATTTGAGCACGGCGCTTTTGTTCCGACTGGATATGAATTTGGCGTCGTAACTCGGTTACAGAAGCATTTTCATCTACTACTACTACTTGTCTATTCTAATCATGTTAGACTTCTCCTTTCCAGTCATCCTATAGAATAGAATAGAATAGGATAGGATACTTACTCTACTTTTTGTTTACGTGTAGGGCGTTCCTGATCTTTTATCTTTTTCTGCTCTGCTTGTTCTGATCGAGTGCGTTTTTTATTGTTATGATTACGTTGTTCAAATGATTCCTTTGAATATTGAAGAAATTCAGGATAAAAGGATTCTGGTAACGCTGAAGCCTTTGCGATTGTTTCAGATAAATAACTACTGCTTGTAGAATTAGAACAAGATTTTACAAGCTGAGGTGGGTAGCTAGATAGCATTGAATCAGGACTTCCAGGACCATGCTGGCTCATATTAAATGAAGAAGGACTCGACATGAAAGGTTCGTTACCATAGATCATGGTAGGTGAGGCAGAGGGTGAAGTAGTAGCATAGAAAGGTGAGACTAATTAATTCATTATGATTATTATTTAATACACATAAAAAGAATCTATATATTTATATAAATTGTGGGGGGAAGTTGACTTACCAGGATAAATTAATCCTGCTTGTTGTTCAAGTTCTTTTGACATGTAATGTTGATCATGAAGATATTCAGAAGACCATTGAAGTTGTTTATCCATTTTTGTTTTTTAACTGTATTATTTAAAGGATTGGTATGGGGGTGTGTACAAGTGAGTGTAAGGGGTTAGTTTTTCTAAAATATAAAGAAAAGAAAGGAATAAAATTAAATTAAAAAGAAAGAAAGAAAGAAAGAAAAAAGTTCTTCCACCTTTAGCAAAATATGAACACTGAAAAAGCTCTCATTTTTCTCATGCACCATAACTGTCCCACTTGTACTTTTTTTTTTTTTTTTTTTTTTTTTTTTTTTTTTGTGCTAGGAATGGATCTTCCTCTATCTCTGTCTGTCTGACTGTCTGTCTGTCTGCCTCTCTCTGTCTCTGTCTCTGTCTCTTTTTTTTTTTTTCTTAATGTATTTATATGCCTTAATTTTAAATTGTATTCCGACCGGAACTGATTCCATAAAATGATGAAGATTGAATAGTATGAAAGAAATAAATAGGATTGTTAATATGACAAGTGTATGAGCTTATTATACAAAATTATGTTCTATTCATCATGAATTCTATTCTTATCATTCAACTTCTTTATGCCTGTATCTATGATATACATCTTAATTAAAAAAAAATTGTCATATCTCCCACTGTTGTGTAGCCAAAAAGGACCTTGAATTCAATATGCATTTACCCGCAAATGGAGTTGGTCGTATCCTACTTGACCCATCTTCTACACTAGAGTGGCAACTAAGATACATACTAACACACATGTATATAAATAGGTGAGAGGGGGAGGGGAGGGGTGATGAGTCTCTTCTTTTGATATTGATATTATTTTAATAATTAAAGAAGAAAAAAGAAAAATAGAATCAGGTAACATTCGTTTTTTTTTTTTTTTTTTTTGTAACCTTCTATGATATATAAGCTTGTTTAAATAATGATTATACGTTTAAAAAAAAAAAACGTACGACAGGCAGACAAACTTTAATATATCATTTTTTAATTATTCTTTTTTTTTTTTTTTTTTTTTTTTTTTTTGAAGAGAAAAAGAGTGATCTAGCTTAATTGTAGTTTACCTTGGTAATTTATTATTATTACAATTTGATTGTTGTGAGATATTCATTCGTGTTTTTTTTTTAAAAAAAAAGGTATAGAAAGTATGAAAATTTACTACTATAGTTTCCGTTACAGGAGTGTGAATGACGGGTTTAAAAGTACCAAGTCTGCAGAAATGGGCATGTTATCTCCCTTGTTCATTATGCTTTTACTTTTAGGATGAAATAAGCACTTCCTTATTGAAATATCTATTATTCAAATCATGACTTGAAAGTCCTTTTTTTCTTAGATAGAGAATTAGAACATGACAATGATAAGGATTTACTTTTTTTTTGAAAAAAGAAAGTCTTTGTGTTCAACCATCTGACTACGTTTAGTAGATTTGTTTGTTTTTAATTACAGATCAAAATACATATGTATCTGAGCAAGGTGAAGAAGGATAATTGTTGTGTTCTTTATTATTATTATTAACTGCTTGTGAATGGAAGTACTATAATTTTAAGGTCTTTTAATTTTAAAGAAGTCATTTTCATTTATAATCTTTCATGGTCCTTGTGACTCAAGTTGTGCAAATCGTCTCTTGTTGGTCCGCCAGGTACGTTTAGCTCAATCTATATTCTTTGTAACAATGAATTACTACGGATATATCTAAAACAAGTCGAGCATCAAAATGCATATTTTCGGTATTAAATTATATGAACTATGTATTTATATAAAAGTCCTCTTTCTTCATTGTATTTAGTTACAATTTCTTAGTCCAAAAAAAAAAAAAGAAAAAAAAAAGTTTATGTCATTCTTTTTTTATTAGTTATTTTTTTTTTTTTTTTATATTTAAATTAATATAAAATCCCGTAGTGGTTATAACATTCATCTTTAGACTGTTAATTAATTTTTTTTTAAAAAAAAAAAAAAAAAAAAAAAAAATAGTACTCGCAAGTAAATACCTTCAAAACCGCGATTTACTCTTTAGAAATATGTAATTTAATCATTTTTCTTTTGTAGTCCAAATCAGACTAGTTGATTATTTTAAATCCCGTAATTCAAAGTGTATTACGACAAGGAAAAGAGTTTTTTTTTTTTTTTTATCTACAAGATACTTTTTTTTTTTAGCAAATTGTACTCATATCTTTAATTAAGTATGCAGTGTAACATCAGCCAAAAAAAAAAAAAAAAAGATTGATTCTTCAAAATGAAATGTCTGTGCACCCATACAAAGTGTATTTACTAGCTTTTACCAATGTCTGTAATGATTGCTTGATATGTATATGATTGTCTTTAAGAGGGGAAAAAAAATATACAATATGTATAAAATCAAACTGTTATGACTTGTAGACCATTATTATCAAAGACAGTAGTATTGATAGCAGGAAAAAAAAAAGTTATGAATTCATTCAATATCTTTGTTGGGCAAAGTAAAGAAGACAAGTTAAATGCTTAATTACTGACTTTTTCTTCTTTCATGAAAACCCATACATCTTTATTAGTAGTTCAATTTTGATTGATGGTATATATAATGTCCTTTTTTTTTTAGTGGTAAAAGGATATCATTCTATGTACGCATCTTGTTATTTAATAATAATAATAATAAAATGATTTATTGTAACAAACTTTTTATATATATTTGTATATAAAAGTTTAAAAGTATTAATAATGAATTGCGTTACCATAATAATCTAGTCATGATTTTTCCACCAATGTCTAATACGCTATTACTTAGATGTAAAGCATATCTAATGTAATTATATAAAGATTTACTCATTCGTTTTTGTCCTTCATTTTGTTTATCATGATTCGTGGTATTATTGAAGAAAGTACGATCATGATTCTTAGTGGAATTATTATTATTATTATTATTATTATTATTATTGTTACTACTATTTGAAGTAGCATCAGTAGTGTTAGGATGGTTCTTAGCGTTCGTTTTGAAAGTAGAATCATTATTCATGGTAGCAGTGTTGGTATCATTATTCGAAGATGCCTTTGAAGATCCTTCTCTCATTTTTACTTCTTCATTGATCATCATAGGTAATCGTACTATAATCTTTAAAATAGCCAAGGCTATCTTCATACGTTTCCATAAACTAAAATAAGAGAGAGATCGAAATTCCAGTTGTAATTCATATAACTTTAATAATTCAAATCGAATTAATTTGAAATAATAGTGTGTAGCTACAAAAAGAAAAAGTAGTGAGCTTAATATATAAATCTATTTGTGTGTGTATACAGCTATCTTTAAAATATGTGCATAATAAATGCATACATTGAAGAAATTCACGTAATCTTTCAAATCCACGTTCCATTTGATTAATATATTCTTCTGAAATATGTATACCAGAGAATGTGCCATTTATGGTACCTATAATAATTATCAAGACATTATATGTGTGTGTGCTAGAAAGGATAATAAAATAAAATACGAACGTATAAATGCTTTTATAGTTTCAAATTCGCCATTTAATAATTCAGCATAGACCTGTGTTTTATATATACATATTATATATCAATACATTCCTTGTTATGTGCGTGTATTTACAGGAAATAAATACCTGTTGCAATAAAAGTTGAAATGTAGCATGAGCATCAGTCTTTTGATTCTTCACTGTAGTATAAGAAAACTTCTTTGGTGATATATCATATCGCATTCTAGCTCTTGAATCACTAAGTGTTTCATAAGCAATAGCTAACACTATATAAATATACATATATTTTTTTTTTAGTATACATTCTTCATTATTTTATGTACTATTTTACTTTGAAAACTTTCAGTTGCTTTAGGATAAGCAGGTACAAATTTATCAGGATGACAGATTCTACATTTCTATCAAATAATAATAATTATTTATTTATATATATATATATATACATTATAGAATAGAATCATTTACCTTAATATAGGCCTTTCTAATCTCTTTAGAAGATGCATATTTTCGAACTCCTAGTACTTGATAATAATTCGTTGCAGATAATACTTCATCTACAATCCAATACTTATCTTCTTGAGCATTTTTCTTATTAAAAAGCATTTTTCTTGTATAACGTAAAATAAATAAAATAAAATAAAATAAAATAAAAAAAAAGGACAAAAAATGTAGAAAAAAGTAAAATAAATACAAAAAAATAAAAAAAAATAAAAAAAAAAAAAAAATAAATAAAATAAAAGGGGAAAAAGGACGTTGGGAGGAAGGAAGAAAAATAAGGGCAAGCCATATATCGATTTACATGTGAATTCCATTCCAATAAATGTGTGCAAATTTATAAATAATACATATTTCGTTATAATTTATACAAATAGAGAAGCTTTTATTATAATTTATATATTAAGTTTTTTTTTCCCGTTTTTTTTTTGTTTTGTTTTCCTTCTTTTTCTTTTTCTTTACTTTTTATTTAGATCTTTTGCATAGCAGCAATATCAACAGATTGAACGTAATCTTCCAAATCTTGAATGGCATCAGTCAAGTCATCCATCATAACCTTATCATCTTCAACAACACAGTTGATTTGAAGCTTCTTGATACCATAACCAATGGCAACAAGTTGGTGACCACCCCAAAGGAGACCATCCATGTTGATAGCCTTGACAGCAGCAGTCAATTCATCCATGTTGGTTTCATCATCCCAAGGCTTAACTTCGAGGGTGACGGTGGTCTTAGCAATAGGCTTAGGCTTAGCGGCCTTCTTGGCATTGTATTCAGCAAGACGTTGGGCCTTGAGCTTTTCAGCTTCTTCATCAACTTCTTCATCATCAGAACCAAAGAGGTCAATGTCTTCCTCTTCTTCAGCGGCAGCAGCAGCAGCAGGAGCAGCAGCAGCAGCGGCATCCCTATTTATTTTAAATTAGATGAATTAATATACAAATATATATATTGAATCATTAACATGCGGTACATAAGGAATACTCACTTGGTGTTCAAACCCTTAACAGCAGCAATGTGAGCATACCATCTAGCCAAGTGAGGGTAGGTCTTAGCACAAGGACCTTCGGGCAAGGCATTGAAGACAGCGACATCAGCATCGGAAGCTTCAACACTAGATAATAAATTATTTAAAATTAAATCTTCATTAATAATGATCTTTTTATTTTTTGTCTTTTTTTTTTTTTTTTTTTGTTTACCCCTTAACGTAAGAAACGTTTTCAAAGTAGTTATCAAGGATCTTAAAGGCCAAAGGAGCTTCGAGAGTGAAAGACATTTTTTTTTTTACTGATAAATATTAAAAGGGAAGAAAAAAAAAAACAAAAACAAAAAAATCTGCAGATTGCCCTAAAAAAAAAAAACTTTTCTGTCACTTTGAAATTTCCACTTAAAATTGATTGGCTAAGCCACTTTTAGATGATTACCACAGTGGATAAGTAGCAGTAAGACGCGTTACGCGTGGTATTATAAACAATTATTTCTTTTAATTAAATATTAAAAAAAAGACGTGTCTTGTATAATAGGCTAAAAAAAAAAAGAAGACATTAATGTAGTTTATTAAGAATATAAACACCCAATAAGTGATATATAAAAGAACTTTTGAAGAGGAGGGGAAGAGAGTGTTTGATTATTGGAAAAAGAGAATATTAAATGATAAAATAAAATAAATTTATTCATATAAATACTTTTAACAAAAAAAAAAAAAAAATACATGTAAGGTGATACCTTCTCTTAAAATTATTATTATGTACAATAGTTCTATAATTTATTTATTTATTTTTATTTAACTGTAATTAACATAAGAATGATTTATAAACAACGTTGTCTGTTTCTTCTTTATATTGATATCCAAGCTTGGTTAAATATTCATTAAATTGGTCTGTATCTTCAGGAGGAACTTGAATACCTACAAAAACTTTACCCATATCTAAAATAAATAAATAAATGAATAAAAAAAAAATATCAATAGATTGGCCTATGATGATTATAATAATGAATGTTACTTACCATCACCATGATTACGATAATGAAATAATGACACGTTCCAAGAAGAATTCATTTCAACCAAGAACTTTGTCAAAGCACCAGGTCGTTCTGGAAATATAAATCTAAACACACGTTCATTCATCGGTCGACTTCCACCCACCATATAGCGTGCATGACATTTTGCCAACTCGTTATCACTTACATCAACACCTTCCATGCCTTCCTTACGCCATCCTTCTATCACCTCTCTCACTTCTCTTTCTCGATTCGTGACCTTGAAAGAGATATAGATGTGGGCTTTATCAGGGTCATTATATCGATAAGAAAATTCAGTGACAGCCCGTGGATTCACTTGATCGATCATACGGATAAAACTGCCTGGTCTTTCAGGAATAACAACCGTACAAAACGCCTCTGTTTGTTCACCTAGTTCAGCTCTTTCAGCAATGAATCGAAGACGGTCAAAGTTGACATTAGCACCTGAAACGATAGCCACATGAACATCTTTTTTAGTTTTAGGATTAAGTTGAATATATTTCTTGATAGCTGCTAAAGAAAGTGCACCTGTAGGTTCACATACTGAGCGAGTATCTTTTTTAAACAAAAAAAAAAAAGATAGATGTAATATACTTTAGAGAACTGTGTATCTTCAAAGCCTATACATATACATATATATATATATATTTGTACCTTCAAATATATCTTTGATAGCTGCACATACTTCATCATTATCAACAAGAATGACTTCATCAATCAAATCTTTGGCAAGTCTCCAATTTTCTTCACCCACCATACGTACGGCTGCACCATCTGCAAATAACCCTACCTCATTTAGAAGAACTCGATGATTTACATCCAAACTTTCCTTCATAGCACAAGCATCTGATGTTTCAACACCTATGATTTTAATATGAGGAGCAATACGTTTGACATAAGAGCCAATACCAGCGATTAATCCTCCACCACCGATAGGTATAAAGATGCTAGAGATCTCATTCACATTATATTGTCGAAGGATTTCCATACCAATCGTACCTTGACCAGCAATAACATAAGGATCATCAAAGGGTGGAATATCTTTAAGTCCTTCTTCAAGAGTTAATCGTGCACATTCCTTTTTCGCTTCATCAAAATCATTACCAAACAAGACAACTTCGGCTCCTAATCGTTGAACATTACGCCACTATATACATATATAAAAAGTGAATATGTGTGTGATTTTAAAGTGACTATTTACAATTAATATAGATGTTACCTTAATGGCAGGAGTAGGAACAGGCATAACAATTTTAGCTTTAATACCTAACTTTTGAGCAGAGATAGCTACACCTTGTGCATGATTACCTAATTTACGCGTAAAAAAAAAGGGGTGGTGGTGGTGGTGGTGGTGGTGGTGGAGGAAAAAGGAGGGTAAGAAATGGTAAGACTCATTTTTTTTTCTTTCGTATATTTATATATATATATATATATATATATATGCATATTTCAAAAATAACATACCAGCCGAACAAGCAATAACACCTCTCTTTTTCTCTTCTTCTGTTAGATGAGCTAATCTATTATAAGCACCACGAATCTTGAATGAAAAGACTGGATGAAGATCTTCTCGTTTTAAAAAGATTTTGCTATCAAGCTTTGAGTTCAAGTTAACAGCTTCTTGAAGTGGAGTCTCTTTAATAATATCATAAACTCTAGCAGTTAAAACCATACGAAGGTAATCAGGTTGTTCATTATTATCTTCTGTTTTCTCTTTCATGATTGTATATCTGTATGTATATCTATATGTATGTATGTATGTATGTATGTATGTATGTATGTATGTATGCGTGTGTGTGTGTGTGTGTGTGTGTGTGTGTGTGTGTATGTGTATGTGTCTAAAGAAGAAAGTATATAGATGTTCTTTCTTTTTTTTTAAAAAAAAAGGGGGGGAGAGGGATTAGAGTATTTGGATTAAAGGAATCAATTATTTATACAAAGTCGGAACTTTAAATTGCATAACCATTGATTGACATGTTTGTATACCAATACTAAATGACTCAGGAAAATTTAATTATTTTTATTGGATAATATCAAAAAAGGTTGTTGTATTGTAATAAGTCATTACAGAAAAACAAAAAAAAAAAAAGGCAACAAGTTTAAGATCTGAGTCAAGATGATATACATGTATATGTATTTTTTACAAGAGTCGCCGTCTGTGTATCAATAGTATGAGATGATTCTCAATATTGTAAGCCTTAATTTTTTTTTTAAAAAAAAAAGAAGAAAATGGTGAATATATTATGCACATAATAGCGATTTTATTTATTATGAATGGAGATTATTATAATCAATAACCTTATCTAAATCTCCACTAATAAAGATGAAGATAAAAAAATAAATAAATAAATAAATAAAAAAGGATGCGGCTATATGCAATGCTTTGTTATTCTGTATGTCGGTCTTGTATATATTATTATTATACTTGCTGCCAATCTTGTGAACTTTCTAGAAAAATCTTCGTTTGATCCACTTGTAGGATTCTGCAATACCAATATAAAGGATGACAGATGCAACGGTCATACCCCATTCCCAAGTAATAGGCTTATGTCTAAAGACCTTTGTATTAAGGAAAGGTACATAAAGGACAACGATCAATAAGATGAAACCAAATAGGGTAGACCAATAAAGATAAATATTTTTGGGTCCCTTGAGAGCAGACCATGTCCAAGTAGGGTTACGAAGATCACGACATGTAAAACCATGTAACAAGACAATCACTGTTAAAGTTGCAAAGAGTGCACCACGTGCACGGAAGACTTCATCACAGGTATCATTGTATTCACCATTGCAGTCTACACCAAGGTTACCCGTACCATAGGCATACAGGACAATGATAAAATTACACAAGCAAATGATACCAATGGAGAAACCATAAAAGATAATATCCGCAAGGTTTGAACGACTAAATAATCCTTCCTTCTTTGATCGAGGAGGCTGAAGCATTTGATCATTATGAATAGGTTCAAGGCCTAGACTCATGGCAGGTGGAGAGCTAGTCAAGATATTATTGAATAAAATTTGGATCGGTGTCATCGGGAAGACCGAGCTGCCTGAACTATCGATAAAGGCCAAACCAATCAATAACGGCGTTAATTCAGCCACATTTCCAGAGACCATATGGACTACAAAACGAGCAATGTTTCCAAAAACACGACGACCTTCTTCAATTGCCTTTACAATGGTAGCAAAATTATCATCAACAAGAACAATATCAGCAGCTTGCTTTGCTACATCTGAACCATTTTCACCCATAGCAATACCAATATCAGCTTCCTTGAGGGAGGGACTATCGTTGACGCCATCACCTGTCATGCCAGCAATACGCTTGCGACGATGGAGGGCTTCAATCATTTTCACTTTTGTATCAGGACTACAACGGGCAATAACGAGGGGGAGTTCAGGTAGGGCATCAATTTCTTCTTCTGTTAATTTATCAAATCGTTGAGCGGTCATAACGAGATTAGTAGTAGTGCCTTTACTACCCTCATAAGAATGATGATTCATCTCTTTAGAAGATTGATTTTGATCATCTTCTGCCTTGAGTCCATAGTCAGCAGGAATGATACTAACTTCACGAGCAATAGCAGTAGCAGTAGCAATATGATCACCCGTCAACATATGAACAGTGATACCAGCTTTATGACATTGTTCAACGGCCATTTTAGATTCAAGTCGTGGAGGGTCATAGATACCAACCAGTCCCAAGAATATCATCTCCTGTTCGACTTGTTCACGTACAAAGGTATCTGATGAAATATTAGATCCATCCTCATGTTTCATGCGACGCATAGCTAATGATAACACACGAAGACCACCACGAGCGAGTGAATCGACTTTGGGGAGTACAATTTCCTCAATTTCCTTAGGCGACATCGAGTGCACATCATTCGTATCTGACATTTGCATACCGACACAACAACTCAGGACACGTTCAGTGGCCCCCTTTAGGAAGGCAATTGTTGCACCATTAGGTGATTGACAAAGGACGGTCATACGTTTAATAGAGGAATCAAACGGATATTCAGCAATTAAATTCCATCTAGTAGGATTATCTTTGTTAATTAACGAAGGTTTACCATTTTGTAGTTTATGAGCAAAGACCTGAAGGGCAACCTCAGTGGGATCACCAATACCGGACCAATCGCCAGTAGCCTTATCTTTACGTACTTCACTCATGTTACAAAGAGCAGCTGCATTGACCATCATTTGAAATCCATGATCCATCTTCTCCTTTGTCATAATCGTGGCATTATCTGATTCCGATTTGACTTCACCTTCAGGAGCGAAACCGATACCACTGACAGAATAAAACCCTGTATCTGGTCTCCAAAGTCGTGTCATGACCATTTTCGATTGAGTTAGCGTACCTGTCTTGTCAGAACAAACATTTGTAACGGCACCCAGGAGTTCTAAAGCAGCTAAGCGACGAACGAGGGCCTTACTTTTAGCCATGCCATATACCCCAAACGCCTGAGTTAATGTGACAACAGCCACTAGCCCCTCAGGGATCACAGAGATGGAGGTAGAGATAGCATACAAGACAACTTCATTTGTGATATGAAACTTTGCAGCGGCAAAGACAATAATAAGTGAGATAATAGCCACAGCTAACAAAACTAAAGCCATACGATCTAAAGATTTTTGAAGGGGCGTCTTGGAGTTATCACCCGAATCCAAGAGACGTTTAGCAATTTTACCAATTTCAGTTTGCATGCCCACAGCAGTAACAATGGCTTTACCACGACCTTTTGTAAGAACGGTACTTGAATAAGACATGTTAACACGGTCACCCAATGGTACATCATCACCTTGAATGACATCAGGTATTTTATTGACAGGTATGCTTTCACCCGTTAGCAGAGCTTCATCCACATCCATATTAAAAGATCTAAATACTATATGTAAGATATACTTTGCATATATATATATATATGTATGTATGTATGTATGTATATGTATAGTTAACTTACTCAATAATTCTACAGTCAGCGCCTACAACATCTCCAGTTTTTAGAATAATGATGTCACCCGGTAATAATTCACGAGTAGGAACTGTCTTTTGATGCCCACCACGAATAACTTGACTTGTAGGAGAAGCCATTTGACGAAGAGAATCCATTGTCTTTTCAGCCTTAAATTCTTGAATAAATCCAACTGCTGCATTAAGGAACATGATGACACAAATGACACCACCTTCAATATAATCTTTAAATACAAAAGAAACAATCTAAAAAATATATATATAAATATATAACTATCTATTCATATATTCATTCATCCATTCATATCCTTACCATTGCAATCAAAAGAATTAGAACCATAATATTCAAGAATTGTTTAAGCAAAAGCCTCAAGGGACTTACACCACCTTCACCTTCCATTTCATTAAAACCATATTCAGAACGTCTTTCATCAACCATAGATTCAGATAAACCATCTTCTAGATCAGACCTCAATAACTGAGTTACAGTATCAAGATCCATTGTATGATATGGAGGACCCTCTACTCTTTCTGATTCATCTATACTCTTTCTTCTTCTCTTTATCAAATTCATTTTGTGCATCAACACACTACGAACTGACTTGGTATCAAAATCCGTTGAGCTTTGGCCTGTTGATTGCCTTGTTAACGGTTTCTGTGAATATTTTTCATTATATTGCACTTGGTATTCTTTCATTTCTCTATTTTTCTCTTCATCAAATTTGATGGTGGTTTGTGGAGGTTGTTGTTGTGCTACATCATGGTGACTATATTCACCATTTTGTTCTGTTTCAAATGATAAATCATTATTACTATTCATATTGTGATTTACTACATTATTATTAATCATCATACAAATATAAAAATAAATAAATAATTAAATATAAATATATATGTGTAGAAAAAAAAAACTTGATATTATATTCTAATGTGAAGAAGAAGAAAAAAAAAAAGAAGATAAAATTATTTTGCTAAATCTTTTTTATAAACATATGTGTGTGTGTGCTTTTTTTTTTTCTGATTTCGATGATGTATATACAATTTCAAATTACAGAATTTTTGACAGAAACTTGAGAAAGCATAAATTTCTAATTTGAAACGAATCACGTGCTTGATTAAAGCAATAAACCTAATTGGACATAAAATTGCTTTTGTCCTAACACACATTTACACTAAAGAACTTAATTGCTTCTGAAAATTCTATTATGATCTAATCGGAAAAAAGGGAAGGATTACCAAGTAAAGATAAAAGATACCATATGGCATATTTTTTTTTCTTTTTCTATAAAAGTAAAACTGTTAAAGAAAATAACGGAGAAACTACTTGAGTTCTAAGATTTAAAATGATCATGTGAAAGAAAGAGTCGATAACAATAATAAGCCCCCTCCTTTCCTCCCTCTCTTCTTTATAGACTCATTCATTACATAATAATTATATGTATTAGTCAGAAGCTATTTAGCTCTAGTTACTAGTTTAATCTAGTAACTGATAATAGACTTTAATTTTAATTTTAAATCTTTATGTAATAAAATAGCTTACATTCTGTAATTGTTATTTCAAAACAAGTATTAGGTTGTTCATATCATCTAAGAAGCATGAGGACATGTATCACCATAAAGCTTAGCTTCATCTTTTTCTTCTTCCTCTTTCTTTTGACAGAAATTTGATTGACCCTGTTCAAAGTGATACACAACTGCTCTATTGTATGTCCTATATGAAAAACGTGACTTGTGATTTAACCTAATAATTTGGAAAAAAAAAAAATAACAAAAAAAAAAAAAAAAAAAAAAAAAAAAAAAAAATTGCAAAGCAAAAAAGGGAGAAGAAAAAAAAAATTTGGTTTGTTTTATATATACATTTCAAAACACATTTTTAGAAATGTATAAGCCAACAGGTATAAAACAAAAAAAAAAAAAAAAAGGAAATGAAGAATAGAAAGGGGACTCTAATATAAATATATATTATTTATAGGGTCTAATGTCACTCCACTTGGCACTAAAAGACGTTTTAATGAACCACATAGTCAAGATAAACAAACAAAGGATGAGCCTGTTTCTTCACCTGGTATGTAAAATACCCATGACACACACAATTACATGTCATTTTTAATAAATAATATTTAATTTAATAGTTTCATCACCAGTAGGTACACCACCTTCAAATGGTTCCACAACCAAGAGAAAACGTAAGAGTCGTTGGGGTGATGAACAACAAAAAGTCATCATTCCTGGATTGCCTACAACTATTTCTAAAGCAAATAGAGATATGTCTGACAAGTATTTATGTAGGTTCTTAACTATTATTTATCTATTCATTCATGTATTAAATTATCTTCTTTTTTTTTTTGAAAGTACAAATTAGACTTGAAGAGATAAATAGAAAGTTACGTACTAATGATTTTCTTCCACATGAACGTGCAAGGTAAATTCATTATATACATTTATATAAGCCTTATTATTAAAGTAATATTGATTTTGTTTAGATCACCCTCTCCTGAACCTATTTATAATGCTGATGGTAAACGTGTGAATACAAGAGAAGCAAGATACAAAAAGAAATTAGAAGATGAACGTCATAAGTTGATTGAGACTGCCATCAGAACAATTCCAAACTTTAGACCTCCTATTGACTATAAACGACCCACAAAAACACAAGAAAAAGTCTATATTCCCGCAAAGGAATTCCCTGAAATTAACTTCATTGGTCAATTAATTGGCCCTCGTGGAAATACATTAAAGAGTATGGAAGCTGAATCTGGTGCTAAAATCAGTATTCGTGGTCGTGGCTCAGTTAAGGAGGGCAAAACAAGAACAGATGCCGCTGCTAATGCAGGCCAAGAAGAGGATTTGCATTGTTTGGTAACAGCTGATAGTGAAGAAAAAGTGAGAAAGGCAGTCAAGTTGATTGAAAAAGTAATTGAAACATCTGCTTCAGTTCCTGAAGGACAAAATGAACTTAAAAGAAACCAATTGCGTGAACTGGCTGCATTGAATGGTACACTACGTGATGACGAGAATCAAACTTGTTTGAATTGCGGTGCTTCAGGACATCGTAGATTTGAGTGTCCTGAAAGACAAAATATTACATCTATATTAAATTGTCACATTTGTGGTGGTATGGGACATATTGCTCGTGATTGTACTCAACGAAATAATCCTGAGTTGGTAAATCAAGCTCGTGAACGTGATTCACAATTAGATAGTGAGTATATGAATTTGATGGCAGAGTTAGGTGAAACGGTGCCTAGTAGTGATAAACCAGGACAAACTACTGCACCATGGCAACAAGGACGACCTGCTGGAACAGCACCACCATGGCAACAAATGAAAACAGGAGCCACTAGTACTGCACCACCTCCCTGGGCTAATAGTTATGGTCCACCACCAGCTAGTAATAACGCACCTTGGCAAGCAAGTGGATATTCAAATTATTATAATCCTTATGGAAGTTATAATGGTTATTATGATCAGACTCAGCCTCCAGCAGGAAATACTGCTGCTGCTGCTGCTGCTGCTGCTACTACTACTGCTGCTCCTTGGCAACAACAACAACAGCAACCAGATCAAGGAACAGAACCATGGGTAAAGTATTAACATCATTTTGTAAACAATCTTTTTTTTTTCTAATCATTTTATTATTGTTATTTAGGGCGCAACTCTTCCACCGCCACCACCACCACCACCACCACCATCTTCTGATGCAAACTATCCTCCACCTCCACCTCCACCTTCAGATTCATCTCTTCCCCCACCTCCTCCCTCAAATTCTGCTTAATTATATGTATATACATGCAAATGTATAAATATATAAAGAAAACCAAAAACAAATTAATAAATCCAAATATATTTGTATTAAAATTATTAAAATGACTGCAAGAAAAAAAAAAGATATGCAACTAAAATTACCAGAAGATATGTTTTATAAGCATATAATAACAGAATTTAGTGATTTTAACTTTACTCTTCTTGTTTTCTCTAAAATAAATAAAAGAATATGAAGCTTTTAACAACTGTATAGCTACTTTGTTATTCTAGTAAACACGTACAAATATATGCACGTGTTTATAATAATAATAGACATAAATAGATTTACATAATAATACAGCAGCATTCAACATTTGTTTTAGACTTTATCTTCATCATAGGACTTGTCTTGTCTAATAAGCTCTAGATATATATCATCTACTATTGATCTCAAAGTAAGGTGATTATAGATAGTTACTTTGTACACTACATGAAACCCTTGTGGCTTGTGGTGATATAACACTATAGAAATCATAAGATAAAAGTAGCCTTGTAACCAGTAAATCTTTAAATCTACAGAGAAATAATACACAAAATGAATAGAAATAGTCTTCCTTACCAGTTATCTCATCATAACTTTTGATGTCAATGTTTTATGAATAAAATCATCTTTATGATATCTAATGTATTATTATTATCTAAAATACAGGATTTGAATTCTTTTTTTCTTAAAAAAAAAAAGGAAAAAAAAAAAGAAGAATACAGGACTCTAAAAGCTATGATTTACAGTAGATGAAATTAAATCCAACGATGTTAAGAGAATCATTATAATACTATAAACACACCCACCACAGTAAATAATTAATAGTTCAGAACTAAAGGATGAAAATAAATAAAAAGATACATACTCCTCAAGCAATGGTATTTATTTAAAGTCAAATAGGGTGATCACATTATGTATATTTGTTGTCAATATTATCCCTTCTTCTAAATCTACTACATGTCAAAAAAAAAAGTATTGCTTGAATAAGCCAATCAAATTTTATCTTTAAAAATCTTTGAAAAAAAAAAAGGTAATTTGATCTTTTTTTACTTAAAATTTTTTTTTTCCTCATACCTTTTTTTTTCTTTTTCTATTAAACATGGAGGAATTAGTTCCCCTTTTTGTTAAAATCGGTCTTTCCGAGCAAAAGGCAAAAGATACTGCCAAAAATAAGAAATTAGCACCTACTCTTGAGTCAGTCATTAATGAAGCAGGTGTTCGTGAATCAGGTTGTGAAAAGGAAAAGGGTATTTTGTTGTATAGTTTAGCTACAACTGTCACCAAGAATGCTCTCGAACATGTTTCTTTTATTACCAAGAAAATTATGAACGGCGATTTGAAGACAACAGATCAAGTTTCTGGTAATATAATATAAATTAGTCATCAAATGACATTTACTGATTTAATAATAAAATTTACCATTTTTAGCTGCCATCAAGTTTTGCGAAGTAGATTTCAAGGAAGAAGGATTTGATGCTGCCTGTGGTGTTGGTATGTTTTGATTAATTCCATAGTATATAGATAGATTTTTATTTTTATTTTTATTTTTATTTTTATTTTTATTTTTATTTTTATTTTTATTTTTATTTATTTATTTATTTATTTTTTTTATTTTTTGCGACTTATAGGTATTGTCATTACTTCTGAACAAATTAGTCAAGCAGTAGCTGAATATATTGAAGCCAACAAAGAAAATATTGTTGCCAATCGTTACAAGACATTAGGTCCTACACTTTCCAATATGAGAAAAGTGGAGGCTCTTCGTTGGGCTGATGGTGGTAAAGTAAAGAATGAAGTTGAAGCTCAATATCTTGCTCTTTTGGGACCTAAAGATGAACGTGATGCTCCTCAAAAGAAAAAGAAGGAAGCCAAGAAGGTGACTCCTGAAGCCACCAAGAAAGCCGCCGCACCTGAGAAGAAGGCTGATCTCTCCAAGGTCTTCTTTGAAGGTGAACTTGGTAAATTACATAAGCCCGGTGAAAATCCACAAATTCATCCTGATTTGATGAAGGAGCACCTCAAGGCAACAGGTAGTAAGGTCATCACACGTTTCCCACCTGAACCTAATGGTTATCTTCATATTGGTCATGCAAAGGCTATTAACGTTAATTTTGGTTACGCAAAGGCTCATAACGGTATTACTTATCTTCGTTATGATGATACTAATCCCGAAGCTGAAGAAGAGAAATACTTTACATCCATTCTTGAGACTGTTAGATGGCTTGGATTTGAACCTTTTAAGATTACTTACTCTAGTGACTATTTCCAAGAGTTATTTGATTTAGCTGTCAAGTTGATTAAAAAGGGTTTAGCTTATACTTGTCAATGTACACCTGAAGAAATTAATGCTAATAGAGGTGGTAAAGATCATGGTGAGCGTAAGGCTTGTGCTCATCGTGAAAGACCGGTTGAGGAAACATTGGATCAATTTATGAAGATGAAAGAAGGCCGTTATAAAGAAGGAGAGATTACACTTCGTATGAAGATGGATTTGACAAATGGTAATCCTCAATTTTGGGATTTAATTGCTTATCGTGTGATGTATACACCTCATTTTAGAACACATGATCAATGGTGTATTTATCCTACTTATGACTTCACTCACTGCTTGGTTGACTCCTTTGAGAACATTACTCATTCACTCTGTACCACTGAATTTAGACAATCGCGAGAAAGTTATTATTGGTTGTGTGATGCTGTTGAAGTCTATAAGCCTGTCCAATGGGAATATGGTCGTTTGAATGTTACAGGTACTATCATGTCTAAGCGTAAGATTCTTAAGATGGTTAATAATAATTACGTGAGTGACTGGGATGATCCAAGACTCTATACACTTGTGGGTATTCGTAGACGTGGTGTCCCCCCTGAAGCTATTAATAGCTTTGTACTTGAACTTGGTGTAACTACAAGTCAAACAACGATTGAAGTCTCACGCTTTGATAATAAGACTCGTGAATATCTTGATAAGACAGCACCTCGTTTAATGACCATTTTAGATCCTGTTCGTGTAGTTTTGACAAATGTTCCTGATGATTATGTTGAAGAAGTAATTGTACCTAATAAACCTAGAGATCCATCTATGGGAGAACATAAGGTACCATTTACTAAAGTATTTTATATTGATCGATCTGATTTCCGTGAAGAAGATGCGAAGGGATACTATCGTCTTGCACCTGGTAAATCAGTGGGTCTTTTGTATGCTAAACATCCTGTTCATTGTACAAGCTATAAGAAGGATGCGGATGGTAAAGTAATTGAAATTGAATGTATTTATGAAAATGAAGGTGAATTTAAGAAGCCCAAGACCTATATTCATTGGGTAGCTGAATCAGCCAAGCATAACTCACCTGTCAAGTTGGATGAAGTTCGTATCTATGAACGACTCTTTAAACATGATAATCCTGAAACAGTTGAAGGAGGATATTTGAATGATCTTAACCCACTCTCTTTGGAAATTGTCAAGGGTGCAATTGCCGAAGTGGGTATGTATGACCATATCGCGGATTGGGTGAAGAAGACAGATGGAAAAAACAAAGAAAGTATGCGTTGGCAATTTACTCGTACAGGTTATTTCTGTTTAGATAAAGATACAGATTTAGATGCAGAATTAATCAAGTCAGGCAAAGTTAAAGAAGGATTGAAACATATTGTTATTAATCGTACTGTTTCTCTAAAAGAAGATTCAGAAAAAGATTAAATAAAGTTACTACTACTTTTTATTGACCCCATGAGTATTTTTTTTTTTTTTTTTTTTTTGCCAGCATGCGGTGATAGTGTACATCTTGGATAGCAAAAGTATGACTTAGAATGAGTATGTATTTGACCTCTTACAAAGCCATATGTGTGAAAGAGATAGAGTCTATACATGCTAATCTCGTTGTATCTATTTTTTTTCTTGTGACAGACTATACAAGCTCAACTTGCAAAATTTTGATGCATTGATGTATACGAGCTATACATCTTTGAGCTAGTCGGATAATTTGTAATAGTTTATGTTGAAATACCATGTCTATGAACAAAACATTGTTTAAATCCATGTGCTCCTAATCAGGACAATGACACCACGCATCTACCTCGTTAATAGATAGTTCCATTGATCCTTAGACTACTTGTATCATTGAACTAATCCGCTTGTTCTGTTTCATTTATTCAGTAAAAATCTCGTATTTTTGAAGTACATTCAGTTCAAATAACGGGCAAAACACTCAACAGTACTAAACAAATAAGTACCCTGACGCTTGTCACCTCAAATAAAGATAACTTTAATTTCACTACTCAGTATTACTGATTACTTTCATGTCTTTTTTCTATTGCCCACTACTCTTTCTCTCCATTTATCGTACAAGATATTATTTGTCGCGTATTACATTCTTTTCTTATGAAGTCTTAAAAAAACCCCCCCCCGCTTAAATAATAGGTCATTCTCAACAGTACAATTTGATGACATAACAATACTGGATTCGATAAGCTACTTGAGAAAGAGAAGAACGTACCTGAATAAACATCTAATCGCTGTTGCAGCAATTACAACAGTTGCCATATCTTTTAACTATCTTTTTATTATGGGTATTAGAACAGTTTTATAAGTTTAGGCGTTTTAATACCCTAGAAGGGACACACCTAAAAACTGTTTGACATATAACTTCAAGTGTTATGATGTGTTTTTTTTAAAGAATTAACAATAAGGTTCAGAGTAGCCGATTGGGCAAAATATAGTAAATTTTCCATCTTTGATGAGCAACTTCTAAGGGAATTGGTTGACCATGTGGCAAGGTAGCAAGAATGAGCCCATAGGACAGACGTTAGTTTCTTTTAAGTGTACAAAAGCGCTTTTTTTTTTTCCCAGAGGCTACATGAAATTTCTGATTATCTAAACCTTCTTTTTATTTTATTTAGGAAAAAAAGAGTTTGAAGTATCTCTTGTAATATTTGCTTCCAAGACAGTAAATCATTGCTTCGATTGATGACAGAAAGTTACTGAGGTGCGTGCAAGTGTAGTAACATCTTCTACTGCTTTATAAGCATTATTAATTATAATAGGATGTAGGTCGAAATGAGGAGTAGAAGATCTCCAAGTAAGAGGGAGGGGGGTCATAGTAATGAAAAAAGAATTCTGAGACAACATCGTCCATAGAACAAATTCCTCATATTATGCTTGGATATTGCCAAAGTAACAAGAAAGTCGTCTCTTTTTAAACCGCCCTTTCTTTCTCTAGAGAAGCGTAGGCTCATACTTACTCCTGTCTATGTTTGCAAGTAATTCACTAACAGACTCATGATGAATAGGCATTATATTAATTGTGCTCACCATTCTTTACATGATAGGTGAATTATCCATAATCATATAGGAACTTTCTTTACACTAAGGATACTTGTCCATATCACTCATCGTTTTCTCAACGAAACTGGTATAATGGTTAGTGTTAGTTTCGTCCGAAATTTTTGCTTTCACCATGGTCACTTTTCTCTTCCAAGCCCATACGACATTCACTTTTTTTGGTTACGAGAGGAACAAAAAATTTCCGTGTTAACCACTTCAAGCATACAGGCTTTACTGAGAATTGTATGATTGGTTGTTCGTGTTAAAGGTGCAGTATTTTATAACAGGAGTGTCTTGATTTGATCTTGCTGTTGATATCGAATGCGCTCTCATTAATAAAAACCCCATTTTTTTTTTTTTTTTTTTTTTGGTATTGTCCATATCGGTTTTGAGCCAAGTTTCAACCCATTCACATCTCGTTTTAATCTTGTCAGGGTGGTTTCTTGCAACAGAATGGCGAGTCGCTTTTTTTTTTTTTTTTTGATACATACAATAGAGATAAAATCAGGAACTGCTGAAAACAAAAACTCTATTGTAATAGACTATGCCTGATAAAATCTTATATCGGTAAAATAATAGTAAAAAAAAAAAAAAGTGTACCTTCCAAGAAAACTTCGACGGTCCTGTTTTTACATTGGTTGTCCCATTTTCAATATCGCTGTCCCAAATTTTATTTTGATTGGCCCAAATTTTTTTTTTTTTCTGCTGTATGAATTCTAAATTAAAAAAAGCGTGCAACCTTTTTTTTTTTTAGAATGAACCAATGTTTTTTATTTATCAGATCATTATATAGAATGGCATTTATATTTTTTATTTTTTTTTTATTTCTTTATGTATATTAAACTATATGATTATATACAGTTTTAATTAATAATCTAAAAAGTCTATAATAATTAAAAGAAGGAAGAAGATAATATGCAATGATGATATGTATACGAATTAATATTAATAGTAGTAGTAGTAGTAGTAATAGTAGTAGATAAGGAGAAAGCAAGAAAAAGCGGAGAAGAGATTTTCAGGGAGATACAAAAAAAGTGTTTTGGTATATGTATAATTTCCTCTTAAAATAATAGTGGTCAATTTTAAGGAGACGCTCCCGAAGAAGAAGAAGGAGTAGAAGCTTCACCAAAGAAAAAGTCTTCTGCAGAATGTTCGGATAAATAACGATGTAACTCAGCTGACTCTCTTCCATCATACGGTAACATTTGGTTTTTCCATCTACATTGTGAGCATTCATACCGCACAGTTGAATTATCTGTGATGCGTTTATTTAAGACTATCAATGACTTCTCTGAACGTGTTAATTGTACTGAAGTTGGATTTTTACATCTTGGACAAGGATGTGAGGCATGTTCTAAAGAAATCTTCTTTCCAGAATTAGATATTATAATAAATCCAGTCATTAAAGTAAAAAATATAAATGTGTGTGTTCTTTTGGGAAGATAAATAAAAAAAAGAGAGTAAGAAATAAAGAGGGAAAAATAAAAACAATCAAAATCATTTCTTTTTATATTATTTAACATTGGAAGGCAGCGGAGAATTAAAAAAAAACAAAAAAAGGGGAGGTGGTTGGAGGAAGAGAAATTGTATGAAGGGAAAATGTGGAAAAATTTTTTTTTTTTTTTAATGGAGGCAAAGTTTTAAAATAATAATAACCAGAAGATGTTTTTAGCCACGTTTTGATTTAATTGAAATTGTACAACACAGCTATCGTCATAGCCAATTAAAATACTGCTATTGTCGTCATACCAACGTATGTAAAGTTAACCATGGAAACCTTTTTTTATAGTTTTTTTTTTCTGTTACTATGATACAGGGCAACAATAAAAGATAGGACACATTTTTTTATTTACTACCAACAGTAAGATATGGATATATTTATTAATAGAATAAAAATACAATTACATCATTTGGTTTTTCTCTTTTTACAATGAATATCTCAAATGGGATACTAAATTAAGCATGTATCACCATTTAATTCTCCACTTCAAAAAATATTATCATTATACCTTCTTGTTGTTAAAATACATTTTAATTAACAAAAAAAGGTATATTATTAAGAAAAGAAATTTCTTCCATTCCGACCCAACGAATTTTTATATCATCATTCTATCCTCCTTTAAGCAATAAAAAAAAACTAGAAGGAGTAACATTTTCTCCGAATAGTAATAACCCCAGACCTGGGAGAAGGATGCATAGCTTCATTTTATTTTAATATGTACATAAACTCTTATCTCCTCTAATGCATTTCTTTATTATAGACTATTTTAAATGATAAGAATAAAAAAAATAACATCGAACAAGTTATACATTTATGTACACACACACACACATAAATATTAATACGTATATGTATATGTATATATATAATCTATAACATATTTATTATTATTATTATTATTATTCGAACTAATAAATGTTTCACTTCAGATAAACCTATAAGAAGAATGTGTTTTCTGAATAGAAAAGAATAATTGTGGGGGGAGGAGATTCTGGTCTAAAATTCGTTGTTTTCATTTAAGAAAAATATTATCAAAAGTATTTGTTAAAATAGTATGTGTTCTAGACATAATAAAAAAAAAGTAGACAATATATTTAGAAACCCAACAAAAGTTAGTTGTTAAAGTTTACCCTTAAGTCCCTTTTTTTTTGACGTACTTGGTGGCTAATAAAATAGAAATGCTGATCAAAACGATGATATGTATTTTAAGATTTGAGACAAAGTTTCATTTTTTTTTTCTTCCCCGCGTCATCAACAGAATGGACAGAGAATTGAATTTTATACTCCCACATTTTAGGTTTTATTAAACCATTCATAAAATAAATATCTCAAATAAACAGAAATTATCTTTACAATTTAGCTATTATCTAGATATATGATAATCTATAAATGAAGATAAACTTTATTAAAGTAAAGTAAAGTAAAGTAAAAGAAAAAAAAATCTATTATGAACAGATTCATAGAAAAAAAATTTTTTTTTTCATTTTTTTTGGACTTTACTAATAGGACAAAGATGACGTTATTATAGTATTACATTTTTTTTTCTCTTTTCCTCTTCCTCTTCCTTTTTTTCTTTTCCATTATATTATGATACTATTTGAAAAGTTGATTGTAGAAGAGGCTTCTTTACTGAAAACATGTATTGACTTTTTTGCAAGAAATAAATTCTTTAGTACAACTGCATTTATTTTATCCATTATATATGTTATAAATGAGCGTATTTTAAAACCTCCAAAAAGGCTTAGGCACATTCCTTATCAGGGATATTTTGAATTATTCAAATCTATCAAAAATAAAGAGTCTTATTGGGATCGATCATATAGGCTAACTCTTCCTTATATCAATTCCCCGAAAAATAACAATGTTTACTTGGTATGCATGTTGTTTCTCCCTTTCCTCCCCCCCATTATAAGATTTAAATTAAACTTGCATTTTTTTTTATATAGAGACCAGGAAGAACAGGATGGGAAGTTCACATAGCAAATCCAGCTGATGCTAAATTCATACTTTTGAAACATGGTATGATATCTCTATTATTTTATTTTATTTTTTTACGTACATACACGCAGTTTTATTTAATCATTTAAATGTAGACCTATTTCCAAAGGCAAATATGATGGCTGGAGCTGGGAAAAGAACATTAACAGGAAAATTTATGGATAGTGCTAATATCTTGTTTTCAAATGGACATATTTGGAAATCACAAAGAATGATAGCTAACCCAGCTTTTCGGCGTTCAATGCCTGTAAAATTATTTGGTAAATTAACTGTCGACTTGTTTAAAGTAGTAGATGACATGCCAGAAACTGTGGAAGTCACTGATTTGATGGAGAGATGGACCTTGGATGCTATTGGAAAAGCAGGTTTTGGTAAGAAGAATAGATGTGTGAACTTTATAGAATATGCACAGACTGATAACATTATAAATATATATATAAAGGATTTGACTTTAACGCTATCCGGGAAAAAGACAACCCATGGGTCAATAGTTATAATATGATTAATAAAGGAATTCAGGATCCTCTTTACCTTTTATTTCCTTTATTAGATTCAACCTTATTAGGTCTCTTTCCAAAACGAAAACGAATTCATCTTGAAATGGATAAATTCTTAAAAATGATTGATCATGTGATTCTAAATAAAAGAGAGGATATGAAAAATAATCAGCCCAATGAAGACCTTGAGGAAAATGAACGTGATCTTTTAAGTTTGATGATAGAAGGTGAAAATAGAGGTGAAGGCATTCTTACAAATGGTGAATTAAAGGTATATTTTCTAATATGAATCATATTGTTATTACTGTTTACTTGTTATGCTAAGAGGGCTTGTATTATATTATATATAGAGTAATCTATGCCTATTCTTTTTAGCCGGACATGAGACAACTACGAATGCTCTTTCCTTTATTATTTATTATTTAGCAAAATACCCTGTAAGTAAGACTATTTAAAAAGTAGAAAGCTGTTTCATTTATTTATTTCAATATGTATAAGCATATTCAACAAAAAGCAAGAGATGAAGCAATTCGAATCCTTGGAGATGAACCGTTTGATATTTTACCTACTGCTGATCAGCTCAAACAAATTGTCTATATTAATCAAGTTATAAAAGAGGTACCTAAGGAATAATATATACATATAAAGTAGAAATCATCTTTTGTTAATATGATGTATAGACTTTGCGATTAAATGGACCCACTATCGGTGTGCTTCCTCGTATTGTTTCAGAAGATATAGTTTTACCATCAGGTGTACCTGTTCCAAAGGGTGTAGGCATTACTGTCGATATATTTAATATTCATCACTGCGAAAAATACTGGACCAATCCAGATCAATTTGATCCCGAAAGATTTAATGAAAATTATGGAAAAGATGTGCGTAAATCAGGCGAAGGCTTGACTTATTTACCCTTTGGAAACGGGGCAAGACAATGTCTTGGTATGAACTTTAGTTTAGTTGAGCAACGAGTTATGCTATTAATGTTATGTAAGTAATGATAATCAAAAAAAAAAAAAAAAAAAGTATTTATAACAAGTTATAACTATTCAATATGAATTATTTTATCCTATCATAGTGCGGAAATATGTCTGGAACTTGCCTGATGACTCTATCCATAAAGATAAAATTATTACTGCAGGCATGTTTATCATTGCTCCACAAAATTTAAAAATTACTTTTCAAAGACGTTATTAACTTTATAGTATATTATTCCATTGACGTATAACTATTCATCACTATATAAATACATATACAAAAAAAAAATATAATTTATTTTCAAGGTCAATACTTGAGAAGCATCTTTCAATGTATTTTATGAAAGAGCATTTACAAAATTGTATTGCAAAGAAAAATACATTAACTATAAAATTGACTGGATTAGTAGAATAAAAGTCATTCTTTTTATATAAAATTTTTTCTTTCATCATTCTCCCATCTTGACAAATGGAATCTTTGTTAAAATGTCTAAAAGATAAATCATTAATTTGCTAACTTTATTCCTAGTAAGAAAATGTTTATAATCATAATTCTAGTTGAAATGCATCTTGAACTCAGCTCCACCAGGGAAATTACTTCCACCACCAAATGGGAAACCATTTTGGAAGCTAAATCCTCCTTGAGTAAATTGGAATGGGAAACCTCCCATAGGTCCATGACCTCCACTTCCGCCACCTGCACTTCCTTGTTCAGGATCATAAGGATCAAATCCATTATCATATTGTTGCCTCATATCTAAAATAAATATCCATATCATTCAGTATGATATATATGTATACATTTATACAAATTCATTATTTTACCAGCATCACTTAAAACTTCATAAGCTTGGTTAATCTCTGCCATCTTTCTTTCAACTTCTTCTTTTCCAAGATCACCGCTATATTTATCAGGATGCCACTCATGTGCCTTTTTACGATATGCCTTTTTGATCTCTCGAGTATCTGCATCAGGTGAAACATCCAAGATTTTATAATAGTCTCTCTTCTTTGACATCTTTAATCTCTGATGAGCTTGTTGTAATAATTGTCGAATACGATGATCACGACCACCTGAAATCTCATTTGCCTTTTCCAAGTCACGAACAGCAGCTTCAAATTCTTTTCGTTTCAAAAGAACTTCTCCACGATATGATAAAGCATCCACATCATCATCTTGAATCTCTAATGTCTTTGAACACCATAAATGGATCTTTTCATCGTCCTTTTGTTGACCATATAATTTACAAGCCATCTGATAACATTTGAAATGTAATCTTTTTGGTAAGCTATTTGTCTTTAATTCCTTTACAAGTTCGTCATAGTCTGAATCTACTTCCTTTAAAATACCTTCACGATTCATAGTACCGATAAGACGATTAGCTGCTGTTGCATATTTCTTTAACTCAATGTCCTTTTCAACTGACTGTATTGTCTTTTCCAATTTTTTCATTTTTTTAAATAGTTTTTTACATTGCTTTTGTTCTGGGTCATAATGTAAACATTGTTTAATGTGTGTCAAAGCGCCTTGCATTTCTGACAGAGAATAAAAATTGATTTTAGATAATAAAATTAAAATAGTTGGATCAGATGGATTCAATTGTGCCGCTCGTCTATTGATAAAATAAGATAATTGAATAAGATGAAAGGAAAATAATTCTATATATATTATGTATACTTTACGCAAAATCACCTGCAGCTTCTTCAATTTCTCCTCGGGCAATATGACATTGAGCTCTTAATAAACGAGCATAAGTATAAGAAGGTGAAATACGAGATGCAGTGCTTGCTAAAGTAATACATGTTTCGAACTTTCCATTCTCTTTTTCAATTTCAGCTTGTTTTATTGAACTTTGAGCTTCTTTAACTGATTGAAGCTAATCCATTTATAAGTCATTATATACATGTATATATACATATTTTTTTAAGAAAAAAAAATGTATACTGAATATTCAAACTTACCAATTGTTCAGTGTCTGTATGAGTTGGATAAGTAGATAAATATTTTTCCAAATCCTGAATGGCCAAATCAAAACTTCCTTCTTTGGCATATATACGAGCTCTTTCTAATAAAGCTTTATGGAAATCAGGTTTAAGGTCCAAGATTTTTGTAAAGTCATCCACCGCAGCATTGTAACGTCCCAAAGAAAGATAGGCAGTAGCTCTCTTGAAATAAGTTAAATAATTATCAGGTTCTTTGTCTATTAGAATTTAAAATTAAATAAATAAGCAAGATGAGGTAGATGATGACCGACTTACGAATGGCTGCATCAAAGCTTAGTAAGGCATTATTGAATTGTCTACTTATTAGATAACTGTTGCCTTCAGCTAAATGTTGTTGAACACTTTTACTATCCGCAAATACAGAATAAGGTAATAAAAATGGAAGGATACAAGCAATAAGGTAACGATGATGTTTTAATTTCATAGTTGCAAGTCAAAAAAAAAAAATAAATAAATAGAGTAAAATAAAATATTCATGTGGATTATCAAGAATTTCTTTATTTTATTTTATTTTTTTATTTTATGTGGATTTTTTTGATTGGCTTTCAAGAAACGAGATCACGCACGTGACCATTTTTTAAATGTTGTTATTTTCTGTGGTTGTCCTTTTATCTTTCCTTCCTCCCCCTCTTTTTTTTTTTTTTTTTTTTTTTTTTTTTTTTTTCGTTTTTGTTTTCAAACACAAACAACATGTCAAATAATGAAGATTACCTAAGTAATCTCTTACTGGCTATTCAATCTGAATTGCGTAACAAAAACTTATTAGGATCTGATTTAGAACAAACATTTGCATTTGTTAAAGCAGTAAAATTAGATTATACTTTCTAATATTACTTTCATATTGATTTTATACTTAAAAAGGTGGACTGGACTCAGCCTTGGATACTAAGCTTAATAGGCTTTCATATCCTTTGCTTTATTATACTTATCGTTTTAAGAAATAATCATAACTTTCTATCTATCTACTTTTTTATTTTATGCAAGTATCTCACTTCTTATATGTTTCAATTTTATATTAACATAATAATAAATCATTGTAGTGGGATTAGCAACATTAACAAAGCCTTTAAATGATTTTGGAATAAAACACTGGCAATCGTTTTCAAAGGACCCTTATTTCAATACTTCTGGATTATTTATTGTTTCAGTTTATTCGTTTCCTATAATCCTTAATAGCTTAATTACGCTGGTAAATTAATACAAAACATATATTTTGTAAAATATTAAAAATTCTATTATCACTTAGATGTGGATATTGAAAGCAATTGTTTCTCTATTCGTACAAACAAAAAAACTGCAATTAAAGCAAAAAATTGACAGACAACGTCAAAAGAAGAAGAAATAAGCATCCTAAATTACCTTATTTGGCATGTCTTTAAATTCTTTCCCCTTTCCCCCCAAAAAAAAAATTGCCAAAAATATATATTCATATTCAGATAGTTTGATCTGTCGAATATATAAATAACGTGCATTATATAACTGCTTGTTCGATATATATATATATATATATTTTACGTGTAATAAAAATGCTAGAGAAACTCTTAATTCTATCAGTCCAGTTCTTTTATTGGGTTGCATTTTTGCAACAAACTATGGCTCTTTCTTCAAAAAGCATCATTTGAATTATTTTTAGAGAGGATCCAATAAACCTTATACTACGATCCCCCACCATGACAATGGAGTCTCAAGCTAGCTTTTTACGTTCAAAAATAAAAAGTAATAAATTCAAATTCAAATCTAGCTAGGACCCTTATGATCGTTAGTTATCTAGTATGCATGGAAGCAAACTGTATTATAAAGTAAACGACTACTTCTACAACTTTTGAACATCCAGGCATTTCATAAAATACTGTGTTGTTGTTTGGAAATCAACTATTCATGTAGGATGTGGTGGTGTAAAGACTAGTAAAAATTTTTGGGTAAAGGTGTTAAATTATTAACCTGCTCTTATTCTCCTCTTGGTAATGTAGTAGTAGATGATAATGTTTTCGTGGATGAAAGTAGATTCAAAAATAAAAGAAAAAAAAACTAGCTACTGATAATATATGTAAGCATTTATTTAAGCAATGGTAATAGACATAAAAATAAAAAATAGAACAATTATACAGAAGTATTATTATCCTGAAGATAGACAATATCTTCCCAGGAATAAGTCAAATATTCATTGTTTTCATTAAAATCAGTAATGGCAGCATCAATTTTTTGCATTATTCGGATTTTCCTCTCCCCGGTCTCCCAATCTTGAGATAATAAGCTTGAGCTTGAGCTTGAGCTTTGTGAGCTTTGTGAGTATGGCGAATCTTCTCGATAACATGTATCAGGAGTCAGGGTAGAAGAAAGGAAGACTAAATCGTCTTCTTTAGCTATGTCAGTAATTAGCCTAATTATTTCAAAGTTTTGAATTACTATTCTCTATAATTAAAATACAAATAATACATGAGAAATTATATTCAAGAAATAGATTCAGTATAAAAGTTCATACCACTAATGATATAACGGCAGCTAAATATTCAGCAACTGAAGTTCCTTCTTGATCAGTATTTGGAATTCTGACTACTTTCAAGACTGAGTGAAGTATTACACCTGCAATAAGCTTTGTACCGATAATTTGCAGTTTGAGCTTATTAAATTGGCAGGTTACGGCTGTGATATATTTAATGCATTCTTCGTAAGGTAAGAGAGACATCCAAAAAGTCAATGCTTGTTCTCTTAAGTTCTTGGTCTTTTCTCTATCTTGAGAAGTGTTTGAGTTTGGTTTATCCTCACAGTAAAATGCATCGTTCAAGCCACCGTTATGCGAAAATATAAAATCTAGTCTGACATTCTTTGTGTCCGAATCTAGCAAGCCCATTTGTGATGGAAGGTAAATAAAAGATAAAAGACAAAATAAAAAGAGAGAAAGGGAACAAAAGGAAGTATAGTTTGAGACTGTTTTTTATTCAATAAATAAAGTTAAAAGAAAAGCTAAAGAAAGAAGTTCAAGATTATTTTGTGTCTAAACAACTGCTTGTATTTATATTAATGAATCCTGAATCAAAGAAATAAAAATAACCGCCAAAGAACATGAGTCATGAAACAGTATTAGTATTCGGATATACGTCTTGTTGATTCAAGAGACTGATCTATGGATTATCTATTGGGTGTTATAATGATCTGATCAAGTTTTAAATAAAAAATTTATTGTTTAATCTGAGTATATGTTCCTGATATCTTTTATGTTTTATTTTATTGGATCAAAGACGACCTGAATCCTTTATCAAGGTTATAAAAATAAATATTTAGAAATGATACGATGTCTTATAATTGATACATCTAGACAATTGGATGTCAATAAGTTTTATATTATTTACAAGATGTTATATACAGAGTTTTATTTCATATTCAGGCTTATATTTTATCCTGTATTATGTAATTCATCTATTATAATATTACTCATGATTATATCCAGAGCTTGTTCTATAACACCATTGCCCTTAGTGATTTTACGATATGAGAATGACACTCCGCCCTAATAAAAATAATGATAAGTATTTGCTTATTCTTTATTTAATGTTATTACTTTATACCTTTTAGTTTCATAGCCTGTTTGTCCACAGAAAATAAGATCAAACAGGTCACCGTAAACATTTACTCGGTACCAATCTTCGTTATGGTCACCTTTTAATATATTATGGTGCCATAGGTAGCATCTGATATCCAAAAAAATTAAAGCTTCATTAGTATTTTTAAACCTTTACTAATACATTCGTAATACCTACAGCTTTTGTATAGCTAATTTTATGAAGGGAAGTTCAGACTCATCACAAAAAGGATCAATTTCCTTAACAGATTGGTATAGATCTTCTTTTGTATGACATTTACTAATATATTTTAAAGCTCTATATTCTTTATTCTTCAACAGTGTGGGCAATACTAGGCGATAGTGCTTACAAATGTCATCAACCGAAGACTTCAGACGTTTGGGTATGATTGATGATTTCGTTAGATTTAAAACACTTTTCGTACCACTAGCATGATAATGATTAACATGAATATGTATTTTTTTTTTATTTGTTTATTTATTTTTTTTACTTACAAGTATTCATTTAATATCCTAACTTTGTTCTCCCAACCAGCAGCACGCAGATCTGTAGTTCTGATGCGTTTTCTTTTCTTTGATTTTGGTAATCCTGCAACATTAGAATTACTATTATTTGAATAGTTTTCATTTTTATTGATGTCATCATTTTGATTATCTTCAGGTTGGAGGAACTCTTGATACGCTATTTGCACTGGGCTCTTTTTCAGTATTTCTTTTGATTGCTACAAAAAAAAAAGAAGGATATTTTTAATATTATCGTATAAAAGTTAAACACAAATGTATCAAAAAAGTTACCTTTTTGATATTCGAATTAATATTGATAAAGCAGG